>NW_008825270.1:5044565-5052572 GCF_000699105.1 Pygoscelis adeliae | reverse complement strand
CTTCACTATTAAGATTGCTGTGGGTCCCGTTTCAAGTGGTTGAGCAGTCTGCCCCCCAGATGGCCAGAACTCCAACAGGAATGTTTGCTTCTTATTGTTTACATGACCAATTAGCTCTGGCATTGGATTGATTATTTTCTCAATGAGTGACTGAAAACTCCTCAAAGTGCAGAAAAATCAACTGTTGAACAAGATACAAGTGGTCTAAATCTATTAGTTCACCTATTGCTCAGAAGATCAAACTCTCACTCTGAAATTGTACCTTATTTCTAGTTTTGTAGTTTATCTGTCTTAAGAGCCAGTCTTGTGTTGTGTTGTTGGTTTGGTTTGGTTTTGCTATGCCTGTATTTGGTAGATTAAAGTGCCTCTTATTATCTGATGTCATTTCCCTTGTAGCTACCTACAGACTGAGGATTACCAGAGGTGATCTCTGCTGTTCCACAGGCTTACAGTTACCCAAGAATGTACAGCGTATTTATAATCACACTTAACTTCAGATGTTAGGACATTCTTAACATTTTTTACTTGGCTTTTTAATGCCTCTAAAACATGAGGGGAAGTCATACATTTTCATACTCTAGTCCACAAAACTAGCCTCCTTGTTTGCTTCAGGCCTATGTCCTTTGGAGAAGGCTAAATGTCCTTTTGGATCATATTCAATGAGCTGAGCATATCTTTAGGATTATATGTGCTTCAGAATATGCACAGAATTATCTTTGCAAACGTTAAAGAAAGCTGCATGGAGAAAATTGTATGTCCGTGTAGTAAATAAAATTTAAGCCACTGTTTGGTTGCTGTAGTCAATAACGTACTGGCAAATTTAAACCAGGCTCTTTTGATTGTCATCTTCTATCTTCTTTTTCTAGTTCTGGAAATACTGACAGAATTTGTGGCTGCTTCTCCTTTCTTATTGTTTGCTGTTCTTGCACTTCAGGAACTCTGAATTTATTAAGCTCCAACTTCATTCAAAGTCCCATCCTATAGTTAAAAAAAGTAATTAAAGAGTTAACATTGTCTTTAGTGTTGCATTAGGTATAGTGTTAAGGTTCCCAAAGTAGGTGGAAAGTTCAAACTTGAGTCATGTTTCAGGCTGTCTGTGGATTCAGGAATACCACACTGCATCAGTTAAACTCTTCCACTATTGGAATGTTTTCTTTACAGCCATGAGAGCTGAGAACTTTTTTTATTTTTCTAATGAAAGTTTAAGTTTTTCAGTTTGTGGATGTGCCATGCTAGCCACATAAGCACGCCAGATGATAGCCTTGGACTGTACCTTTGGCACAGCTCATCCTGCCCTGAGTAACATTCACTCAAAGCTGAAGTAATGCTGCCACATGAAACGTTTGATACTGAAGGATAATTATGGTGAATTTGAAAGAGACTAGAGGATGATTAAAGTTTGTATAAACAGCAAGATTCTGGATATTGGAGATAGAATTGGAGCAGTTCTGTATAAATTCATTTTTTGTTTTTGTTAATCTGGCAAGTGGTTTATGGATAAAAGGGCTCAAGATCAAAGGGCAGAAAAACAATCACACCATCTAGAGGATTTTACTCTTTAAAAAACCTTTAGCTCGCTCAAAATATGGTGCTACTGGAGCTTTTCCCATAATAAGGCTGCTTTTCAGTGAATTTACTGTTCATATGAACTGTCCAGATTCCCTCCAGAGCAAATGAATTCATTCTTCACATCAGCTGCAGCTGAATCTTCTCCTTCTTACCCGAGAGCCTCAAAACTAGCTTTCTGCTCAACCACAGTGCTAATCCCCTCTAACTGTTCTCTTTTGCAGCACTTCCCCAACAAATAATTTTAGGTCAGTCTGCTTAACTTTCCGCTATATTTGTCCTGAGTCTGACACAGGTTGTTCCAGGCATATCTCGCTAAAGCTCTGTCACTCTTTGCTTTTTCACATCATAAGCTGGGTCTTTTCTACCTGTTGTCAACAGGAGTCACCTGTCTAAGTCTGCTGTTTGCAGCCATACTCCATTTGTAGAGTGCAAAACATATTGTTTGTGAAGACTACTTGCCTGCAGCAGCATCCTTACATCTGGCAGGATTTTGCTAGTGTTCTCATAGGTCAGGATAGGCAAGGCAGGGTGCCCCCAGTGCTGCAGGTACCCTCCTGGAAGAACACTCCCCCCAGACCCAAACTCTAGCAACTCTGAGCGTTCTTCAGTTACCCTGTCTGGTTATGCTGTCATGTCAGACACAAAGTCTTCTGGGGTCCTTTCCTGAGGATGCCCTGGGGATCCCTTCTGGAAGGACCTAAATGGTATCAGACGAAGAGCAGATGGGGTTTGTGAATAACCTGAACTCATCTGCCTGCTTGGATAGTAAGGATGCCAAAAGTTCTGTCTTAAGAGTGTGTCTGACAACAGAGTGTTTACAAACCGTCTTAGCTGGTACCTAGCTGAACCTACTTTTAATTAGGAGGATCATTAATCCTATGACAATGCCTTGCATACATCCTGGACTTTAAGAATCAAAACATGTTAAGCAGGGAATTATCTGAGCCTATCTTAACAGTTTATCTCTGCTGAGGAGGGGACGTTCTGCTCCACCTTCTTCTCTCTTTCCTGCACCTGGCCGTGCCCTTCCACAGCTTGCTTTGCATGAGCTTTCATCAGATATTTCTGAGAGTCAGTTCAATTCACTAGCCCAGGAAAAAAGTTGAATTTTCTCAGCAAGGGGCCTGCTGCGTGCCAGAGCTGGTACAAGGGGTGGTTCAGAACCACATGGCCAGCAGCAAGTGGTGGGAAAGGAAAGAAGAGAGAGTGGAATGAGACCTGCCCCTTTCAACAGCTTGCTCTTTATTGTTTAGTTTATATTTATTTAACCTTCCAACTCAAATTATGGGGATAATTATGTGACCCACTGTTTCATTTTTTGTTTGTTTGAAAAATAAGGAAAATCAATTTTTAAAATTAGACAAATGCACGTTCTGGATCTGGTTTTTGTTTATTTTGTATCTTCTCTTGTCAGTGGAAAAAGTGAATTAGTCAAAGAAGCAGCCCTTGAATGTTTTTATTTTGTTTCAAATTCTTATTTAAACAACGATTCTCTCAAGGAAAAGGAACAGATCTTATTCATGATAGGTCATAAAATCTCTCAATCCAAAATTTTATAAATGATTGAAAAGGAAGAAATTTTTTTTAAGAGTAGAAAGTTTTATGAGGAAGAAATGGGGTTTTTACACAGGTGTATATCGCTGTTTAGGTCCTACGCATGGATTAATTTTCCTAGAATTGTTAGTTTTCTGTTTGTTACTAGCACTAGATATATGGAGAGATGAAGAAATTAGGCTATAGGTATCTTGTGAACAAGGCATGTGCAGAGCATAGCCTATTAGCCAGATGTGAGGTGTGAAGTTGCAGTATTATCAATACTCATGTTTATATTCATTTTTTTTGTAAAATCGCAGCTCCTAGAGACAGCACAAGAACACCTAGAGTTTTATTTTTAGGGGCTTTTGTTTGGTTTTGTTCTTTTCTACAAGGCTGCAAGCTTGCACAGATATAGAGAGAATCCTAAGTATGTGATACTTACTTATACCAGAAACACTAAAAAACTAGAGGCCAGGAAAGACTCTCCCAACATTAAAAAAAAACAATATTATTTATTAGGCTGTTCTGTTATATTTCCAGGAGACTGATTTACAGCTCTGTGACTTTATGACTCTTGAATGACTTCATGACTGTGGTAGAAAAGCAACCTGTGGGAATTGTGTGTCCTACCATAATCCGAAGGGGAAGGCTACATTGCCCAGGGCTCCAGCCTGCTTGGATAGTGGTTGTACATAAAAGATGATGGGAATAGGGAACTTTAATGTATATTCATCAAGGTAATCCTTGTGTTTCTGGGAAGTTCCTAATGTGACTTTTTGGGGCAGATTTCATACACCAACTGCAGTAAATATTCTCCTACTGCTTTGGGCATATTTACAGCTGTCACAGTGTTGTGACAGCATTGTAGATAGCTACTTCTTGTGCCGAAAGCAGCCTAGATACAGCAGCAATTACTGCAATTCAGGCTAAGTCCTAAATATTTATTGGCTTCCTGGGTAGGTTTTACAGCCTTCACTGAGCTCCAGGCTTCTGTGGTTAGGCTGCTGTCGGTATGAAAGATAACTAGTTTAAAGATAGCTCAGGTGTGTCTACACTTCACTCGTGACACTGGCAGCAGCATAAACGCATCATTTAGCAATCCTAGAGTTTGCATCGCTTCGCATCAGGTGCCATCTGTCAGCCACATACAAACCAGAAACGAAGCTGGTAAAAACAATATGTGTTTTGAAAGCCAGGGAAATACAAAGCAGCTGCCTTCATGTTTCTCCAAGGTAGGCCATTTTTATCCAGAAAGTGGTATTTGTTTTCTAAGGCTGTACCACATGGACAAACTTCCTTCTCCACTATGCCTCTGAAACATGAGGAAGAGTCTGCCTCAGGCACTAAAAGACAATAAACTACTCACAGTGAGATCTGTAGGAAAGAGTCAGGATTTTGCTAGTGGCACAGTAGCAGCAGCAGTACAGGCTGGGCAGGAGTTTGAAGACCAGTACAGCAAAAATTATGACTGAACAGTTAAAGTACTTCTTGTGCAACTCTAGCCATACCACTTTACTTTTCTGTACTTATTCTATTAAACCTTCCATCTCCTTCTTAGTGTACTGCTGTTTTAAAATCACTTTGGAATTTGTTACTAGCTGCTTTGCAGTAGAAGAGCAAAGTGTTATGTTCAGCTGTAAATTAACATGGTTAACATGCAGATTGCAATCAGTCTCTCTCCATCCTTAAGCACATGGTATGACCAAGTTTGTTCCACTGCAAGAGCATGGCAGAGTGCATACAGCTCACTGCCCTGTGCTGTGGGGTCAGATGTAAACTCTCCGTGATTTGCTTCGTTACTGGAACTTGAGATACAGTAATTTGTGGTAGCAACCAAAGTAGCAGTTGTGGATTCCAGTTTTCACTCATTCTGACTGGTGCCTTCCCTCTTTTCTTTCTTCCTTCATCATGCAGCATTGAACACTATTTACTCAGCTGTGGCCTGGAGACAGGAAGGAGCAATGTGGTCATGCACCAAAACTGCCCATGTTTATTCCAAGCAGCTCTTGGCAGACAATATGGTGCATGGGCAAATGTAATTTTCTGGATGGTCTTCACTGACCTTGCTGCAGGGGATGGGAAAATAGTCATCACAGCAAACTGTAGACACCTCCTAAGCTCTGTGGTGATCCCCCTTCCTGTGTAATAGGTACCCATCTGTAGTCTGAGAAATTGATATGATTTATTGGTCAGGCGCCTGGGGTGTCTACAGGCTGAGTTGTGTTGCGGCCTAAAAGAGTCTGCCCGCATACTTCAGTGACTAATTTGGTGTCGTTTCTCCAGGCAAAAGAAGCAAAAGGCTTCTTTCTTTAGAGAAGGGACTTCTCTGTACCACTTCAGCTTTGTGTGCAGTTCCCATCTAAATAGATCATTTGCTCAAAGACTGAAACTGTAATTAATTCCACTTTTATTGACAATGAACTTCACCCTCTGATGTGCTGGCTGGAGAGGATCTCTGCCACCCTTTCCCAAAGTCTTTTTGAGTAGACTTCTGCTTTTGCTCTATGTTGTTTTGTGATGGAGGAGTAAGGATGATGCTGTGACTTGGTATAAAGAGGGAGAAGAAAAAGACAGCGTAAATTATTATAAGTTTTAAAAGTATGTTATTTCCAGCAAGTGAGAGATCTCTACTTACGCCTCAAAACTAATGCTTGCTTAGGGCCCAGTTACCCTCTCAAGCTGCTTTTGTCTAGCAACCTGACAGGGACTGCGAACAAAGTCCAACTTTCTCAGGAAACCTCATCCTTCAAAAAACCCTTAAACTCCCTCACCTTCGGGGGGAGAAAAGAGGAGGCTAAGATTCAGAATTAATGAAAAGGTCTTTGCTGATTAAAGTGGGCAGATTATCCTCCTAGAGCCTGTCTGTTATGAATGCATGAGGGAGGCTTTGTACACTGCTGGACACCACACTGTGAAAATCTAAAGGGGATCAAAGCAGAGCAACAGATATGACTGGGCTAGGTAGGGAGGGATGTAGAGGGTAAGATAAATTTAAACAGATTTAACTTTAAATAAATATAGTTATCAGTTAAACAGATTGAATCAGATACAGTATGAAGAAAGGGTTATTATAATGATCTGTTGACAAATGAAAGGAAATAATAATGGAGAGCAAGAGGTATAAGGATGCATAAATAGGAATTTGAACTTAAGCAAACAAAAAATGTAAATTGAGTATTGCATAAAGCTTCCAAATGGTGTGACTTCTTCAAACCAACATGTAGACTTTTTTAGACAAAGATCGGAAGTTTAATGCCCAGCATTATTCAAAGCTAGATTCAGAAAGCCTTGAAGAGTAGTTGTAAGAGATCCATACTGTCCTCTTCAGCTATGAGAAATTGTCTGTTTCAAAAGAGCCTTTTTATTCCCAACCTCTCTGTTTTCCTGTAACCTGCTTCCTATGCTGAGCCTGTTGAAGATGATTTTATGAGGTACTTGCATGTACCTTAAATGATCAGATAGTTTTCTTAAGAACTTAGGACCAAAATCTCTGTTGCTATAAATGACTGTTGATCTAACAAAATAACAGAGAAGAAAATTTTCTTTCCTCTCTGTTGTGTCATGAAGGAGAAATAGTGAGCTGAAAATTCAGTTAAAAATATGCATCTTCCCGCTCATGATAACTGGGACTTTTTCAATAATATACTTTTGCAGTTATATGTAAAACTTGGTGATACTTTCCTTGATGACATTCAAGGAACTGATTAGCTAACATTGCAGGAGAAAACCCCACCATTCCACTGGATACCAGCATTAACCCAAACTTAGATATATGCTGACTGAAGGACCAAGTAGTATCTGCAATAGAGAGCAGCCTCTGATTTGTGTTTTAGTAAGAAATGACAATACAAAAAAGTTAGAGTGCCCTCCATATTCTCCCAGACATCTGTAATTTCACTGCAGTCACAGAAATTTAATTCAGCTCAGCTTTCAAGTTTTGGAAGAAGAGAGATTCTGATGTATTTATCTTTACAGTAGAATAGGTTGCACAAATCCCCACAGTGGTATTGTAATACTGCACAGGCTGGGACTTCCTTGTGTTATAGCAGATTTCTGACTGCAGAGTTGGCTTTTCCAGACAGAGCAAAATCTTTCTTCTCAGCATGCAAAATAACCTTTTCATGGCATGACCCTAAACCTAAGGTGCTTCATGAGATAGAAGGTCCTTCCAAGAGCAGTGCAAAATATAGCAGTCTAGAGAGTGTCTATAATGGATATCAAAGAATCTGACAACAGTGTTTTTCAGCTATAGGGTTTCCTGAACTGAAGAGAAAAATAGTAGCGCTCTCCTCTCTTTCTTCCACTTCCCTGACTAATAATGTAAGTAAAGGAAAAGTCTATAACTTGATTTTGGTGACAGTCCTCCTGCAGTATTTCTTTAGTCAGAATTGAAAATATTAATTTGGCTGGGTTGGATGTCGCAGTGAAATGTCCCTTTGATACTGCATACCTGCCTCTTGAAACATCTGACAAAGGCGTAGCATTTTCCCTTTCTCTCACTTTTGTTGAACTGCCAGGCTTTGAGGAATTGTGGAGATATGGAGAAGTTGTGGCTATCATCTGGGACAAGGTTGATTATTTGGATGGGAGCCTAAGGAAGGCTAAGATGTGTCTGTGAAAAAAGAACTCATCCTCTGTACCTCAGTCCTAATGCCTGTGCCCTTTGGATCCCCTCCCTGACTGCTGCTTGGCTCTACTTCCACCCCTGACTCTTTCTTCCATATTTTGCATTCTTCTGTATATAGAAGTACTGCAAAATTGCTGCTGTTCAGCTAGTCGTCTCCTTAGCTCTAGTCCACAGCCTTTTGGACTATGAACATACAATCATGTAGGGCTTTTTGACATAACTATGTTTCCATTCCCTTGGGATCCTATAAGCTCCCTTAAGAGTCACCTCTCTTA
>NW_008825270.1:5034942-5044524 GCF_000699105.1 Pygoscelis adeliae | reverse complement strand
TTTTTGACCAGTCTTTCACAAAGCTGCTCTCTAAAACATGAATCATTTGATTGGTTTTCTTGTGGTTTTTGGATCTTCGTTCTGTGCTTCCTATAATACGGTGACCAGATTTGTACACATTATTCCAAAAGAGACCATCCAGCTGCCTTACGGAATGCCAAAGTAATAATGTCTGTGGTTTATACTCTGTAGTCTTCCATACACAACCCAAAAACCTTGTTTGCCTTTGTTACTGCTGCCAGATGTTCTGTGGATGGTTTTCAGGCGTATTGTGGTGAATGTCACCATGCCAGTGAATTTCAGCAAATTTAAGCATCTTTGAAATTATTCCTTTTTCCACATGGTTATATTCAAGTCAAACCAAACTGTGTTCTCACTTGAAACTGCCCTGTTTTGGTTACCTCTTTTTCACACTGAATCACTACCTGTTACCAGTTTCTCTGCAGGAGTCTCTTCAATAGGATTTCCCCTTTATCGGGCCTCTTTCTGATTGTCTTTGCTGGAAACTCCATCTGAAGAGCCCAGTTCTGAGGGTCTAGGGAGCAGTTATATTGTCATTAGTATTCAGTCTACTTGAATTGAGAATAGAAGGGAATACAAGGTTTTTTTTCTAGAGAGGAAGCAAGGGGAGGGAACAGCCTGTAAAAGAATTATGATGTTCTCACCTCTTTTTTTCCTGCAGATTTGCTGACAGCACAGGAATACCACTGCCTGCTGCAGCTGCTCTGCCCTGACTTCCCAATGGAGCTCACTCAGAAAGCAGCAAGGTGAGTCCTCATCCTCTCTTTTAAGGCAAGATCAGTCCTACATAGATGGACTTAGGAACTAGATCTGTGGGTAAAGGTATGGACAGGGACCTTCAGCTTTTAAGATTTTGGGGAAAAGAGATACCATGTTTTGAGGCTAAGAACAGGGTGTTTTTCTAGTAATGAGAAAGAGTGTGTCTTTAAGGTATACAGGGACTGAAATATCAGTGCAGAATGCTGCTGCTGGCTCTAAGTTCAGAAGATGAGTTGCATATAAAAGAATGTTAGCCAATGTGTTTTTTTAACTGACATGATTTTAAACTCTATTTTAAATAATGTTTACTATTTTTAAAATGTGTTCCCCCCCTGCCCCAGCTTCCTATGGTTGATCACGTTTAAAAGGTACTAACTTCTGAAGGATTGCCAGTGTTCTAAAGTACGTTAGCTAACAACATGGTAGCTAAACTGTTTGAAATTTTGTTTTAATCTAGACAAGGCCTAAAGCAGGTAGATGGCTCAGGGCACTGATAACGTGATATGGAATTTTTTACTGATAGTGCTTGCTGGTTCCAGTCCAGCCCAGGCAGTTGATTATTAACTATCTGATAGTGAAAATGTAATAAGGTATATGCATCTGTTGGGGTGGGGGGTCAGTTCAGATCTCAGTAGGAATGCGTGTGCGCGTGTGCACACACACACACACTCATATATAATCATAGCAAGGTTACTGAATAAATGCTCTCATTCCTAGCCATCTCAGCAGAGGGGGCATGGAAATGTAACTTTTTTCATGGACCTAGATGTGACATTTGGAAACAGGATCCAGGCACACGAGCAGGATATTAGCTGCTGCTTAAGTTGTTCATGGCCTAAATAATGAAAAGGTCCTCATTTTCTGTTTGTCATTCTGTCATCTTTCTTCAGCATCAGAGTCCCATGAAAATTGTATTAAGAAAGGAGAGCGAAAAAGAGAAGTGTCTGTAGTGCTTCCACTTGGAAGTACTGCTAGTATCTGCTAGTACTTCCACTTGGCTGATTCTCTAGATTCTTCCCTGGCTCCTATGTACTGCTATCTGAATTGAACTGCAGTTAAAGCTGTGTTGGCTCAATTAAAACTAAAAGTGGAGCACCACTTTTCCCTCTAACTCATCAGTAGGCCTTTGGGGCTCCACAGAGTACAGTTGCTTGGCCTCCAATGCCAGACTAAGAAAGAATGCTAACCCTGTAGCAGGGATATATCTGCTGCTTCCTTTCATGGAGGTACAAAAGCACCAGTCCTATGCGCTGGTGTGTATTTCACAGGGTTCCAGCTGAGCTGAGCAGGAATTTGTGATGGTGCATGAAAGGAGACTTCAGCATATCTACACATGTTATGATGTTTGTGTCAAGGAATTTAATCCACAAGGCTGCTGTAAACTAGAGGCCCCATTGAGGGGCCTGCTGCACTGTTGTGCATGTGCCATAGAGACAGACAGACAAGCAGGCTTTGGGAGCAGGTGTTGGAGAGAAATGAGATCTCTGTCAGAGGCACCCAGGCTCAGGTGGGGATGACCTCACTCCTACTTTTGGCTGGCTAGAGATTTACTTACACATTGCTACTATTCTGTTACAAGCTAATCTAGTTGAACAATTTTAATAAAACTTGTCATATTTCTAAACCATCTTTCTCTTTCCTTCCAATTGTTGCTCGCTCTCTTGTCCTTTTTCTGGTCTACACTTCCCATTGTCCTCCTTGGTCTCTGCCAGTTAGAAAGGTGAACTCTGCAGGCTGTCTTCCGGCACCAGTTGATTGAGTCCTAGCAAAGCATGAATGTCACATGCAAACCTACTGATATTGTTCCTCCTTCAGTCTGCACACCCCCAACGGTTTTGTTGCTAATTTGCTTGGGAAAGGAATTAAGTAAAGTAGCGGCGGGAGTAGCCACAGCATTCACTGATACAGCCAGGACCTGTGTAATTATTGGCGCTCTTGGGAAGAGGGCAGTCATAGCTGTAGTCTCAGTGCTGCACGACTGAGATGATCTCACAGCATGGTGCACTTCACTCATCCAGGAGCTGTTGCTATGCACTGATAACAAACACTGGGAGTAAGATCAGGAAATGTCAGAGCAGAAGAACAGAGGCCACAACAATATAGATTTTATTAGCATTACACCAGAGCGCTCCATTTTTCTGTTCCTGGTGCCATACAAATGCAGAAGTCATACCCAAAAAAGAACCAGGCTATCTGTGTCTGTGAGGTTTCTTGAATGTTTTTTTCTTCAAAGGGCTATAGCCATTAGCAGATTGAAGATTTTAATCTACAGAGATACCTTAGATCTTCAGAGACACCTTTTGGCTTTCTGAATCTTGAAATTGCAGAAGGATAGAAAATGAAGGGATTTTGTGGTTTGATGCCATGATTTCAAGATCTGTATCTGAGCACTGACTTTTCTCTTGTAACAGAAACACAAGGAACTCACTGCCTGCATTTGAGTAACGGGAGCTGAGTAGTTCCCAGCTTCCTATGCTGTTTTATGTGGTATGGGCACTCATGTTGCACTGATCAGTGCTAATGGAAGTGGGGCTTGCAAGTCTGTACCCCTGTTGTTAAAAGATTGCCTGAGAGTGCAGATCTTGCCCTTTTTGTATGTTCTGCTTATTTTTGCCTCCATGTATCAGTAAACAAACCAAGTCCCTGAAGACTCATTTGAGCCAGCCTGGCCTTAAGACACATTCTGTCAGTTAGCCTTTAATGGTAGCAGAGAACAGTAAAAGTCCTTTCAACTTGCCTGGTCTAGAGTTTGTCCTGGGGACATCCTGTCTTGTCTGGGTTTCTGAGATTTTAACCGCAATCAGTAGATCATAAAGTTTCCCCATTGGCACAGTAGCAAGGCTTTCCTGCCAGCCAAACCCACTCGAGCCCTGAAAGACCACTACACCCTTTACCAGAGCCCGTCAAGTGTAGGCATCTTTCTTCAGTCCTTTCCAAAGTTTCTCCTTGATTTTCATTATTCATTGAGTGCTGACTACTAACTTTGTAAGTAAGTCTGTGCCCCTGAGGGCTTAAAGTCTAATTTGGACGAGAAAGAATAAATAAAGAATCCCTTGAAATATCAGCCACCTGATGAACTCTTCTGAGTTGCAGTTCAGACTTTCAGATTTCGTCCTCAGTTTTGGTCCTGCTGTCCGGGTTACAGTCCATGGCTAGGATTCCCTCTGTGCCAGATACTTCAGGGAAGAGGTGCAGATATGATGCTCTCCCAGCTTCCCTGACTGCTGGGGAAATAGCCAGCTGCAGTCGATCTCCTCATAAATGATTGTATTGGATTTAAGGACTTCTCAACATTTCTGGAGTGCAGACTCCTGGGCCAAGTGGAGTCAGTAACCCAGCACCAGAGTGCACCTGCTTCTATTTAGACGCTCCTGCATCACATACGTGCCATACAGTTTTCCTTAGAAGCTCCTTGCTGTCTTTAATAGCAAGAAATGTCTAGCAAATTCTCAGACCTCTGCCTACTTCCTCATGCTCTCTCCTCTGAGAAAGAGACTGGGACTTGGTGCTGCAGAGCACATCCATTGACCATAGCTTTAGATTTAACAAGTGAAATGAGTTGATTGTCATGAAGGTGATGTAATAATTGTCTTTCTGCATAATGAACACATAAAAAAACTCTCCACTGTTGTTCTCCTGCATCTCGATGGAGAAATGCACTGGCAAAAGCTTTGGAGCTTGTGCTTTGAGGGTATCTAGGAGACAGACCGTCATTTCAAAGGAGGGAGTGCAGCTCATCAGCGATGTGGCCCATCGCACTTCCAGTGCTTAAATAGTGGTTGGAAATGCCAGTGGCTGAGCAGTATTGCCTGAGAGATGAAGATGCTCTGCCTGCCAGCTTCAAAGCCATTTCCTTGATGTGGCCACTGACAATCTCAGTAACATGCTTATTAGTGAGAATTAAGAACTGAAGCTACTGCTTCTTTAGACAGAAGGAGGAGGAGGCTTCTGGAGCATAATAAATAAATCAGAAGCACTTTGACATCTTCAAAGGGTTTTGTTTTAAATACTGGCTTTTCTCCTGGGGACCCTCTTAGCCCCAGTCTTTCTTCTTTGAGATAATTAATCCAAGCTGCTCTGCATGTTTGATTTTGCCACAGTGAACAGAACTGGTCTGAGTGGCAGGGAAGTCTTGCAAGATGCTGTAAGTCTTCTAGGTCAGCCTCCCACACAGCTCCCTGGAGTCTTTTACATGAGACAGAACAGTGTTTCCCCAGCAATGTGTTTAGACCAGTGATGCTGCATGAGTTGGTCCGTGGATTGCATTTGGCCCTGTGTTCGAAAGGGTCCTTCTAGATGACCCATGCTTTGGCTATAATGAACTGGTAGTCCTTCTCATATGACATGATATGCCAGATACTAACTGTACAGTGTCAGTAGACCTGCACACAATTGAAAAGAAGTACCAACTACCTTTCTTTAGCGTTGTCCAAATACTCTGTTTTTTCCCATCAAAATGGAGTGTTTCCTTCTGTTTTCCAGTCTGAGCTGTCATTGATCAGCCCAAGTTTGATTTTTCCCCACTTCAGAGACTGACCTTTTCATCCTTATGTAGTGGCAGTGGCCAGAGCATTGTTTTTGTTTTCATGTTTATGAACATTTTTGCCCTAACTTACTTCTGAAATCCAGAGTTTTTTCCTGAAAGGAGGAGTTGGACTTTGCTGTCACTTATACTTCATCTTTATGGCCTGTGGCTGATACTTTCCATGTTCATGAAGTATGCTTCAAAATAGGGATGCATGTAGCTCCCTACATGCACCTGGGGCTTAGCAGAGAGAAAGAAGACATTGTCCCTGGCCCAAGAAGTCTTCAGTTTCCATGAAATTTGACCTGACAGTCAAATGATAGACCTGATAGATATGAAAAGAGACTAATTCATTCATCGGGAAGGGAGGATAGCATGTTCACAGTTTGTAATTAGAAAGCTGATTGTTGGCGCAATGTTATTTCCTCTGTAGTCAAGTGGAGTTTGTTTGAGTATAGGTTGGGAATTAGTAACTGTTGTTATCCTTATGAATCTGAAAATATCCCAGTTTGATGAACTCTGGTATACAGAGGAATAGCATAAGTCTCGTTCTGCTTACACCAGTTTAATACTCATGTAACTGTCTTGGCTGTAGCACAGTTACTCTTCATATAGCCATGTGGACCAGCCTTGCAGGTTTTATGCCAGTGTTCGTTCCATCGTGTCCACCAGGCTTTGAATGCTTGACATCCATGTCACACTGCTCTGTTCACACTGTAGCTGAAGTGTGTGATAGCACTGACATTCAGGATCTTCTCCACGCTGCAGGTTCTTAAGCTGCCTTCGTTTTATATTAGGGTGTCCACATCCATGCAGCAGTGGGTGTTCCTATTCCTCTCTCTTAACCTCTTACACTGGGCCAAGCCATTAGCGATCCTCAGTTGCACATAGCTCCCTAGCTGCACTTTCTCTAGATCTGGGGTTCCTGGTTACAGACTTCAGTTCTTTTGTAGATGCTAAACTTTCTCTCATCTTATCCTAGGATTGTGCTGATGGATGATGCTATGGATTGCCTGATGTCTTTTTCTGATTTCCTCTTTGCTTTCCAGATACAGTTCTACTACTCAGGTAAATGCTGGGAAGCTGCTGACTTCACCCGCTAGTATAGCATTACAACTTTACAGCTTCCCAATCCCTGCACTTTTTTGAAACTTGTGAAGATATGTTATTTCACAGAAAATATATAGATAATGGAATCTACTGACAAAAGGCATCACTGATGCCAAGAGATTAGGAGGCTTCATAAGGAGGTTCCAAATTTTTGTGAATAACAAGATACCTGTAACTGTTATGGCTTATGCATGTATTTGTCTTAGTCTTGAGACATAAATTTCCAGCTTTATCCTAGAGTATGTTAACACCTAACAATTAACTTTTACTAGGAACATTTTTTTTCCTTAATACAGCATTTCCGCCTCTAAAGTATTGGTCCCTGCTGGAGACAGGATAAGAAAAGCCCACCAGCTGGTGCCTTGAAAGGAAAAGGAACTGGACAAATTAATACAGTTCTTCCCCTAATACTTGCCCAACTATGATCTGGTTTCAGCTCAAAGAGTTTCTGAACTGGGTATAGTTTCCATGGATTTAGGAACCCCCAGTGGACTCCTTTCCCAGGAACTTCTCCAGCCTCCCCTTGAAACCACATAAACTTGTAACCTCCACAACACCTTTTGGCAAGGAGTTGCACAGGTCTGCCACCTGTCCCATGAAGAACCACCTCTCTTGTTTGATTTGAGAAGACCCTAGTTGGAAGGGAAATTGAACAGTTGATCCCCATCTACCTTCTTCATATTGTTGGTCATTTATCGTATTCTACCCCTCTCCCCCAGTTTGGATTTTAACTAGATGGGGTGGTACTTTTAAAACTCTTGACAGGAAAAGTACAAATCAAATAACATTAGTTTATGTGTGTGTGTATTTACATATGCTCACCCACACATATACATCTGTAAAAATCCCCAGGTATTTTTAAACTAAAGTTCAGGAGACAAGGGGGAGAAACTTGTATGAGCATTCAGGTGCTTGTTCTGTACAGGGAGACTGCTTTGAAATACATTGGCCTGTTTGTCCTAGCCCCCCTAAAATGTGGTTGAGGAAAGGGAATCTCATTCAGGGAACTGCTTAAGTGGGCAAAAAGAGAGAAGCATTTCCTTTATCAAAGTTAGATATGCTTCTAAGCACTGGGGACTGCTGGGGTGCCACTTACTCATCTTGCGGCACAGAGCACTTTCTAAAGGCAACATAAGCTCATGGATTTCTGTCCACTCACACTTAAATAGCTCCCTCTGATGGACGTAGCTCACAATTGGCCTCGACCAGGCAAAAGGGGCCAGGCTTGGCTACTGGGAGACACTGGCTAGAAGCTGTGGTGGAGCATAGTCTGTGGTCAGAGAGTAGACTTGGATGGCCTGTTGATCTGATCCAACCTGTCAGTTCCCATCTTTCTAGCAGTTAAGAGTCAGCTGCTATCCCTAATACAAAAATCTCTTTTTCTCAGTACTCCTCTGTATATACTTGCCCTGTAACTCCCCTGTGCATATCACAACATCATCCATGACAATTCATCAAAGAAAAACAGTTCAAAATGGTGATTTTGGGTTGGGCAGAACCAGGCTTGTAATGCCTTTAGCCAGGGACAGAAAATGTGTTTGGAAAGTTTTTCTCTGATATAACAAATATTTCCACTGAGCTGCAGAACCTCAGCACAGCCTCAGGGCCCGCTGACATCCTGCCTTTCCTCTCCACCCACCTCACGCACAGTATTACACTTCTATTCACTCGGGACTTAAATGGCACTGGAGTCCTCACAAGCCTGCCCTTGTGTACACACACTCAAACATCCCATCCCTGTCCTGTTCACCCAGGCACAATGCACACACGCACCCTGTCATACGCTCTCCCACCAACCCACACACATGCAAACCACTCCAAATGGAATCTAGATTTGTAAACTGCTGACCACATCCATAAACAAACTTGTTTAAAATTAGACTCTTGCAGTAAACAGTGGGTAGTATGAGGAGCCTGGGGAGAGGCTTTCTGCCAACTCTAGCCCTGACCTGCCCTGGCCCTTCCTCTAGATCCCATGTAATGTTTACTTTGGAGCAGCACAGAGACAAGCTGGGATACAGCCTGGAGCCCTGACTAACTTGCTCCCTTTACTCCTGTTGCAGTTCCATATAGTTTGTTCCCAACTTGGATGAGTTCTTAGTCAGTGGCAAGAGATGGAGAAGGAAAACTTCTTAGACTTTGCAAAGTAGTTTTGCGTTCAACGTTAGCTTTCATGGTCTGCTGTTTTATCCATGTGCTAGCTAGCCTCTGTTCTCTTCCGAAGAATCTCGTTCAACAGAGTGAGTGGCCTTTCATAATCACCCCAGAGTGAGTGGCCTCTCGTAATCATCCTGACAGGAAGAAGCCAGCAACTTATGTGGAAATGGCTGTTTCTGCTTGCATAATATCTGATCTGAACCTGCAGGATGCCGTAGTGTTGTGCTTATTTCCTGTTGGTGCTATGTACAACACAGAACAGGGAATGATAGTTTAATCCTAGGTCTGGTAGGTCAGGAGGATGCTTTGCTGATTATAGCCCTGAGATTTAAGTCGCTTTCTGTTTTTTCAGAGTTTCTGGAAAGTGTGGCTGCCATTTATCAAGATCTGCTGGCTGGTAAGAATCCAAATACTGTGATTGTGCCAACATCATCTTCTGGGCAACATCGGCAGCGCCAACTCCCAAATGACTGCAGCCCACTCGATGGGGTAGAGGCATCTCTCTTCTACCAGTGCCTAGAGTCCTTGTGCGACAGATCAAAATACAGGTATGAATGGAGTCCAAAACACAGATTTGAAGTCTGTGTCTCTGCAGACCCTTTGTAAGGTTGGAGCTGTGAAGAAATACAGGACTTTGAACAAGCTGTAACTCCCAAATAGATGTCATTGGAGAAGTATGAAGGGAGAGATCATAGCCGAACCGCTTTAATCAAAGGAGAGAAACAATTTCATGGACTTAAGAAACATGAGATTTGAGCTGATTCTTGAAGTAATGGATTGATTTTGGGTCTCTGCTTTCCTTCTTACTTCTGCATTGACACTTTCATCAAGGAGAGGTCCATCTACCATCACAAGTTAACTAGAGGAGATAAACGAGTGCAGTTGTGTTCTTGGGTGTTGAAGCACAGGAAAGGCACACTGGGGTGGATGGAGTTTGAAGCCTTACTACCTAGACAAGATCACACTGCTAGTCTGTGCCTGAGCCAGTGATGGAGCTGGTCTCCAGTTAC
>NW_008825270.1:5029287-5034866 GCF_000699105.1 Pygoscelis adeliae | reverse complement strand
CAAACCTTATTGTGTAGCTTTGACAGACACTTTCTTCATCATTTCTTGCAGGTAGCAAGCACATGCCCTGCTAGAAGGTCAGGAGCTAGATCCACAAAAAGACTCAGGACACAAGTTCCACCTGATTCCTGCTTTAGGTGCCTGAATCCAAATTTGTGATCCACAAAATGACTGCTGAACTGCTGTCCAGTACTATAGATAGCTAAGCGTGGAGGTGCCAGGCTGGTTTGTTCTTTTAAATAACAAAAGTTCTACATTCCCTGTATGTCCTGAGAGCTTCAGATGGGAAGGATCTGAAGCCCGCCTGGTAGGTCAGGCTCTGCACAGCACTGTGAGGGGAGCCATTCCCAGCTTTTCATCCAGTAGCTCAACACTCAGCCAGGCTTTGATAACAACCTTTGCCTGAGGGATCACCAGCCCACACCCACATCTCCAGTGGCACCCCGGGGGTGCCACTACACCGCGGACTGTTCAACACTTCCTCTTTATGAGGCAGTTTTATTTTGCATGAAATCCTTTAAGGAGTATTAGGCAAGAGCAAGAATCACTATGATGATATTGCTTAGAAGTCAGGGCCAGGGGTTAAGATGAGTGTAGAAGAAGGGGACATGTCAATTTAGTCCCCACCTAAATATTGTTTTCTGACATATTTAGGCTATCGTAGGAGAGGTTTTCCTGCCCCTTGGATGACTATCACTGATAAAAGGGTGATAACAACTAACAACCCTCATGAAAGTTTATTATCTTCTAAAAGAAAGGATTTCCCAGTTGATTTTTGAAAGAATATGCTAAGAGTTGGGATGTGTATACCTCTGAGTGAATTTAGGCTTTTCTCCCTCTCCTTGGAATGGAGACAGGTAAGACTGCTCCTAGGGACGTACGCTAGCGCAAACATCTTGCTTAGCAAATGAGGAGCAAATGCAATGCTAAATAAGCAAGCTGGTGGCTATTTGTTTTAAACTGAGTCAGGGCAACTTGTCAGTGTTAGAACTGGTAGAAGAGTTTATTTCTCCAGTTTGAGCTGGGTCTTGGAAAAAAAAAAAATGATAATTTAAAAGACAAGATGACCCCTTTGTCTCTCTTTTCCTAGCTGTCCACCTTCTGCTCTTGTGAAGGAAATGTTGAGTAGTGCACAGAGACTGACCTTCTATGGATTCCTTATGGCACTTGCAAAGGATCAGGGGATCAATAGAGCCCTAGGTAAGACTCCTGTGAGTGGTACAGCTCTAGATTTTCAGTCATTCTGCACTTCTGTGGAATTTCCTCTGTAATTATGCCCCGGATTTTACACTGTCAGGAAGAGAGTGAGAGAAAGTTTTTCATCTTTTTGTTGATGGATTAAACTTTAAAAACAATACTGTGCCTTACTGTCTGCTTGAAGCTGTGGAGCTTCTTCAAGGATAAAATTAGATATGAAATGCTGCCCTAAGATAGCAATGTTTTACCTCTTCAATAGCTGATCATTTTAGCAGAACTGATGTTTTAACATGTTTGGCTATAAAGGCTGGGCAGAGGTGTTCAGGAGACAAGTAAGGTGGCTGACTGCTGTCGACAGTACTGAATTGAAGTCCCATCCTATGTTTTAGCCCTTCATTCTCCCACAGATTTTAAGTGACTGCTCTTGTCTACAGGAAAAGGAGGCACACCTAATGGGAAAACCTCTGCTGCCACCTTGGCTCAAAGACTCAAAGCCCAGTCTTTCCCAGCTCTTCCCCATCTTCCCTCAAGGCAGCGTGCTAGTATATTAATCTATGGCCTGCTGAAAATCAGGTGGTATCATAAAATACAAACTGCTACAAAATTCTGTACCAGACTGCTGTGGGAACCAGAGGGATTACCAAGCAGCATCTCACTGCTCATTTCCATGTTGTGCTGGTCAATATTGTTCCAGAGCGAGGAAGCAAAGTGTTGCATTGGCAAAAGACAGTATGTAATCCATACATAATTGAGACTCACAATTCCATAATACCCCGATATACCTTGCTTGTGCTCTCCCTCCTCTTGCAAAGGGGAACAGAAGTGGCTTTTTGTGTTTGACAAGGCTGTATCCAGGAGGTATGTTTAAATGTGTGGAGGCCCAAACACTCATCTTCACTCATCTCCACCCAGCAAATCATCTAGCCGGTAAGAGTAGGCTTTCTCTGTCTTTGGGCAGGTATCCTCTCCCTCTACTTCTAGGCTTGAGTATCTGCCAGTCCCTATATTACAAAGATAAACCTCAGTGAAAAGGTGCACCTTGCCTGAGGGCTTGTTCTTTTGCACAGGTGTGTGTCATAGTAGAGTAAAAGTGTCCCCTCTGTGGCTGAGCCCCTTCTTACAGCAAACCATTTAAGCTGCTAATGCTCCTCTGGGGCAGGGCTGCTTACCCAGCAACATGGAGATTATATATCAAAGGTGCATGAATACAGCCCTGCAATCCCCTCTGCAAACAGGCTTAGGAAGCAGTGTATTCACTGGGGAAGGTGATGCCTGGATTGCACCAAGCAAAATCTTTTTTTTCCTTTGCCCTACGAAATCCACGTCTAGTTGAGTGCAAAGAAAACAGATGAGCAGAAAAAAAAATCCTGCCCACAGCTTCCATTGTGCCATCTACAAAGTGTGTGGGTTTTTGTTTCCATTAATGTGGGCCTGTCCCCTGGCCCTCTGCCAGCCTCCTGCTGAGGCCTCTCACAGAGGAGGGGCAGCAGCCACAAGTCTGACAGGTGCTAGCATCTTGGCAAGGAAAGAAGGATTCTTTTCCTGGTGTCTTTTAATCTCTCCTGAAGAGTGATTTCAATAGTCTTTGGTCTGTAGGGGATCACAAGCTCCCCAAGGCCCTTCAGCAAGGGCAGTTTCAGGCAAAGGAGCTTTCGGTCAGGATGCCTGCCTTCTCTCTGGGCTTACAAAGCCAGTACCCCCCCCTTGAGGAACAGGGGTAGGGATTAGAGCGGCTCGTTCGGGCTGGGGCAGCACTGATGAGTTTGTCAGGCAGACTGGAATCCACAGCCTAACTCCAGTGTCAATGTTGATTCATGAATCCTTTAAGTGTTATTTACTGACTCTCCCAAGTAATTCTTGTGCCCTAGAGACCTCACTGTGCATTCTGCAAATGCAGAAACAAGTTAAGCTTTAGCTGCTTATTCTTTTAATTGAGCCCATGAAAGGGAGCAGGCTGGGGCACTTCACTGGACCTCCTGACACTCTGTGTTGCAGTGCCAGGCTTTCCTGTTCATTTGCAGAAAGGGAAGACCGGAAATGGAAGGAGTGGGGGAGTCGGTTCTGGTCTAATCTGATTCTAATTTTTAGGCACTCATTGCTGTTTTGGTGACTGCTGCCAGTTTGCCTGTGTGAGGCAGGTAGCTCTCCAGCCCCTCCTTCAAGACCAAGGTGCCAGGGCCAAGAAAACAGATTTGTGTCCCCACAGGGTAATACAAAGCCCCTTCCCAAAGGTACGGAGTGTAGCACCCAGGTCTCCTGACAAACAAGAGCATCCCTCACTGGACTGTTGGTACAGATTACCAAGTGTATTTTTTCTGATGTGCAGCGGCACTATCCAGGCTGCGGTAGGCAATTCCTCTCATCTCTGTGCTGGCTGATCACACCCTCCCATGATCCCTGTACAACGTGGAGTTTGTTACAGAATTGGGAAGGAGGGGTTTCCTAAGAGCCCCACCTTTCTTTCTGGGCTCTTCCTGAGGTGCCAGTGTCCTTTCAGAGAATGGCAAGGGTGATCAACCAGCTCTTCCAGTCCTGAACTACACCATGTCCTTCATCCTGAGGAGGGTTTCAAAGGTGAAAGCTGATCTTATGCTGAGAGAGGGTACCTGATTACTGACCCAGTCTTTCACGGTCTCACCCAGACAGCAAGCAATGCTAGAGCACAGTCCGCCTCACTTGCTCCTGTAGACTTAATGTGCACCAGAGTCAGGCCTGACTTTCCTGAATTGCAAAGAAAGCAACAGTGTTAAATCTGTGGAGTGTTTTGATCCCCAAGCTCAGTGCACCACAAGAAAGGCAGGTGGCACAGAAGTATGCATCTCCCCGAGTGGTATAGCGCATGCTTCAGGCTGTGGCACATACAACAACATATCTATTGCTCTGATCTGGGACTGGTGACTATATAGGGCAATTAGCAGAGTCCCGAAGTTGACAGACTGTCATCTCTCTGACAGTCAGTACTCAGTAGTTTCATATAGTGAGTGGAACCTGCCAATCCTTAGGGCTCTTCAAGTTCTCTGAGAGGTGAGACTACTGAGAGTGCCTCCCATTTAGTCTGAACTCAGCTACAGCCTGTGTGAAGGACACAGAATATGGATCATCAGTCCATGATCATCAGCATTCAGTGTCCGTTTCTCTAACAAGTATAAGGAAGAGTCTTCTCTGTCTTGCAGGACAGATTTTGGATGCTGCTATGGCTTGAGTGCTTTTCTTTAAGAATGAATAGCCTCGCTCTGCTCTGATACTTTCCTTTGTTTTTTTTTCCAGGGGCTTTGCCAGATAAAGGAGACTTGTTTCTGGACCCTGCCATGGATCAGGAACTTGAGAAATTGTAAGTGGAGTTGCCTAAAGCAGGAGGTAAAGCAACAGATTAAAGGTAGCACACTAAGGAAGACTTTAGTAAAGTACTGTCCCTATTCCTTTGCTCTACTATAAAACAATAGAGGAGCTAACAGAGCAGCCTGAGCAGAGAGGGCCTTTTTCTTTGGAGTGCCTTGGTGCAGCTAACAAAATCCTTAGAAGAGGCTTCAGAAACAGAGGGAAAAAGTGTGCGTCAAAGGGGGATCTAGAGGAAGCAGCAGTCTCTAATGAACAGGGAAATTTTGTTTGAATGGTGAAAACTAGGAGCGTTGGAGACACAGGCTCAGCCCAGAAGATCTGTTTAAACAGGAAGAAAGATTCACACAGCGAGTCTGGTAGGTACTAGCGCAAGGTGTTCCCCCTCTGTGCCATGAATATCTTTCCATCCCTGTGCTAGTTGTGAACAAGTCCTCCTCCCAGGTTCACTCCAAAACTGCTATGGTAAAAGTTGGAGATGACAAGGTAGGCTGCCTAGCATTTGTCTTTTCTCTTTCAGGGTAGCTCAGGTTTCAGGGCTTTCTGTCTCCGGTCCCACCAGCTCCAGTGGGGACACAGCTAATTTGCCTGTCCGTAACTCACCCAGGATTAACTCGCCCTGGAAACCTCTACACCATCGGCGAAAAATGGATGCTGAGAGTGAAGGCTCCAACGAAGAGACAGACTCCTCTGAAAATTGAAGGTTGTAAGGGTGGGCACCATTCCCATCTTGGGTTTCTCCAGAACCCATTGGAGGAACAGCACCTCCTCCCAGAGCATCTGCTCTGATGGTGGGTTCTGTCCACGTCATCAGTGTGTGTGCGGCCGTGCCAGTCCCCATTGCCAGGTCCACCCGTCTCTTCCCAGGAAGAACTCTGCCTTTTTCCTAGCTCCAAATTCGTGCAGGAGTAGCTCCTCTGCAGAAGCTATTTCCAGCTGCAGAGTTATGCTACCCTCTGCTGGCAGGCAAGACAAACCAGCAGATGCTAGTTCTGCCTCCACTTGGAAGTAGCCGGGTATTTTCTCACCGGGGCTCTCCCTCACAG
>NW_008825270.1:5027986-5029184 GCF_000699105.1 Pygoscelis adeliae | reverse complement strand
GAGTGCTAGTGCAGGCCACTTGCCAGTGTTTTCTGTGTAACTGTGTTCAGACTTGGCCTAGACAATAGAGTGGTTAAATCACCAGTGGCAGTTCTGCACTCGTGCTCCATTATAATTATTCCCAGTAAAGCTGCACCTGCATACGATCAAAGGTAGAGAAATTTCTGAAGTTCCTAGAAAAGAAGGGCTTAGGTATTGCCATGCCACCTGTCTCTGCTTCCTCCTTCATGTGTCCAAGACTTGCCAAAGCAAATATAGCAAATAAGCTAGATTGCAGTAAAAGTACTGCATGGTGCTGTCTGGTTCCTCTGCTGTGCTGAGTTCCCTTCGTAAGGCCTCACACTGCCTCCCACAGCATTATTAAGGTCATTTGGAAAAGCGAGCTTCAGAGGGGTTGGAAGGGAGAGAGAGAAAAAAAAGTTGTCTTTAAATTCCTTGGCCACAGGTGGTGTGGCTTGCAAACTTATAGAGCATCTGCTGGGGTTGGGTGGGCAGAAGTACTAGGGGAGAAGGAAGCAGTTATCAAATGAGTCCCAGGTATTTTTTTGTAAATATTGGCATTGTTGTAGCATCATAGCGTAGCCCTTACAACTACAAAAAGAAGTAGTGTCTCATTGTATTAATGGTACCTAACTAACTCAGCAGTTTGACCTCCACAGCCCTGAATGCTTTGTCTAGCCCAGCTCCTGTGCCTCAGCTTGCATAGACTAATTATTTCCTGGGGAGCTTCTTTAGTTTCTCTTGATTCTTTGGGAGCCTCCTTGCTCCTCCTGTTCATGAAATGCTGCAGCATGGGCTACTAAGAGCCGGTAACCCAAAGCTTATAGCAGCCCTAAGCCAAGTGGATTCAACACATGCGGGCGCTATTTTAAGCCTAATCCTGTAACTACTGGAGTCTGTACCACAGCCCCACCTGTGGAGGTAGTGGGAGGGGTTATTTATATATTGTAAGTTATTTTATTTATTAATGTGCTCGCTAACTGCGGTTTCTCTCCCAACCATCCGTGAGTGACTGTGACAGCCCGGCAATAAAGCACGCTGCGCAAGGCCACTGCTGCGTCTGGGGTCTTCTGGGCTGCCCCGGCCCCTCCTCAGGGCGCTGCCGGGATTAAGACCCTGGGGGAGCGGTACAGGGCGGACAGGAGCAGCGCAAGGCGGCGGCGGCGGTACCCGCGGCCCCCGGCCGCCTTCCGAGGTG
>NW_008825270.1:5017860-5027864 GCF_000699105.1 Pygoscelis adeliae | reverse complement strand
CCGGACCCACCGCGCAAGCGCGCTCGCTCAGCGTTCCCGCCTCGCGCGGTGGGCGGGAGCGCTGTCGCCCCTCAGAGCCCCGGCTCTGCCGCGGGTTCTGTCACGGTGCAACCGCGCCGGCGGACGGGGGACAAAGCCACAGGAAGGCCCGACCCTTACCCCGCTCCTGCCCCACAGCAGCCGCAGAGTAACCCTTCCGCTCCCGCCCCCAGCCCTGCAGGTACCACAGCCCCTCGACCTGGACAGGAGCAGTGAAGCCCGTGCAAGCCTGCTAACAGCCTCAGAGAGTGAGCTGCCGACAGAAACTTCAGAACAAACTGCCCCGATCTCTCTTTCTAATAGTGGGTAACTAGCCCGTTTCCCCCCCTTTTTCTTACTACCTAGTCCTCAACACCATAGTCCAAGGAAGAGAAAAAACACTCTTGTTAAAACCAGAGTCAGGAGCAGAGCGCCAAGTTGAACGGCAGTAACATGACAGTCCTCACTGCTGCACTTCAGAAGTTCACCTCATGGTGAAGTCATGACCTCGGTCCAAAGCTGGGCAACAAAATAACCAGGGATCCAGTAAATATCTTTACAGTACTTCTTTACCTGGGCCTTTTTTGCTGATGATGTAATTAGAAGCTAAAAAAATAATCTCTGCTTTGTTTGATTTTTTTTCTCCTGCATCAATATATGCTGGTTTACAAGACAGTAAAAAGAATTACCCCATGGTAAAAGTCAGACCCTGCAAATACAGAGGACTCCACAGCACCATGGATTGGGAGCATGGAGCAGAACAAAAAAACCAGTCATGTCTGTGGGAACCAAGTAACATGATGTTCAGAAAAACAGCATTCCCTTTTCCTCCATCACTTGGAAGCTAAGGTATGGGCCAAGAAGGACAGGAGCACTGATGAGGGCAGCCCAAGAGTTCCTGTCATATCTTTCCCAGCAGTGAGGTTAACCCTGTAAGAAGGCCTGTCTCTCCACTGGCTAGTAGATAGCAGTGGGTATGAGGGCACATTGAATTTTAATAGAGTGGAATCCAGAGATATTTGGAAAGCATCCTGGGCACAGCCATGTCCTGACCCCCTCTGCTTACCTTCTCCCCTTCCCACCCACCCCAGACAAACTAAGACAATCCTGCAGAGTTTACTCCAGGCAAAGGTGGCATCAGTGCCTCTTGCTGGCTTCCCTGTGAGTTGCAGTCCCTGGGTCATCAATATGAGCCGTAACGATCCTGGGGAGGAAACACACCAAGACACCATGCTACAACACCTCATGCAAACTCCAGCGACCAATAACAAGGTCTTGGGATGTTTGGGATTGGAATGCTGCACAAGGTTACCTAGACAGGACACCATGCAAAGGCAGGAAGTAAAATGGCCTTAACTTTTAAGTTCTGCCTGAGATTTGTAGGAGAAGGTATATCTGACATAACAAGGTGTCCTGTCCAGCAGGAGAGTAAGGTTGGCCAAGTATAGTTCACTGGCCACCTGGAATTACTCAGCTATTGTAGTGTAGTCATCAGCTACAAAAGACAGGTCTCTACTTGGGACTTTCCACGTAATTTGAGAAGACGATAATTCCAGCAGAAGCCAGGATATGGTGAAAGTCCCCGAGCATGACAATAGCCTGTTTGAAGATGCCATAGTGTAACCTCACCTGGAGAGAGTTCATCACCCCATTGGCTAGGACAGCCATCTTGCCAGCAACTGATTTCACTCCTTGCTTGAACTGTGCAATGTCAGCTGCAGGCAGGACATTTCCAATTGACACGCCACCTACGAGAAGCAGCAGGACTTAGCCCGGAGTTCCCCAGCTCCAGAGAGCACCCTGACCCCCCTTCAGTCTAGGTCCTCCAAAGCTGCCCCCCTCCTCAACCTGCTGAGTGCTAACAAACCTGAGTGTGCATTCTCAGCCTCTCCAAACAGGTCTGCAGAGCTGATAGCACTGCTGCCTGAGAGCTGCTGCAGTCGGGATCTGGCTTCATACTACAGCCAAAAACAAAACAAAACGGTTATAAAGGAAGGGAACAAATTAGGACCCGAGCAAACAGGAGGAGATGAAGCCAGAGCTGTACCAGCTTAAGCACTGCAGAATGCATCTACCTCAGCGTCTGCCTCCCGCCCGAAGAACATATCTGAAGAGATGGCTTTAGCCCCTGCAAACTTCTGCCGAGCTTCATTGGATTCCACAACTGATGTCCTGTTTTCTGTCTCCCGCCTACTGGTGGGTCTGAGGAAACAAGAGAGGAGACATCTCAGCTTAAGCTCACCAACACAGTAAAGAAACGGACTTCTCTCTCAGACCCCATCTGATCAAAGGAAAGCAACAAATCCTCAAGTGCTAGCTACCATCAGAGTTCTCCTCTCCCCACCTCAGGAAAGCCAGCACTTGATGACCATAAAGGCTGTATCAAACTTAGGGACACGATAGGCAAAGTGCCCAAGCCTCTTTCACTGAAGGCCCTTTTTCTTGGGCTTGTCCATGCAAGATATCTTCTGCAGCACAAGACTCCTGTCATAACACAGCAGCATCTCTCCCCGCAGCTCCCAGACCTATCCCTTTGTCCCACACACAAGAAAGGTACAGTAGCAGTGGCAGGCGCTTTACCTCTCTGAAACTGGCCGAATACTGGAAGTGGTCACCTCAGGTTCTTCCTCTTTGTCCATACCCCATGAAGAGTCTGTTTCCCATCGTGAGCCAAATGCATCTTCGAATGAGAAGGGATTATATTTGTACCTAGGTACCAAAAATAGGTAATTTAGGCCAGACGTAAAATTCAGGAATAAGCCAAAGACTACACTGAAGCCAAGTCTTACTTGGGGGGTCCAGATGTGAAGCCTCCAGCATCTTCAAACAAGTCCAATTGGGAGCGGGAAGATTTTGCAGCCAGCGGCGTCTCCTGCTCAATTACTTGCATCTCAGACATCACCGAGTGTGAAACAGAACTAGCACAACAAACAGGCAGTCAGGGCCAATGGGTCTGACAGCATCCAGCCCCTACAACCAGTCTGCCTCAAAACTGAATCTGGCCTTCACAGGCAGGGCAGGTGCCACAAGGCTCGAGGGAGAATTGTGGGATGCCAGCTCCCTTCACCACTTATCTAGCTTATCCTGACTCCCTCAGAAGTCTTGAGCTACCTTCTTAAGGGAAGTATTCTGCAGGGGGACATCTGTCAAGCAGCAGGGCTCTAGGGCTAGACACTGACAGGCCACACATCTTTGGAAAAACTCAAATGAGAACTAGAACCACTGAACAGAGTGCCCATTGATTCTGGGGCCTGAAGCATTCTTAGACATAGTCCAGCATACGAGCACTTTAACTAAGCTCCTCATCTGTTACAAGAGCAGCAAACTACTGCCTTCAGGAGACTTTTCCAGAGCAGGGTGCATCCAAGGCACCTCTCTGTCCTATGCCATCCACAGCCAAGTACCTTCTGGACACCAAGCCCATGCCCAGCCTCTCTGCTTGTTCACGCTTCTTCCCTTCAAGGTTCTGAAGTTTCTTCTCTTCCTTCTTCCGATTGAGCTGCAGTTCCTGATAAGCCAGTCGCATTGAGGTGACTCTAAAGGAAAGAGATATAGTGGGTACCAGCCCATTACCCTCCCCCCCAGCCCATGCTGTGAAGGGACAAGGGGGAGAGTAACCCTGACAACCCATCAAAACACCCATTTCCACAACAGCTCTGCCAAAAATCCTTGCATAGAAGCTACTGCTTTGTCCTCCCATCTCACCTCCACTGGGATTCAACTCTTTTTTTGAGTTGAGATTCAACATTATTTCCTTACTGTAAGCATTGCCCCCCACCAATAGAATGCCCCATCCAGTTCAGCCTTCGCCTTTTTCAGTCCTGTCGAAAGGTCAACAGAAACACAAAATACCTCCATATCTGCTCCTTAAACTCTTCCAGGGACGTTACTTTGAATAAAATATGGCAGTATAACTTGTGCCCTGTTGTAAGGACCATATTGACTTATAGCTACTGCTCATCCTATCGTGCAGCATGTTCTGTACTCACATTAGGTGGTCCTAGGTGAACAGCATTAACCTCGTATTACTTCTGCCTTATGTATGCAAGGTATTCAGCCCAAACAGGGCACTTACATGGACTCCTCATCTTGTTTCCTGGACTCCACTGCCTGCTGCTCCCTCAGCTGCTCTGCCACCTGGGCTTGCCGCTCAATCTCACTGAAGCTCTGGCTGCTCACTTTCTGGGCTCCAAGACCCTTTTTTGCACCCAACTTGAAAAACAAAAACAAAAAAAAAGCAATTTCTTCACGCTAGATTGCCCATCATAGAAGAAAACCAGAATCCTACTCCTTCTCGCACTGATCAGGCCTTCAAGTCTCCACATGTAGTCACAACCTACAGACCCAATAGAGCTTGCAACAGAGTATGGAAGAACACCCAAGACTTAACCCGCCAGTGGCCAGTGCTAAGAGATCGGCCACATACACTTCAGACCACAACAAGTAATGATCCAAAACCTAATTGTTTTGTCCATTAATATACAAGATATCATTCAAAATAAGCAGTGACACAAAGCTCTCCCTTCCCCAAATAGATCTCTCAGTACACAGCTTCGTTAAGGGCAGAAAGCAAGGGCCAGGGAAAGGACGGCAGTAATGAGACATGCTCTACCTCCTCTCCATAAAACAAGAGCTCAGACATACCCCTTTCTTGGCAGCTCCTGGCTTCTTCTTTCCAATGAGGGAGGATTTAAGTTCTGCAAGAGGAGGGAGGCAGCAAGTAAACAGAAGTGAATTAATTTAAGAAGCCAAAATTAGTCAGCAACCCACACAAACATCCACCACAGTCCAGCTGCTATAGAGTCCAGGGCACACCATGCAGCTTCACATCAGAAGCCTGGGTGACTTCACTAGCCAAGAAAGATGCACTTAGAAGCTCCACAATTGCAGGCTGGTGGCCTCGAGAAGCATGTCCATTGCTGGAGAAACTTGTAAGTGAATTAAGACCTTTGAATAGCTCCTCCAAGTGTCATGCAGTTGGTGACCCTACCCAGTAGGGATCAGGGTAGCTAGAGAAAGACTAGATTTATTCCATACACAAATCCAAGAAAATGCAGCTTCAGAGCCATATGAAGGTCAGTGCCTCACCAATGCCTTAGGAACAAAGAAACAAGAACCCTTAAGTCATGTTCACATGAACAGACCAATGACAAAATGGACCTAAAGTGCAGCAAGCTGTAAAAGCAACAGGTTCCCCAACACCTTGTACCAGGAACCCGTCACTCCGAGGGCATGAAGCATGCCACACTTGTAAAACCAGCCATGGTCCAGCCAAGCAGCAGATGCCTGGAGAAAAGTGTAAGAACAAAGCAAACAGAAAGGGACTGCCCAGGACGTTTTCCCAACTTGCAACGTGTAGCTCCAAAATCTTTCATCGCCCTTGTTGGGCTTTTCTTCCACAGAAGTGTCTCCTTACTTTCCACACCCACGTGACTTTTGTCAACCCATACTTCAGATCATTCTTGACAGCCTTTCCTGTATCTTTTCTAGTCTTACCATAAGTTTTTGAAATAGGGGCATTCAAAACATTCACACTGTCCAAGACTGCTTTCAGCTCGCTGTTCCTAACATTTGATTTGGAGTTGTCTGGAGTTTTTTTTATTACTGTCAGGAAACATTTAACAGAAATGACAATAAGATCCCTTTCCAGAGAAGTAATAGCTGCTTTAGATCCCAATACGGTACATGTAAGCTTTGGCTTATTCTCTCCCTCCAAGCACGGGAAGCTAAAGTTAGAGTTGAAGGCAGAATCACAGAAGGGGCAAGCAGAGTTGTCACAAGCAGCCAGCGCAGGCCAGCTGTTGGCCAGTTACCTCTGGCAGGAGCAGGCCCTTGTGCTGATAGATACATGGACATGTCTGAGGAAGAGACATAAAACATGGGGAATGAATAGACACTTGAGGACACAGGCCTTCCACCCAGGATGAACCCCCTGTAGGCTAGGAGCACACTCTCAATAAGGAAAGAAGCTCCAGCTAGATCCTCTGTGTGCAGCCGGGACAGTAACGGCAGGGGAGAATCAGATACAAATCCCTATTACTCTGGAAGCTAAAAATTCAATTGCCTCCAAAGCTTCTGGCAGGGGGTGGGGGGAAAGAAACCAAAAACTGAACACCACAGCCATGTGGCCTTGATCAGCCAAGTTCTAGATATGCAAATGCCAAGTTTTGTCCAAAGCTCAAAATATGAAAACAAGCTTTTGGGAAGGTGACAGATTTGAACTCAATCATCCAAAGGAGGAGGAGGAAACCTCCAGTAAACTGTGGCTCAGTTTTAGGGTTCAGGGAGATCCTCAGTACTGGCTCCACAGGAAGATAAGCTCCTTTAGACATTCTGCAAATTGGCTCATCGGTTCCAGCTCCACTGAGCTTACTACTGAACAGTAGATATAAGAGCAAGACTGATCTGAGAGACAGTGAAGAGTCTTACTTACCTAGAGGAGCTTTAGGAGATGTGCTCAGCAAGTCAATAGATGGGCCTTGGCTGGAATCTGTGGGCACAAAACCAGAAGAGAACGTTCAGCAGATTGATTCTCAACCACTTTCTTTTCAGTGTGCTCACAGTTCCACTACATCTCTTCTACCTCCTCTGCCTTCCCCCCCGCCAACAAGACAAGTTACAGTTACGTGCAATTTCCCAAGCACAACAACTTTACATCTCCACAGAGCAAGTTATTCCCTCTGCAGTGTTCTTAACACATTAAAAGAAAGCAAGTACTCTGCAGAGGAATACACAAAGCTGTTTCAAATTACAGCTATACCCCCAGATTCTCGGTTTCCTTGTCATTCACCCTAGAAACACTTTTCCGCTCTGTATTCACATGTCATTTCCAGACCCACCAAATTCAAGGGATAGAGAAGAGTGTTTAGACAAATAATTATGTCTGGAAGCAGGGAAACAGGGCAGCTAATCCCCAAAACAGTTTTGTGTGCATTTCAGGAAAAGGAGAGAACTGATCCCAAACAGAGCAGTGTTTTTAGAAGTCTCCACTAATTTAACTAAACATCACAGAGTGCACAAAGCTTCCGCTCCTTCAAGCCTGAACCAAAGGAGAAGCTCAGCCCTTCCAGCTGTGGTACAGAAGTGTATTCTCCTGGAAATGAAGTCAGGTTCTTGGAAAGATTATTCAGCAGGGAACTCACTCGACACTTCACTGCCTTCTGATGACTTTGCTGCTTTTTCCACCTCTGGGGAAGACTGTGCAGGATTCTGGCTGGCATCTGCTACATCCCAGGTACTGGAAGACTGCAAGGAGATGCTCATTCCAGTGATTTGCAGAAGATGAATGAACCGAACAATCCTGAACTTACTTCAGGTTTAGTGACCTGCATTCAGTTTCAGGCCAAAGGAAACGCGTTCCAAACTCCAGACTATGCCTTCATTGACGATAAGATAACATATGGACAAGTCCACATTCCCTTAGCAGGGACAAAAATTAAAGAAAAAAATGGAAGCTAAGCTGAATGGAAGGCCAGGAGGAACAACAGCATCACTTGACAGTACTATCAGAGTTGGCTACTGCGAGCACTTCCCAGGTTAGGGAGGTGAGCTTAAATCTGGGAGAAAGTGTGAATGAGCTTCCCTAGATTAAAATAATCTTGGCTTCCACTGTTTTTATTGCCATACAGCCAATTCTCACATTACTCTATTCACTTGAGAAAACAAGTGCATTGTGCAAACAGTTGCCCAAATCCAGTTTACCAGGGTCTATGCACTGAAAAGCTGACTAAACCAGAAGTTCAAAGTAACAGCCCATTCTTGCTTTAACTGTACAAAGAGACTATGCATTAATGCAGTACACAAAGCTTTTTCCAGCTGGTAGCTCTGAGTATTCCTTGAGGATAAAGATGGTCTCGAAAACAAAGGACATGGATATTACAGGCCCCCTGAGGGACTGTTTAGATCTGTGACTATGTCCCAGGCTGACGACTGAATCTTAGTTCTTCCAAGTGACTACTGAACGAGTATACAATTTAGAGTCCTTCCAACCTAAGTGGGACTGCTCCCGGCTGAACAGCTGGCTATTTGAGAGCTGTGAAGGCTGTCTGGTTGAGACAGTTCTTCTCACCTGTGTATGCTCCATGAAGAAATCAGCATCACTCTTGTCAGGGGAGTGCCCAGGAGCTCCACTCAGTCCATCTATAAGCAGCTGAAGAGAGGAGAGGGAAAAAAAGAAGGTATCCTACAAGACTCAGCATCCAGCACTACACATCTAACAGTACAGAGCTGCTCAGACTTACATCGGTGCCATACTTGGCCATGGCAGCACTTGCCAGCTGCCGGATCTTCTCCCTGTACATCTGGGCAGCTCGACTGTTATACTTAGCATTGGCGTCTGTGGTCGTACAGCCGTGCTGGCGGAAGAAAGCGGTCTGAAAAGAGAATAATACTCAGTCTCCTGACTGCTAGATCATACTCAAGCAAGCATTAGACATAAACTCAACAGAAAAAGGAAGCTTCCCAGAGACAGGGGATGGTATACTGAGCACACAGCATGAACCAACCATTCATTGATCAGCTTTCTCCAAGAAGTCTCACTCCAGGCCCCAGAGGCCTAAGAAAACCATCCCTGTCCTCCACAGGAGGATGCTTCCGAGTCACAATGCTGAGCGTGAGCTTTCAAACTGATCAGTGTTACTAACTCCGTTCATTTAAGAGGACTATGCCTCTCATTTAAATGAGATGTAAGGAAATAACAGATCTGCACATCAGAAAACAACGCATTCAAAGGTCACAGTCTGACTTCCACGCACACCTACCAAACGCCTCCCCTCATTACACATTTCAGATGAGGTTTGTACCCAGAAAAACAACAGATGAGGTTCCGAGAAAGCCACATAAAGGAAAGGGACAAGAAACAGAGGATGTGGATTAGCAAGAGGGAAAGCAAGCAAAATGCCTACAGAGGCTCCTCACCGCGTTGGCATTGCTGCCCACTTGCATACACCTCAGCTGGAACCAGTTCCAGTTAGAATCCAACTCTGTGGACCTGTGCGAGAACCAATTATTTCTATTAATAATGTGCAGGCATACCAAATGCAAAAGCAAGCTCTGAGCTAGAACGGTCAGATATCCCGCTACTATCCCAGAGTATAGGAGGCAAAGGGAGAAAGAACATCTTGGTAACTTCTTTGCTCCCGTAAGAAATTAAGTTGAACTTTTAAAGTAAGGGAAAAATCACAGGTTCAGCTTCACACCAAATAACAGTGTCCAAATTTAGAGGACCTCTCACTTGTCTTGCTTGTTAAGACGGCAGAGCTGGAGCGAGGAAAGCACAGCCAACAACTTTCATTCTGCACGTGATCTCACCACAACATGAGAGACTCACATTCAGCCCGTCCCACAGATTAGGCCAGAACACATGACAAAGCAACTGAGAAAACAACCAAGTAAAGCTAGGTGACAGAGTACGTCTCGTACCAGTTACTCAACTTACCTCTGAATAAGTAAAGGTCACAGTTCTGTTACTTAAAATGCTAACTTTTACACGTACTGAAAATAAGAACAATAAGCTGAAAATCCAACACCATCTTCCCCACTAGGCTGATACAGAAAATAATAACATTCCTCTTTTTGTCTTGCTCAGCACTACAAGAAAGATATTGCTGCTTTACTGGCAAGATTCACACACCGCGCTCTCCCCTCAGCTTCTACAATTCAGAGTCCAGACAGCGTTTCTGCAAGGTTAGCGAAAGTAACACGTCGACGTTCCACTGAGGTGCTTTGGAAACTCCATCTTGGAAGGGCTGAGTGACCTGAAACCTCCAGCGAACAAGCCACGTAAAAAACCCGAAGCGATCACTCCGCGATAACGCTTCTCTCTAACCGAGTCCCTGCGCGTTCCCACACCAACGAGGCACAGCTGCTCCAGGCCTGCCCGGCGGTAACCCACGGGCCGGAGCTCCCCGCCGCGCACGCTCCCACGCACCTGATGAAGCTGAGGTGCACGCCCAGGGACCTGTGGACGCCGGAGCAGTCGATGCACA
>NW_008825270.1:5011754-5017251 GCF_000699105.1 Pygoscelis adeliae | reverse complement strand
GGCGCCCAGGGCGGGCGTTTCGGGTCAGGGCCCCTCCTCGGCACCCTGCGCTAGCCCCGTCGCCCTGTCCACTGCTCCGGCCTTGCCGGCTCCGCCGCTTCTGGGGTTTCACAGCGTCGTCCTCTGCAAACCGCTTTCCGAGTCTAAACATGAACGGGGACGTTTCCACGCCTGAGACCCCCGCCAGCTCTGGCTGTTCACGGTGTTCCCTCGGCCGCCTCACGGCGCAGGCATGCGGCAGGAGGCAGCGGCGCTCTCGGGGGTGTGTTACTGACTGTGCCCTTCCTCCGGGGGGGGCCTCTGTAGGCCCGGACAGAGAGAGGCTTCGTAGAATAGCAGGGAGGCAATGCCTGCCTTGGGTCAGCTGCTACCTGAGAAAAAGCTCAGATGAGTGTTTACAGGTGTCACCTGCTGCAGCAGCTGGACCTCAGGACACCGGGCCTGGTACACTAGCACAAGTGAACAGACTTGGAAATGGTTTAGTCAGCTGGAGACTTGTCAAGAGCAGCAAGCAGCACTGCCTAATCCTGTGCAGTAGTCAAGGTAGGGAAGTTGTTGCTTCAGACCAAAGATGGTGTCAGGACCTTAAAATACTATATTACCTGCTTGGAAGCAGGAGAGAATGGACTAGAAAGTCATTCAGTTATAATGCAAGAAAAACAGGAAAAGATATGGTTGTGCTTTGAACTAAAAGTCAATGACATACATACCGTTTCATGCTTTAGCCAAAAAAAAAAAAAAGTGACTGCAGAGCAATGAGTGGTTCAGAAGGGCAACAACAACAAAAGCTAATCAGTAGCATGGTATTACTGAGATGGAATAGGTTGGGATTTCCTTACCTCCAAAAGGAGATTTCTCTGTAGCACCAGCTTGTCACTAAAATAAACAGTTAAATGTACTAATACCTGGACAAGACAACTTTGTTTAAATTTAAAGGCTTTCCTTTCACTCATTTCCACATTTTCCACAGATACGTATGGTAGACTGTAGAATTCATTGCAATGGGAACCTAGGGCCTACGATCTTAGCAAGGTCCATAAAGTCTTGGGACATACAGATGCAGTCAGGAACTACTGAGTTGTTGGGCAAAAACACTCTGCAGAACCCCCCCCCCCAGGTTTAGCAGGGGTATGAAATCTTGCATTCTGGGAATCGGCAAAGCTCTAACTACACGATCAGAGCAAGACCTGATATGGGAACCACGTTGCCCTACAGTAAGATGAGAGGCTTCTGGCTGACACATCTGATTTGAGCTACTCCGAGATGAGTTTCTGAAGTGGGTAACGAAGCCTGATCCAGCCTGCCAGGGCTCATTCTTGGCAGCAGTCTTGTCTTAAGTAGCCCCTGGCATCTGTTGCTCTTATGCGGCTACCTTATTTGTGCCTATATGCCCATTTCTGGGATTACACAAACAGTATTGGGGAATCAATTCAGGTAAAAATAACTGATAGCTTTTTCCTCACAGCTATTTTTAAGCCAGTTGAGTTCCCTGATCCCATTCACGGTGCAGCTGTCCTGGCTGTCATACCAGGAGAGCCAATGTCAGGGTGCAGCAAGGGCTGGCTGCACCCTAAGAGAAGGAGAGCTGTGAGGGGTGTGGTTCCCAAGGCCAGCAGGCCTGTGCTCTTATCAGCCATGGTCCATCCCCATGGTACCTGAGCAAGGAGAGCTGGGCAGGCCCAGGTTTGACCAAGAATTGAGATAGCCAGGTAAGCTCATGGTGATGAGGTAGTCTGCAGTCAGGCTGGTAAGCCAGCCCACAGGTCAGGTTCAACAACACACAGCCAGGGACCACTACTCTTCCAGCTTAGCTCAGACAGGGACTGGTAGCTCTGGGCTGCACTTAAATGAAAACACCCCCACCCCCACGGGCAGGGGTGTGGGTAGAGGCCCCAGGTGAGGCTGCTCAGGGCAATTAAGGCCTGTTAGTGCACTCAGGGCCCTGACAGCTGAAGCTAGACAGAAGGACAGGAGAGGGAGTGTACAGTGGCAGGGTGGAGGCTGTGTAAGCTGCATCTTGTTGTGTAGAGGAGCAAGTTCAGGCAATGAGTGTGCATTGGGAGTGGCGGTGGTCATGTTGGCTCGAGCAGTCTCAACTGGAGTTGCTTGCTCCTACCTTGTCACCATCTGTTGTGTGGTGCTGCACCCCTCCTCTGCAGGCTTTGTTCTCACTAGGTCTGTGTTTGGCTGTGTGATGGAGATGTCGTGCAGGGGTTGGGAGGGACAGAGTCTGTTCATGCTGGTGTTACCCCAGCTGGGGCTTGTGAGAGAGAAATGGCATGTGCCCAGGAGGAGTCAAGGCAGCCTCAGAGGCCAATAGGTCAGTGTCACGCTTTGTCTCTGCCTGTCTGTGCTAGGAGACACGGGGAGATACTGTGCAGGCTCCTCTCCACTGTGGAGGGTGCACAGTTTTTGTTCACTGTGCTGTGTCTTAGGAAGGCTTGCTACAGCAGGGTTACTCAAGCTTCTCTACCTCAGCTGGGTCCCTTGCAGGCCTTCCAGCTCATGCTAGTTGCTCTAAGTCCTGGCAAGGCTGCTGATCCTGTCCATCAGTTTTACATAAAAGCAGCAGGAAGAGCATGCTGCTGGTCTGAGAAATAGTCAGCTTCTTTTTGTTGCCTTTGTCAGTACAGGAAAGACCTCCTGCTGCTGACTGTTCCCTGTGAGCGCGTGCTGTCACTGCACAGTTCTTGCTATTTCCTGCATCTGTTTCTTTTGCACCTCATGTGCTTTGGTGCTGAATTTCTGAGCTCCAAGCTGGCAGCCTGCTCTTTGGCCCTCAGCTTCCCTGTCCATCTACATCACATCTGACATCTGCCTCTTTCCTCCTGACTGCTGTGACCCCCGATGTAGCCTCCTAATTGGAGATCACCTTGCTGTGACCCACCTCTGTCAGTAAAAGATAGTCCCCAGCATCATCCAAGAGAGCAAAGAAAAGCAAAGGAAGGTGACCAGGCCTGTTCCTGGAGTCTGCCATACCACTGGGGAACCATTTTCAGTACAGAAGTCTTGCTGTCTGAGGGCATGAGGTTACTGTGAAAGAGAGCCGGAGAGGCTTGGGAGTGAAGGGCTGGGATGGAGATAAAACCTGCCCTGCACTTGCAGGTCAGGGCCAAAGAGAAGAGAAAGTGCTTCTCTATGAGTCTGTCCAGAAGCAGAGAGGAAGAGGGACCTTGCTCTCTTCTCCCTAGCCAGCAAAGAGCATGGGTGAAAGGACTGTGCTGGAGAGGGAGGGAGGTGGCTGAGTCCTGCTCTCCTACTCAGGCCCGTTGGCCTCTCATGCTTTTGCTGGATGAGAAGATTAGGGAAGGGGGTTGGCAAATGTAGTCAACTACCCAAAAAATAACTGGGAGATATAGTTTCCCATGGATCACAGCGTGAATGGTGGGATACCAGGAATCTACGATGATGTCTTGGGGAGAGGAGCAATTCCTAACACAAGTCTATTACTTTTTTTTTTTTCTGTCTTTCTGTCTTTCTGTCTTTCTTATCAAGCAGTTTACAGACACTAACTAATCTGCATGATTTCCCCTGGGGATAGTCAGTAACCTTGGGAGAGAGCTCTGCGCAGTATTTTAGGGCAGCCTGGCTGTTTTCAGTAGTGGAAAGAGCAAGCATAGCCATAGATGGAGGAGACGAGGAAAGGAGAATCGGATAGAAAGCATTCTGCCTCTCACTAGAGCAAGGGATGGGTTCTCAGCAGGTATGTCCCTTCCCAGAGTAAGAAGATGCTCCCAATTTCCTGTGGTTTCAGGGATCATATAGAAAACTTTTCCTTGGGTTGTGTTAGGTTTCTGTCAGGTCAGCAAGCTGCCCTGTGTTCCCATAAGGCCATATATTTGCTAGGATTGATGCAAGGGAAGCAGCTGGCTGAGGGTTGTGGGTGACCAGCCTGCCAGTGTGCCGGATTGAGTGTAATTAGTAGCTGCCTCCCTAGGAAGAAAGTATAGCACCGAGGCAGGCAGCCACATCACACGCTGACTCCATGAAATGCTTCCAGCAAGATCTGAGATAAGGAGCTAATACACTATGTGCAGAGTGAGTATTTTGTTCAGGTTTACAACTTATACAATTTTACTGCAGTCTTACAAATGTTGTGGTCTGGAGAAAAGCCAGCAAAGGTAGAAGGAACACACAAATTAAGGAACACAACAGATGGGTAACTCCAGAGATACTGATGAGCACAGTCATGCCTGGCTTGATCCAATTTGGGGTTGTGTTGCAGCTGAAAGGCTGCAACATGCTGTCCCTTGCACCCACTCTGGCAAGTGTGGCCGTGGGCTGAGTTGTGTCCCTAGCCCCGCTCAAATGCTGATTGTCATTGCATTGCTGAGCTGATCTCCTGCTTGTACAATTCCTGAAGCAAGTAAAGGAAGGGCTAGGAAGATTTGAAAGGGAGAAAAGAGGACTGTCCCTTTCAGCTGTGCTAACCAATGTTGCTGGGCTGTCAGGCAAAATTGCTGGGGTTGGATGGAAAGGGTGACTAGAGCACGGGGCCGGGGAAGGAACATGCTGCTCCCGATTGCTCCTGAGTAGTTGTTACGTGAGAGTGTGTGTGTGTGTATACATGTATGTCTTCAGGTTTTTCTTTTGTAACTCTGTTTCCAATATTATAACCAAATGTTTATTTTCAAATGTCTGGTAACATCACCTCTGACTGGTCTGCCAGGTACTTGGGAGGCTTTGGGGATACCCCAAAGCAGGGGTGAGCTGGCAGATGTGCCCTGGGGTTTCCTGCATCTGAGGACAAGTTTTAGACCTGCTGTAGTGGTCAGTTTGGAGATGTTACAGGTGTCCTGCCGGGAGCAGGCTGTTTGGCAGGTGACAATCACTCAAGTGATGTATAGTTTCAAGTCATGCTTATCACACCATATGGAAGCACAGTGGAGAGACTGGCCAGTGAGCAGGCCCCGAGCTACCTCACCCTCCTTTGAGGACAGTCCACAGCACAGGCACTAACTTACTTGAGGTCAGAGCTGGCAGGGCTGTCCTCTTATCAGACGTGACCCTTCCAACTTTTCCAGCAGACATGTAATCTCCCTTCCCTGCAGATCACCCCACTCTCCAGAGTTTTCTAAACTGAACCCCTCTAGTACAGGGACTAGTTGCCTGCAGCCCCTAAAACAAGCATAGGGAGCATGCCTAAAGCAGATGACAGTGACCCTTGAAAGCAGGGCAGGCTGAGCTAAGGAAAAGACAAGGTAAGCAAGGCAAGATGAGAAAACTGTTGGTTTACTATGAAGCTCTTTTGAAAACATACAGTTATCAGAGTGCAAGCACTGCTGCTAAACAGGTTATTATGAGGGATTTGGGTGGAGAGGGAGTAGGTAGCAGTGCTTCATCTCTGCAGGTGGCCACGGTGTGTAGAGGGGATGCAGGGCCACCGGTGAGACAAACATCCATAGGATTGTAGATGCAGCATTCCTTAGGAACTGTGTGGCACCTGTGGGGAAGCTGAGAGGAAAATTTGAGAGAAAGGGCTAGTGTGGTCACAGCT
>NW_008825270.1:5001807-5011712 GCF_000699105.1 Pygoscelis adeliae | reverse complement strand
GCAGGAACAATAGACTCAGGAAGGAAAGAGGTAGTGAAGTCAAAGGGGGAAGAGTGCAGAACCTAGAAGACGACTTCCAGCTGGTAGAATAGAAAGGAAACTCAGGGAGGAAGGGACCACAGGGTCTGTAAATAGCTAGACCTAGTGAAAGCACTGGGACTGAAGAGGAGAGATTATGGGCCCCCACACTAAGGGGGAAGAGGTGCTGACCACCACTACATTGCTTGTGGAGAAAAGAAGCCTCAAGCTGTAACTGTAATTGCCTTAAGCTGAGACTGACAAACCAGGAACCTCTGCAAGCAGAGTTACTGGATGACGAAAACGGACAGTAAAATGGATGTGCTGAAAGCAGCTGAGGTGATTTGGCCTGAAATTTGGTTTGGAAAAGTTCACTGGAGCCATGCTGCTTAGTCAAGGTGTTCCAAAGAAAACCAGCCAATTTCTTCCAGTTACAGAGCCTACCCCATTGCCCTCTCCCCCCCGCCCTCCCTTTTCAGCAAGGATTTGTTCATCTTCTCTGGAAAGATCTTCTCATATTCATCCTCATTGATCTTCTAAGAACCTAAGTAGCTTGGTAAACAGTCTCACTCCCTTGCAGCCCCTGAGTTTTCCAGCTCCTTGAAGCCTGGACCTGGGCAGTGGTGGAACACTTGGTTGCAAGCCTTTTTCTGTTTCTTTTTTCTTCTTTTGTGCAAGGTCCCTCTGAAGACACTTTGCCTCATATCATGCAGCCTTACTATTCTTGCTTGTTTTGCACAACCTTTCCTGCCAGCCTGTAGTGGGTATTTTCCAACCACATTTCCATGGGTCAAGATGGAGTTTGCGGCACTGGCTTTGTCTCGGGTTCAGCCCCATGACCAGTCTGCAGCTACTCTCTGTGCAGTTACCCTGGAAGCGATCACCTACCAGTCTGAGTAGAGCATTCAAGCCCATTTTAACTCTGGCACCAGCTTTCTTCACAAGCAGAGGGGAATTTTACAGCCTGCTGCCCATAAACATAGCGCTAGCAGCTCTAGAAATGCAGCCCCAGTTTATGCACAACCTGCACTTCAGTCAGGGAGAACCTTCCTGAAATAGCAGAGCTGAGCTCCACACGGCTGCGGCCTTGGGCTGCCCTGCAAACAGGGCAGGAGCGAAGTGAGTGCAGGACAGTTTGTAACAGCTCTGAGGGGTCTCTGTGCAGGATTGCCACATACTTGCACCTGCCTCAGCGCTTCGTGCCAAGCAAAGCAGCCACAAGGACACAGGGGATGGGGAAGTGGAACGGACAGTAAACTGAAGCACCAACGGTCCCAAGCTCCACACAGGCCTGTGGGAGTGCCACCAAGAGTTTTACACTAACCGCAACTCTCAGCTGCCATCAGAGAGCACAGCTGTTCTGTGGGCCCTGCGACCCACATTTTGCCTACAGGGCAGAAACATCATTAATGGGTTGAGCAAGCTCAGCTGCTGCTTTGGGGAAATGGGTGTGATCCATCATAGAGAATCTTTAACTTCCTCTTCCTAGAAAATTCATGCTCAACAGGAAATCCAAGCTTTGCGTGATACTTTAGAAATTCTTTTCCAGGAAGATGTCAGAACCAAATTAATTATCTGCCAACTACAGATGTACAAGCATTCCACAAGGAATGGCTTTATTAAAAACATAAAGTATGACTAGCTAATGTTTTCACTGTGGCCCATCAGGCACAGAGACACATCTGTACGTTTTTACAGAAACCATGGAGGAAAAACAGGCTTTGCTGGCCTTCTGGAATTAGTTCATGGGTGCATCTCCCTGTTCACACACAAGACTTTTGGCACGGCATGGATGACAAGTTTCAACTAGAGCCTTTGTGGTTAACAAAGCCTCATTTGCTTCTACGGAAATCTAAGTCTCCAGGCAGAGCTATTAGTTTAATATAAGATCATTAGAAGTGTTTGGTTGTTTGGGTTTTTTTTTTTTTCCCTCCAGCTCGTTCTTTACTACAAAGGCTCTTTTACTAATCCATTTGGTTTTGGGTAGCCAGTAGTACATGCCATGCCAAAATTTATGAGGTACAGTCCAGCCAAGTAATTCTTCATTCTCAATGTGTTGTCTCCTGTCCATTACTTCAGCTCTTGGCAGGAATTTCTGATATGCAAACATTCCTTCAGGGGACTTGTTCACATAAGCTGCAGTATGTCACTATTTCAACCTTCAAGCAGCCTACTATGATCAGGTGATTGTGTTTTCCTAGGACAAACAAGTCCATTCAGACTTTGTCCTGTGGAATTTCAGGTTGTTTGTACTGTAATCAGAGGTCCTGGCCACTGGACATTTCTGTCCTCATAGCAGGTTCTGGCCACACCTAAGTCCATCCCTAAATTATAGCCTGACTAGAACTCAGAAGAGGAATTGAAGTCAAGCCTCCGTGTTATCCTACATAACTCCCTTCTAGAATTTTTTGACCTTACATGAAAGGCTAGCATTAGCGTTTGAAAATATCCAGGCTAACAAGGTAAATTTCAGTATTCATTATAGCACATCTCAGGTCATTTTATCCCTGACTGTTTTTGTCTCTGTTATCTCACAAGCCTGGCAGGCATGCTCTCTTCCCATTCATGTGTGTTAGGACAAAGCAGCAACAAATCATTCAGTTGTGGGTCAGCAAGTAGAACACTTGCAATTACTGTACAACACTGATGATACTTCACCTGGGATACAGTACTGAAAGAGAAGACTAGATCTTTAAATAAATCCAACACTGACACCTCTAATTGCATAGCATAAGCTTAGAGGTTTCTTCAAATCTTGAACCTAGAATAATAGGTAAATTCATAGCTAAATCCAAGTGTTTTTAATGTCTGTTCCTTAGATCTTTAGTTGTCTTTTGGGAATACTTTATCTTTTCTTGACAAATGACATTACTGATTCAGAACAAAATGGTTTAGCCTTGTTCTTTTGATTTGCACCCCCTCCCCCATTCATGAAGTACAGTGCTAGGGATACTTTGAGCAAGACCTTTCAACAGCTGATGCATTTTTGTGGTATCACAAAAGTACTAAATAGCATTAGTCTCAGATGTCTTTGTCCATGGCAGACTACATTTCAAGGCATTCAGTGTGCTGTAAAAGGTTAATTTCTACCCTGTCTGGCAGGCAGGCAATAAGATATTTGTGATACTTAACTCACAAGAGATTAAACAGTGTTTGAATCTGTCCATCCCTGCCTCCTTTTCAGTCTACACTTGTTAAACATCCATTTTGGTTCACTAGCTGCTGTTAACATGCTCACCTATGACTTCAGACTTCCTTATCTGTATCATCCCTTTTCTGACTTAACCAAGTTCCTCACGTGCTAACCCAGAATAAGAATTTCACTACAGAAGGCTACTACAAACTCACAATGCATCTCAACAACAATTTCAAGCAGATGGAGTAAGTAAACAGCCTTTAAACTATTGTTTAGGGGTTTTTTTTATTTTTCCAAAAATGGTAGCTTTTCCTTTTTTTGCTCCCTCAAGCTCCTGGGCTTATCCTATACAGAACATATCCATCAGTCCTCATGTTTGAATACACAGAGCACGAGGATCAGGTTTCCCCTTTCCTTCAGCAGTCTCAGAGGCTTACAAGGGCAGAAAGGCAGGCCAGATAAAGAGGTTTGATAAGTGCCATTCAGCAGGGAGGACCTAACAACTGGGCATAACTACACCTGCAGCAATTCAGGACCAAAAGAAGAGTTATCCCTCTATAGCTAACGTTGTGCCAGCCAGCAGGTAGCTTCCACACTCTGCTACCCTTCATCACAGCGCAGGGGTCTTTGGCAAAGCAAGGGAGTGCGCTTCTAGCATGCATAAGTCAAGAACATGTAGAAGAAGGAAAAAGAATGTCTCTACTGTGCACTGAGCGTTCATGAAGAGAGGTATAGCCAAAATGATCCAGAAGCATTAGAAACCCCAACACATACTAGTGCATTTAGGGGTTCTAAGCTGAACAGCACTGGAATGTGGCTGCCTCTTTGTTAATACCAGCCTTCAGCATGTGTCAAGGCCCGTTCTAGCTCAGGAAACATTGAGTCAACTCTGACCTGCTGCCAGACAGTTCTGTTCATAACTTGTTAGCCTGAACAGCCACATCATGCAAGACAGAAGCCTCTTTCTCCTGTCCGACCTATACTACCACTAATTCCTGGTGTTATCCCAATAAATCTGAGAGCAGTGGGAGGGGACATCCAGGTTGTTGAAGCTGTATCACTTATACCAGCTGCCTTACCAGGGGAGCCAACAAGACTGCAGGTTAAGGATGCTGAAAACTTCCAAAAGATGTAGGAGAGTAAGATTTCTGCCAGTCAGCTTGATTGAGCCAAAAAGGGGAAGCAATACTAGAAGTTCCCTATTGCCCTGTACATCCAAAGTTCCTTGAGCAGGAAGCTTGGGGGCAGGGCAGACCCCACCACCCTATGGATGCATGTGCATCGAAGCCAAGGAAGTCTCCTTTCTCTGTTTTGAAGAGTTGCATGTGTCACTTATCTCCCTTCACTGAGTGCAAGTCAAGAGGATCTGTTCCCTTCTGCACTCCTATAGCGTTCACAATCAGAGAAGTCTTTACTCATCCTTGTTTATTTATTAGAAAATCCCTACAGGTCTAGGCATTTAAAATGAAGCATTAGTTACATGGAATACATGCCCTCAAAGTCCAGAAGCTGCTGGATATACTGCAAAGGTGGATTGGGGCCAGCAGTGACCTCTGCAGGAGATGCTGGTATGGCTGTGAGACACTAGCAGGGCAGTAGCAATCATGATCCAACCTTCTCAACATAGTTAGCAGGATAGAGTCCAACTTGGCCAGTGAGAAGTCGGCCCTTGCACCAGCCCTGCTCATCTTCCTCACTAATCTTCATTAGTTCTTCACCTGAAAGCAAAAACAGTCATTAGGAAGCAGTCTTGGGAAAGGTAGCATGGCATTTTTCCCCCACCTCAAGAGTTGATTAAAAAGCAAGACCTATTGGTCTGAATCACCACACTTTTCTCCCCTTATTGCACTCTGTATCATACTACACAGTTTAATCAAAGCCACAGTTACTGACCTCTTCAGTATCTATGCTCAGTACCATCCCCTAGGCCAAGGAACTTAGAGGCAGACCTTCACTTCTGCTGTTCAACATCAGAAATATTTTTGTGCCCTTTATTTCTGCCTGCTTTCCTCTCCCCAGAGGAACATGCTTACAAGCCAGAGAGATCAGAAGGATCTCGGAGATTTCTCTTTTAGTGGCTCCTCTGTAGCAGGTGGGAAGGAAATGTAAGATGCTGCTAAGCTCTCTGGCGGTTAGGACCCAAAATGACTATTCCATGATGGAGTGTCTGGTTTGGCCAGCAAGGCATGGAATCAATTCATTTCTCAGACTATGAGCAGGAAAGGCTTTTAATCTTCCCACAGCTACTTTGGGAAAGGGCAGAAAGGTTCCCTTCTCCACCAGTAGAAGGTCATACTTCAGCCAGAGAGGGAGGTCTCACTGCATCAATAAGACACATCCCACACTGGCAGAGGCTCAGAGTCATCTGCTGTTAAGCTTAAGCCCTACTTGGTGCATGCTGCTCAAAGCAGATTCAAAAAGGGGATGGCTGAAGCTAACCAGTCATGCCTCATTACATCTGCTGGGTGGAAAGAGAGAGCAAAGAGTCAAGTTCTAGAGCACCCATATTGTAAGATATTTTAAAGCAACAAGTTAGTGTTAGGAAGTTTACTAGTATGGTAACACTGCAGCACAGATAGTGGCCTCAGGCACAAGGTACTGAAGGACTTCAGTACCTTTTCAAAACAGGTGTATTTTGGAGAGGCATAGCACAGAGACACCATGTAAGACTCAAAACAAGCACGATTAGAGACACTCAAGATTCAGATGTCCTCTTGGAATTGGAGAAGATGGCATATGCAAACTAAATTTAACTGAAGGAAGAAAAGGGGAAGGGTCTGTTTGCAACAGCATTCTCTCTCACTCAATCCTCTGCTGTGAGCCAGGATCTCCACTCTCAAGATACCCATTCTGAGCAACAGTTTGCATAGCTGTTTTTTTGCCAGTTGAACTCTGCCTTCAGTAGTGCATGTCAGTCAGCTGAGCTTTCTCCCAAAACATCTATTTTCTGGTTACTTCAAAGGACAATCCAGACCACCTATATAATTTTTATATCGATGGCACAAGGGAGAAGCATTTAATAAAGTCTCAAGATACAATGCAGAATAAATGCCTTAAGAGGAGGCAGGAAGGATCCGTTTTACCACTTGGGGTCTGCTCTCCCTACACTGTGACCAAGGCCGAGGCAATCTCTTTTTATGTGGCCTCACTGTCTCTTAGTCTAGAACAGGTTGGACTGCCCAGGGTATCATCCACCTCAGAGGAGCTGGCAATGGGTCAGGCCAGGGAAGAAGAGTAAGTATCAGTTTTCAAGGGACATCCAGTTCTTAAAGAGTGTTTCAATCATTCAGTCAGCCCGAGTGAGGACTGCAAAAGGTTAGTAAGAGATTAGTGCTTCTGTACCTGCTTTAAAGCTCAGCTCATCAGCCTCCTGTCCTGTGTAATCATACAGCGCTCGTACCCGTACACCTGGTACCTTTATGTCCTCCTCATGCCCATTGGCATCCAGGCACTTCTTAGGAGTGTCCTCATCTGACCACTCTGAAGTGTCTTCCTTCCCTCCGCTTTGTATGTGGAAGGAGAGAGGGGACAAGATGGTTGTTAGTAGACTCATCTCACCCACCTGCTCCTGAATCGTGCACCACCATGTAATCTGGGGAAGAGTCCCTGCTAAACTCCTGCTGCTCTCTTGACCTCTCTTTCCCACTGCAGCACTTTTTCTCACTTTGCCTTTTAGGAAGCCCTCTCCACTTGCCATGGGCCTGTCTTGGAGGTTAAAACACTGAACCAAGTGCCAGAAAGTCTTGGTTCTACAAGTGACTTGCAGAACTCTTGCAAGTAACTTGCCATTACTCTTCTGTAAATTGATTTCTTCCTTCATAAAATTATTATACTTCCTAACACATAAAAACATGGGACAGCTGTGGCTAGTGCATTTCCCTGCAATTTCTGGACACACAGACTCATCACGCACAGAGCTATAGGTGCTTATCTACATGTGGTACATGACTCCCCCTGAGACTGCTACGCTATAGAACAAGGTGCAAGAGGCCCAACAGCCAAGTGAGGGTGAACAGGGAGGAGAGATCAGCAGATACTAGATTTGGTTGAAAGCATTCAAGCATTACAGCCCTGAGGGCCAGGAAGGTAACTCATTCTCAAAGTATTTTCACACAGGCACACTCTTCATGACCTCATCCTACTCTAGCAGACCCTCTCAGACAAGGAAGGCCGGTCTTAACTGGAGAGCCCAGCTGTGTTCAGAGTTATTCCAGCCAAGAGTAAGACAGACAGGAAAAGCCGTGTCTCCCATCCCAAACAAGTCTGGAATGACATTTTCCAAGTCAGGAACAAAAGCAGAGGGGAAGAGCAGCAGAGGACAGGCACCTGGAACCCAAAAACCCCTGAAGAGGCTACATTCCATACTAACTTCACATGGGCAGGTGCCCTCAGGCTGTCATAGAAGAGGCTGTTCTGCTCCTCTTGATAGGAAAACCTGTAGATTGGCAAATAGGGCCCCTGAATCCAACAGACTGTGAAATACACTAGTGGCCTTGAGACATCTCTATATCCCCATTCTTTTCTGCCCACTTCACTTAGGCCAGAGTTCACCTTTTAAAGCAGGATGGCTACTAGAACTGTAGGACATGAGTCTCTCCAGCCTCTCCCTATTCTCCAGCTTGCTTCCTGCCAAGGGAAGCAGCTATACCCACACTTGTCAAGTAGTACTCAGCACCATGCCGGGGGGTGAAAAAAAAATCTGATGCCTGCATTTAAGAAACAGTACAGCTAACTGGCAAAGCTGCCAGTTCCCAACTCTCCTCACCCTGTCTAGGAGGAAAAAGGATTGGGGAAATGCATGCCAAAAGTCTCACACAGCATTAGTCTGACTCAGCCAGATCTCATCACTAGAAGGATCTCTACAAGGAAGGCACCTTGTGAGGCAGTACGTACTAGACAAAAAAAAGCGCAGCTACCATAAACCCCCTTTTCTACCCTGTGTTTTCCAGAGTGGCACAGGCAAGGCCATGGGCAAGAGACAGGAAGTTAAGGAAGAGATCACTCCTATCAATCCAACTCATTCATGACCCTAGGCAGGACTGTACTTTTCCTAACCTGATGCATCCCAGACTTCAGCCCTTACCTTCGCCTTGTCTGCAGAGGGGTCTGTGAGACAACACCATCCCGTGTAGGCAAAATGCTGGTCAGCGTGACATCATCAGCCATCTTGCCACTCTTCTCCTTCTTGGTGATCGGCCGCTGTGTTTCGAGGGACCATTCCTGTTCAGGGAAAAGCAGTAACACCATCAAGCCACCCAGACACAAAAGCTCTGTGCATCTTTTCTGACCAATACAGAAGGACAGAACACCAGGTCATACTTCAGTTGTGGTTGGACTGGTCAGCCAAATGGCCTTGCTGGCATAGCAGGCTCACTCCTGATGAATCCCAAGGTGTAACAAAAGGGGCTGTGAGAAAATTATAACAGGAACTTGTCCCAAGGCACTGAGCACCAGCTCTTGTTCTTCGACTTTGCAGCTGGATGGCTGGAGCATTTGCAGTTTGGCAGGGTTGCATGTGTCCCTTTGGGCACCAAAGAGCTTGCAACACAACAAAAATTTTAGAAGAGCCTAACATCCTGGGCCTGCTGAGCAAAGACATGGTCTTTCCAACACAAGACTAGCAATCCACCAATTTCAGTAAAGCAGATAAGTGTTTGGAAATAGTAATAATACACCCTAGAATGCTACATCACCTCAAAATTAGGCCAATTCATCGCCATGCCTGGTCCATGAGTGTTGCGCCACCACTTCAGGTCCTCCTGGTTGTCCGCAGCCATGACGACTTGGTAGAGATCTCGATACAATGCATGAAAGCTGTGACCAGGAACAGACAGAACCATCAGTAACCAAGTCCCTCAGCAGTTTCCCAAAAGCCAAGTAGGAAGGAAGAGCATAACCTCATGCACAATTACATAGCATCCAAAGTCCCACAGGATTAAGGATGCTAGAGCAGCACCTGCTCAGCCCTAGGAAAACAGAGCCACCCTTACAGAAGAGTCAGCCTGGCAAATGGGACAGGCTTGTTTGGTGTGGCAGTGGCTAACATCTGCCAGCTCTCAGCACAGCTCATCAAATGAGCATTGAAAGAGCCTGGCACATTCTTGCACACAGACAGGTGGCTCAAATTTGTTGCCTCCACCTTAAAGTATAGGAGCACAGAAGATTTTTGGCTGCACCTATTTCCCCGTAACCCCTACACTTAAGGGAAACTTGTGGCTTACAGTTATCATTATCTCACAAAAGTCTCTTTACTCAGGGCAGAATGGGTGTAATAGCTATAGATACTAGAAGGCAACAGAGCCACATTCCTCAGTCTGGGATTGCATATAGCAACATGGAGGCATTTCATGGAATAGAAACACACCCACAGGACAGTACTAGACAGTAGCAGAAGAGGAAGGGTTCAGAGGCAGAAAGAATCCTCTCTAGGGAGCCTGGCACTGTCCAAGATCAGAGACACCAGCACTGGTCAGTCTAAAGGGACCAAATGCCAGTTCTCGGACACACTTGGAAGGGGAAGGAGCAAGACCTGCAAGCAGGCAGCTCCCTTTCAGACACCAGAATTGGCACCCCTCACCAGAGCCCAGGGCACCCCAGGCTGGCAGACTTCCCTCCTGTGTCCAGGCTGGTACCTTTCACTGGTGGAGAGGTTGAGATGCTGGTGCAGATTCAGGAACATTTCCTTAAAGAAGCACAATCGCTTGCGCTCTGCTTCCTGACAGCCTTCAAACACTTGCTCCATGTCCTCCAT
>NW_008825270.1:4985762-5001778 GCF_000699105.1 Pygoscelis adeliae | reverse complement strand
GGTTCAGCTCTTCCAACATCTTCTCATATTGATCCTTGCACTGTATCAACCCAGGAGGATAGTAATGGTGAGACGTGTTGCCTTCATGTCAAACCAGTGACACTATCCCTGCTCTGGCCTGGGACTGACAAGTTTCCCCCCCCCCGCACTGCTGAACAAATACACCACAGAAAGAAGAAATCCCACAGCTGGTATCCCAGTCCATTGCTCTCCTAATATTCTTGCAAATTCCTTGTTCATCCTTGCCACCCTCTTCCATAGAGGACCTTCTGCACTTCCACTCTTGTGGGCGGGCAAACCAGCCACTTTCAGTAGCCAAGTCTTCAGCTCTGCAGCTCCTACCCCCACACCAAATCTCCTACTTTTTTAAATTTACTTATAAATTAGATCTTACTCAACACCAAAGATAGAGACCTTAGCAAGTTACTGAGACTTCAGTAACTAAGACTAAAACCTCAGAAAATGGGATCTCACACCTTCCAGGCTTCAGCAGGAGCCATTTCATCGAGTGACATTACAACCAGTGCTTTTTCCTTGAGAGGAGCATCCTTGTGACCCACATCCATACAACACACTCACCTTCTCAGCCTCCTGAGTACACTTCTCTACACGCTCCTGCAACTTGCGCAGCTGTTCCTGTGAGACAGATGAGTCTGCCTTGGCATGGTTCTCCCTTGTATGGGCTGTTTTCTCCTCCTTCCGGGCTGCATGATAGTTTTTCTTAGAAGTCTCCACCTATAGGAGGAAGATGCAGAGAAAGCCATGATCCTGACCACATTGATCCTCTATTACTCAGAGAGAGCATGTTAACATTTGTTACAGTCAGCAGCAATGGTTTCAGGACAACCTAATAGGAATGCCAATTTGGCATTTAGTAAACATGCTCCAAAGGGAAGAGGTACCTCCAAATGATCCCTTTTTCAGTGCTTACCTGCTGTGCAGGAATACAGAGCCTGTTACCAAAGTCTTCCCACATGGGAAGGAAGCTACAAAACCACCAAGAACAAGAGACCATCAACACAACCCTCCCTTCTCTGGCATTCTCTGCTACTCTGGCTAAATCCAGTTTGTTTGCCCAGTGGCTCTCACAATCAGGCAGCCAGCTCAACTTCCCTTATCCCTCCTTCCCCATTTACACTTTGCTCACGTCTTTCATCTTCTTCACCCAGGGTTTCTGGGCCTTGCGGAACCCATCCTCTGCCTCCTTTGTCTCCTTGAAGCCTCCAATCATCTGCTTGTGGTAGGCCTCCTTCTGCCAGGCCTTGATCTTATCTGAGTCTTCCCCAGCCAGGTGGTTCCGGACAGCTAAGTGAATTTCACTCAGTTTGTCTGCAGCTGTCAAGAAGGCATGCCAGGCCTTCTCCAGAGTACCATACTGTGGACCTGCAGGAACAAGCACCAGAGGAGCTCTTACACCTCCTGCCCACAGAAGGGAACGCAGATTCTTTTCCTCCTACACACATCTATCAGTATGGAGTCATTTCCTTAACTCTCCCCCATCACACAAGTCAGCAGACTGGTCTCCACACAGTCCCAACAGGCAGCATGTACACTGGCTGTTACAGCTGGCCGAGACGGGCATTTCTTTTGGGCAGCCTTAGCTGTCCCAGATGGTGCCTGCTAGGAGAAGGTTTCTGTAGAAAATTCTCTTCACAGATCTGGCCTGAGCTTCAGGACAGATAGCAACACTAGTTCATGACTGAGGCTAAGCTGCTGCTTCACAGACCAGTAGGTCCGTTGGGGCATCTGTCCCACTGTTTCCCATTACTTTGTGAGATGCTATCAGTTTGAGCCCACTGCCACTAAATCACAGCATTAGTAGTTATTCCCTGACTAGAGAAGGAGGAGAGGCAGCTAATCCGTCCTTAAAAGGGGAGATCTGCAGCTTGATTTAAGACTTGGACTGCCCAAGGACTTGCCAATCTAAACAAATACATTTTTTTTTGTAACCAAACACCTGACAATGCAGAGAACACCTCTCCAAGTGAATCAGAGGACTGGCTACAAAAACACACACACAAGAAGACACCCAAAAAAGTCACCCCCTTCCTGGATAAGGGAAGCCTGTCCCCCAGGGAGACAGCGTCACCTCAGTAAGAGATAGCACTCAAAGAAGAGAGCGCAATGATTGCATCCTGTTCCCAGGCCAACCTGCCAAATTTACCTTTCTCCACATTGGTCCTCCACTTACGGGACCACTCTGTTAGCTGCTGGGCATAGTTCTTCTCTATCTTGGCTCGCTCCTGGAAGCAGGAGATTAAGTCATTGCAGAGCCGGTACCCATCATCCACACGCTTCACTGTCCGCCTGTAGTTTCCAGCCTGAAATTTCACACAACATCATCATTTATACTGTACCGACTTTCATGTTCCTTCAGAACAAACAGCAGCAGGTCAATCATTGCATGGGGAGGGAGCACAGGCCCTTCTGAAGCCAGCAGCTGGGCTCAGACCCTCCACTGGCACTCTCCCAGGCAGGCACAACAGTGGAGGGAAGAAGCTGAGATGCTTTGCTTGCCTCTCTCACAGCTCAGATCAGTGTCAGCTGAACAAGGAGCTCTCATTCCACAGCATCTGTGGAGGTAAGGGTCACCTCCTCCCTGCAGTAACACACAGTGTGTTACTGAACCTCCCCACAGTTCCTCCCTTCCACTCCCCAAGAACAACATGTTATCCAGGAACCTGAAACTCAACCCCCTAATTCCACGGATAGGAGGTAAGAAGACATTCCTACCTCTTCTACACTCCAATTATCCTTCCTTACCTCCCAGAAACTGCCCCCAGGAGCCTCCCCGCCAGCATCATCTTCTGATGACATCACCCCCGTTTTCTTGCAGCAGAAAATTTTTGCAGATTTCAGTTAAGCTGAGAAGAGAGAAAAGTGATTTCTAACATAGCACTGGCTGAGCCTTTGCAGACAGCACAGTCCTCCATGACCCTTGGAGCTAGAGGAGCCCAACTTACTGCCCTGCAGGCAAGTACTGGCATCACTGCACCTCCAGCAGCAGATGACTAGATCCAGCAGAGATGCCCAGGACTGAACCTCCCTCCTGCTGACAGAAGGCCTCCTTGGCAGGCCTGTAGCACATTTGGAACGGATGTTGTAGAAGACAATCTTGCCAAGCCTCAGCTGTACAGATACTGGAGATGCTAGTAAATCCAACACCCTTCAGCAGCACCAGACATCTCTGCAGAGATTCCTTTCTTAACCAAGGCCCTCAAGAGGGTAGCAAAAGCTACAGAAACTGAGGTAACTAAAGCTATTTGAAATCTGCCTTAACAGACTTTAAATAAGTCTTCTGTCAATGGAGATGACTCCAGCTTCCCAGTATGACTCAGGATTATGGGATTACAACAACTGACTGGAGAAAACAAGGCTGAGCAGTCAGCAGGCAGGCATGACTTGAATGGGGAGGAACTCTATAAGCTGCCCACCAGCTGAGCTGGGCTTGAGCAGAACTACAGAAACACACTGGGGCATACCCAGCCAAATGGCACTGCAGCACACATACCAGTAACCCAGCAGCACTGCTTCTCTAGAAACATCCCTGTAGAGCTCGTGTTTTCATTACACTCAACTCCCACTGCATTAGGCTCAAAATCTAGGCTAGAAGGTAAAAGGTGCCTCTCATCCTCTGTTGTCTCAGAACTTTTGCCTATTCCCCTGTGCTTGTCTGCGCTGCCAGTTTGTTCCTGACATGGTATGACACAATGAAACCCTGGGGAGAGGTTCAGGGTTGCTCTTGTGCAGGAGTGAGAGAGGGAGTAACAGAAAAAGGCCCAAGCCCAGTCACTCACACACAAACCCACTCCATTCTAGGCAAGTCTGGGTTAATGCAGCATAGATGTCCTTTGCTGCCACTTCTCCTCTTGCACATTCCTAGTTATAAAAAGCTTCCCTCACACCCCAGAGAGGTATCTGCTCATTCTGCCAGCTCAGAGTACACAGCAGAGATGAAGAAGATCAGGTCAAGAGACCACATCTCCCACCTCCTGCAAATCCTTCGCAGCAGCATGAGCCACACCATGAAGCACCTCATCACAGACTGCAGGAATTTCCTACATTTCTTCTGGAAACAGTTTAGCCCTGTTTGCCCAGTCTCATCCCATGGAGAGTGTCAGGAGTACCTTAATGCTGTTCCTCTGGGTTTCTCTAGAAGGCTGGAAGTGCTGAATTCCAGTCACAGAAGCAAGTTGTTAAATGGGACGTGACACTCAGGTGCACGAACCTTGAAACCTGAAGAATACCTCTACCCATGCCACCAGCTGTCCCTGTCCTCCCTCCCCAGCATTTGTCAGCAGGTTGCAAAGCTATCTTATGTGCCTCCAGGGCATGCAACTCTACTCTCGTCCCCAGTAACTACATACCTGAAAGCTGAAAGTGAGATGTCGCGGGGGAGCAGCAGGCAGCTGGCAAGTATGTCCCAAGCTCTTCAAACTCTGAAAAAGACTGGAGGAGACAGAGATGGGCACAGTTAGACACTGCTGCTCCTTTGCACGAATGCTGCCCGTTCTGATGCATTGCAATCCTACGGGTGTCCCCCTTCTGCCAGCTAGTAGGAGGGGCACCCTCTGATATAGCAGCTGCAGCCACTGTGCCTCCTGAGATGCCACGTTCCAGCACGTAGGAGAGATGCCAAATCCTTGTGTCACAAGATCTAGCCCCAGAGAGCGTTAAAATAGAAACATCGGGGTGACATGACAGCACAGTGCGGGAAAGGTAGCATCACAACAGCTGAGCAAAGAGAGCAGCTCATGGCCAGAAAGGCCTAAAATAAGCATGCTCCCCAGGCACTGTACATGGGGCCTGGTCCCCCCTCATTGTACAGTGTCCGGTTTAGCAAACCCCACTGCCTTCATGCACTGCTGCCTGCACTTTTATACATAGCTGGCTTTGGGAGAAGAAAGGAAGTACACACATACACTTTCTCCAGTCCCTTTTTACTAAAGATGAAGAGGATTTATATACAAGACAGAGGACTTGATAACTCTACATTTAAAAAACAAAACCAAAAAACTTACAAGAACACATATTCTGGTTTAGAGGCCTGGATTCCTTTTAAGTAGTAGAGCACCTAGCACTGCCCTGGTAGGATGTGGCTCTCTACCAGCAGAGCTTTTTTGACCCTTAGTTCTGTAAGCTGTCCCCATCACATTCTCAGAAATACTTTATTTTGCATTATGGTATAGGTAACTGTCATCAACTTTCCACAAATGATAGGGAAATAAAAGGCCTGCAGAAGCTAAGGGAAGCAAGGGCAGAAAGGCATTTTTGTTTACCTCGCATTCACTTCCCTGAAGATTTACTTCAATGTCAAAAGTCTATCTATTTAAAAAACAGACAAGCAAAAAAACCTTCTGCTCAGTCATGAATATCCACTTGGCTGAGGCTGGAAGGTTAGGGCAACTGAGAGTTAATACAACTGAGAGCAGAAACTGCAAAACCTGGGAGGAAGTGGGATTTTTAGCCAGACATTAAGACAGTTTTGGAGAAGGAGTGCAAGAAGGTAGGAAAAGAGGAAGAAGGAAAGAAAAGCAGACTGGGTTATTGCAAACAGACTAGGGACCTCTGGTGACGAAGGCAGCAGGGGAAGAGTTGGGACACTTTTGCATGATCCAGGTCATTGGTTAAAAAGTTACAGCTCACCATAAAACCTTCTAAGACTTTCCAGTGGTCCCCAGTAAAACCAGACTACACATTCCTGAAATTGCCAAGATTAAAAATACTTCATGAATAGTTATGCAAAAGTATACTTAAATCTGCCCCGGACCCTTCCTTTCTTTCTCCTGATGAAGACATAGATCCTTTATGTGGCATATCTAATTGTTGTATCACTTTTTCCATCCCACACCCCCCACATCCCCACTTTATCAGGAAGCAGTGAATCACAAACATGCCTTCCAGCTCTGGTTTCCAATTCAGGCTGACTACACAGTGCTAGAATTTGGGGGTAAATGTGAAAGCTGTTGTGTGTCACAGAGTGTGCTTGTTCGTTTGAGGGACAGTCAAGCAAAAAACAGAAAAACCCTGAATCCATTCTTTCTGCAGTTTCCACATTAGAATTTGAGCCATACCTACTTAATTTTCTCAGGAGTTACTAACCCAAATAACTGGATTTACTATCACTAAGATCAACAGGCTCTGGAGCAGAATAGTAGCTGTGCTGGATCAGACTAATGGTTCTTGTAGCCTCACAGTCTCTGTAGACAGCAGCCAAAAGCAGATACCTTCCCTCACTTTGAGAGCAGAGCAAGCGTACATGATGCCTCCCTGCATGCTCTCCAAGCCTCTAATCGTTTGTTGACAGGAACTTCCTGAGCTGGATGTGGCACCTATGAATTTAGTAACACTCAATGGATTTCTCTTCCATTAATTTCTCCAATCTGTTTTTGAGCCCACATGAGTTTTCAGCATCTACAACATCATGTGGCAAAGTATCCCACAGCTTAAGGATATACTGTAGTCATCGGCACAGTAGCTAAGTGGGAGAATACAATAAAGTAGTATAATGTTTCTGCAGGCTAATCTCCATGACCTGAGTAGCAGCCAGTCAAGTACATATTTCTATAGCAGTTGTACAGACTTCATAGAAGTCCAGAAAAAATCTAGCCTGGTAGAAGTAAAAAGGTCAAAGAACAAGTAGGACCCTTTTCTGCCAGGCTTTTTCTGGACTTCACGTACTCCATGAGCCCATGTCAGTCAGCAGATCAAATTGGATCTGCATGCAGGCATAGGGAAGGTACTTAGTGCTGCACACAGGGGCTGAAGAACAGCTGCTGCTGCTGCTGTCACCCTGAGCCCTAGAAGTGCAAACAGATTGCCACTCCACCCCCTCAAGCCTAGTTATTCCCAAAACACTGCATGTGTTGTGAGCCACCAAAAGCTTGAGACCAGGGGAAACCTGAGTTTGCCAGGAAAAGCAAATATGAGTTATACATGCCAAGGCTGTTTTACAGCAAAGTAGAGATGACAGGGCTACCTTGTGGACAGCCTGATATAGCAAGACCCACCACATGATTCAGGAGAGCTGGCAGAGCCTGTACAGTATGAGCAATATAGCTGGAGTTATATTGGGTCAACTGGAGTTATATGTGGGTCAGCACCACATACAAGACTGATGCCACTGCCACCTCTGCTAAGAGGAGGCTATCTAGTGAGTCATATTTGCAGGGAAAGGAATGTTTATCCCTACCTTCCCACCTTCCTCTTTCAGCTACCAAGTACCTCAAGAGCTACTTGAGACCTCACTGCAGCTCCTGCAAGATAAGCTCTCTGAAGGAGGGAGAGAGTGACTACATCTATTCACTTCACACCTCTGCAGATTACGGATGAGGGCATCACAGACACCACTACAATGAGCAACGTCAGGTAGGCAAACTGACCCATGCAAATGAGATTGCTGCACAGCAGCAGCAACACTACTTCTGCTAGTAGTGTTAAAAAAAAGGTACTCCCCTCCTTCCCCCAAATACCTGCTCTCACTTATGACCAACACAGTCATTAGGCCTCACCTGTATCAACTCCCTATTAAGTTATCAAAAAAAGGCTCTTGGTCTTCAGCTGCGGAAAGGTAGAATGGCTCATGACTGCCTCACTGATACTGAACTCCACTCGGGGAAATGCCAGAGGGCTTGTCATGGCAGAACTGTTTCCACCTTTAACCATGTTGTTAATCTCACCCCTGCTCCAGTCAGTCACACATCTCAGACTGCAAATCCCTGCCCTCAGCCCAAGGCATCAGGCTAAAACCTCCCCTTTCAAAACATGTGTGAATCTGGCAACACACTACAAGGTACATCTTTGTTTCATGTTTGCACAACATGAGTACAACAGGGTCCTGATCCACAAATAAAGCTTCTAGACCCAATAGTAATAATCACTCTTCTCCACTTCAGAAACCTTTCCCTAAGGCAGGTAAACCACAGAGATCCTATTCCCTCTACACCACACTCCAATACTTCCAGCCTCCAAATGCCCAAGGCATTGCTTCTGTGCATTGCTCGACTGCCTCCCAAGACTCCTTGTGAGCAATTGTTTTCCTAAGTTTGCCAAGAACAAGCCTCTGAACTCTACAAATGCTCGAAGGGCTGGTGCATGCAGCCCTGCAGGAATTCATCCACAGAAACAGAGCTTGTAATGCTGTGCCAGACAATGCCTTCTGCCCAACTCCTCTCCCCTTTCCCCAAGTGCAACAGCAAGTGCTGGATGCAGACACATGTAGAAACGAATTGAGTAATATTTATCTAGTAACTGGGGCTTTGGTGTAAGCACAGTTTTATTATGAACCAATTTCTATATAGGTGCTAAAGTCAAGCTAAGCAAGAGTTTTAATCAGGAATGGGCTGCTACTAACTGATATCCACCTCAAGACAACAACTAACATCACAAGGCAGCAATGTGAGATTTCTGTGACCAATTTGTTTGATTCCTAAAGAGTCACTTTTCCTGTACAGCAGGCGGTGGTGAAGGTATTGTTTTCACTCCAGGACACTTCTGGTGTAGGTTGCAGATAAACATTTCAATCTGAACAATCCAAATACACAAAAGTATGACAGCCCCCCTCCCCTTACAGAACAGCAGATGTGAAAACCCTTTTTTTTTTCTGTTAACCTGTTGTCAGAATGGAACTAGAGAGCTGGAGCCAGGAGGTTCCACATGACTCCAGCAGTGTAATGAACTGGACTGCTGCTGGTACAGCAGTGCTAGGAAGGTCCCTGATGGAGAGAATGAAATGGGGCATAGGACAGGGTGTCCTTTCCAGCCTCACCATCTCTGGAGGTGCACATCCAATAGCTCTGAAATGACTGTAATGATGCCCTGTAACATGCTCTCCACTGCTATTATACAGGAGGACTGATATTTACAAGTACACTCACCTTTCTGAAGGGAGGCCAGTTTTTCTCTACAGCTAGAGAAGATGCCAAGTAACATGAAGATCCTCCAAAACTTCCCTTAGAGATATTTATCTTATTGCTGTGGTCACACCCTTGGTAGAGTCACCTGACTGGGAAAGGGACTAAGAGGCAGTGTTTCCCAGCCGCTCCCTAAGGACTGAAGCCTGCCAGGCCTGCCTAATGCAGTTTCGAGCAAGATTTCAGCTGATCTCTCCAGCCAGGGAGAGGTCAGAGAGACATCAGGCAGAACAGTAACTACACACAAAGGTCACTTCAGCTACGTGCAGACTTCTAACAGAAGCCCGTCTCCCAGACAGTGATTCTCTAGAGATCATGTGGCTGTCCACCAGCAAAATTCTCCATGATTACACCGAAGTACTAAAATACAGACAAGATTCTTTTCCACTTCAGGGGCTGACCTCCCAAGTCTATGTGCTGCTTTATTACTCTCTCATTTCAGACTACAGCTTCTTTATATTAATCTTCTCCACATTCAGACCAAGCTAATGTACTGAAGACAGACATCCCTCTATGTGTTACCCCAAGTTTTCAAAATGTTCATTTAGAATTAAGTACTTTCCACATTTATTAGCTATTCCCTGTCAGGTTCTCAGAGGCCAAGGCTACAGGACAGGCTTCTACCAACACATTGCTACTGATCTAAGGGTTAGGATTCCTGACTGACATAGCTTTACCAGGCAGAAATTGTTTCACCAGGAAAAGGAAAAATTCTGCTTTCTTTTCCAATATGATGCAAGAGATCTTTAGTATGACAGGAACACAGATCTATCCTGGTTAACACAACAATATGAGACAATGTTGATGCAGGAATGTATTGGGCTATCAAGGTCTGTGTTGTTTTTTCCCCAGTTGTTCTTCCTATGAAAAATTTGATCATAATCTCAAATATCCACAGAGTTAAAGGAGGGAGGAAATCAGTGCTGGACCATGGGGTACCATACTCTAACAGGGTAACAGGCCACATTCATTTGGTATGTTCAAGACAGTTGCTGGAATAATCTTGAAATGTGTGCTTTGTCTATGTATTTAGCAGGCAGCTACAAATAGGAGCAGAGACACACATCCAAGCTACCAGGAACAGAACTACACTAGCCTACTTTCTTAGCCTTGTGAATAGCATAGCTCCTGTTCCACACATTAGTCAGCATGCCCACTTCCCAGTTCTCACATTCCCTGGCTTACCTGTCTCTCAGGGCAAGGTTTTAACCCATGCAGATGTTGAGAACCTGTAATCTCTACTGCCCCACCCCCTGAGCCTCTTCACTTGCTTGTTTCCATGCTGGGTACTTCCTACCCTGCTGCATCAGTCTCTGCAAATAAACATCAAGATTGCCAGCAATCAGCACTCCCCTTTTCATCGGAAGGGACCCTAAACAACTAGAAGCTATTTCTTCCTGAATCATTGATAAACAGGTGTTTAAAGCTCCAGCCAACATCATTATACCCCTCTTCAGCAGTCTCAATCTGCACTGAATGTGGACAGTTTTTTCAGGATTTAATCTACATTTCACCTGGTCACATTTTTTTCTGCACTCAGTGACTGGCAAGACAAGATCAATAGTCCATCCTGTAACACAGTTGCCTATAACTTAGTAAAGGTTATAGGCTTTATATAGGCTATATTTTTTCACAATAGCAGGCTGAGCCAGTCCACCCACTTCCAACCAGACTTTGAGTCAAGACCTTTGTTTTGTTCAGATCTTTACATGAACAGCAGTGATCCAAACAGAACAAAGTGCCCCAGCCTCATCCAACCCTGAGCAAAGAAGAGAGAAATAATGGGGGGTGGTGATGGGGGTGGTGGTGTTTCCTGTGGTTGGGGGGAGGCAGGAGGAAAAAAAAAAAAAGCAAACTCCTGTAAGTCCCTGTCAATGGAGTATTCTCCTCCTGTGATTGAATCACCTTGCAATCCCCAGAGCACAGATCAAGTTTACTTGAATGCATTAAGAAGTCTTAAGGAAGCAGACTGCAATCAATGCAATCAAACAACTTTTAGAGGAACCACGAGCCAGTTAGCTCCATTCTAACACTGAGCTTCTGGTGGTTTCTTGCTTCACTAGACTGCACAGTAGTCAGGTGTCTCCAATCAGCTTTCTCTGCCCCTTCCTTCCATTTGAAAGTCACAGTGGTTTTTTAAGCCAGCTGCAGTTCTGCAACTTCTGGCTTCACTTCACCAATAGTTCTTTTCCATTAGTGTCTTTGGGGGAATGGGAGAGTTGGCAAGTATTTTGGCATTCAGACCAAGTGTGTGGCAATCACATGGCCAATGAATTCAAAGTACTGCATTTCTTTATTTCTGGTTGCATCAAACAGGTTTCTGTTTTTACTGGTAAAACTGATTTACTAAAACTGTTTATTATGTAAATACTTTTCTTCCAAATATTCATATATAATGCAGACAAGAACCTGAAAGAAGATCATCAAGGCATTTCTGAAGTTCATCCAGTTCCCTGCACAGTTCCAAGTCCCAAAAAGGCTGTAGAATGGAGTACAACCAACTGTTTGAGCGAGAGCTGAATAAGATAAGATTGAGTGCTAGGACATCTCTTCTGGTAAAGGTGAAGAACAAGGTAAAGCATCACACCCATTGCTTCTGTTCCACATTGTGGTCAGTTCCTCCACTTTGATGACAAGGCTCTTTGTGTACCTTTTGTCACCAGAGCTAGGTTTACTCAATTGCTTCCTCACAGGAAAATCTAAACAACATAAAGAACAACTGCAACTGTAAGGCAGACTTCAGTACCATATGAACTGGCAGGACTCTAGACCAGCTTTTACACAGAGTCATTTCACACAGTCTTTTATGGGACCAGGCATGTAACAAGGAAGCATCGTTTGCTCTGTGAACTGGAGAGACCATTCAGTAACTTAGATTCCCTTCGTAGCATCTCCTGGTTCAAGAAGAGTTTGGCAGATGCAATCACTTTGTAGGTACTCCATTCCTAAAGATATTCATATGCCTTTCTGACCTATTTCCCAGAGATACACACAGGTAACAAGGTTGAAGTAGGGCAGCCATTAGGAACTGGCCTGCACTGTGGATATTCATACTTCATGCATTCTTCTTGAAGTTCATTATCCTGTATGTCATGGAGCAACTTTTATCTACTTTCACACTATCTGCACAGAATCTGCTCTTTGGTATCAGTAGTGCCTCTTCAAATAAATTTTTGGATCTCAAGCTGAAGAACAGGACTATTAATATACATTACTTCATATCCCAGGTGTTATCCACAAGACTCCAGGAGCACACAAGCAAATGGGACAGTCAGCCCAAAGGGCACACATTACAGAATAGTTTTTAACTGTTCAGCACCACTGAGATGTCATTTGTTTTCCCAGCCCACTGCCCAAAGCAATGATCTCAGTTTTTGATCCTCAGGACTCAACCTGACATGTGAGGAAAGAACACGGGGAGGCTTTTCGAAAACAGAAAGCACAAACAGAGCAATCCAGTGGGCCTTATTTCCTCCCTAATGGCTTCCTGAAGCAGCTCCTATCCCACAGCTCAAAACACTAGTTTTTTGCTTGCATTGGGGTAGAAGCCTGCTGGAGTCAACAGCAGGCTTTCACACAGGTTTCTACAGGTCAGCAGTCCTAGTACAAGGAAGAGCTGGCTGAAAACACCAAAAAGCAAAAATAAATATCTAGAATCATTCAAGAAGTGAAATATGCTGCATCTTCTCCCAATCCTCCATGAAAGCTTCTTGCCCTTGTCAGAGACAGGCAGCAAGCCTACTTTGAGCTCTACACAGCAGTGCTGCAGCTGATGGCTCAGCACGCACAGGAACAGAAGAGGTTTGGCTCAGCAGCAGGGCAACTGAGGGAGAGGAAGTTACTGCCAACAGATAATCACCTATAGACGACTGAAAAGACTGACAATGCCCCCAACAGTCCAGGGGGCAAGTACCATATTTTCCTGCAAACAGAAGAGACACAGCTTGGGCAAGCTCATAGCACAGACAGGACTGAGGAGGCTGAAGACTTGCCAACACTGTTAGTTGTGGGTTGCCTGCAGCAATTCTAACTCCTCTAGCCTGGAAAAACTTACTGACAGGTCACGATAAACAGAGTCCTACCACAGTCGCCTACTAAGAGAGCATAAAATCCTATACAAGCCTAATGCCTCTGGATCCAGGCCCCCAGTACCATGGAGATCTCTCACATGCCTCTTCAACAAACTACAAAGCCCAGTGACAACCACTAGATTTAACACACAAATTCTGACTATCACAAGTCTGAAAGGCTCTTTTCCATCGTGCCATTCATAGTGAGGAGAAACCACTGAAGGCTGAAAAATGATTAGGATGCCAGTCACACATATTGCCTTATAGCAGTGCCCAGCTTCAGCCCACATTTCAGCTTGAAGGAACATGAAACTATTATACCAGTCACCGAAACAAAGCTGGATGATTACAGCAGAGGACGCACCAGGCTCTTTGCATTGACATGACACTTTGTGCTGCTGGAAAAACTTGTGCCCAGATAGCCAGAGTGCATTTGGATGTTAAATTACAGGGGTCACCATGCCGCAACATAGCGGCAAAAAGCTACCTCTTGAACAGCTTCTTAACTGCTCCAAGGATGCAAAGTTCTTCTGCATTCTTCATGCAAATTCTTCATGAAAACTTCCAGATACAGTAGTCACTGTTTTCTGTCCCACCCACTAAGGCCTTAGTCTAAGATATTACGGCTTTTTTTTTTTTAATCTGTCTGACACAGTTCCCTGTCATACAGTACCCTCTACACCCATCATACTGAGTAACTAGAGATAAAATAGCTTGCTTGATCAGAAAGTCTGTTTTAAAAAAAGATAAGAGTCCCTCAAAGGACTTAAACAGCTCTCCTATTGTTTAAGCATTTCCCCGTGAACTCTCAAGAGCAGCGCAAATTCACACATCGCTGATCAGCTGATGGCAAAAATAGAGGCAGTTTATTAATGCTCTCTGATCAAGAGCATAGCTTTTTCCACTCAGGCTACAGGCAGATACTTTTAGCTTGAGGTCCCCAGTTCAATCCCTGGATGCCAGCCATGACACAGACCAAATAGTCCTAACAACAACTGAATAATCTCCAGGCCTCAAGATGGCCAGAATAAAGAATATACAGTATTTGCCACTCTCAGTGATATCATGAGAGTTCCTAACAGAAGCTCATGTTGCCCCTGGTGCGGCAACTAATGTTTTCTCACAGTTTTGCATCTCCTAAGAAAAGCAGTCACATTACAAATATACCTGACTGTATTGTTGAATTAAAATATATATATATCTGTGTGTATACATATATATACACTATTTATTTATATTTCTTTGGAAACTTATGTTGACCCAGGGAAAGCCCAGAAGATTCAGGCTAGCTCTTGTATAATCCACAATAACTTAAAATGACTAAAAGCACCAGTCATTGTCCTGTGAAGAAATGAATTTGGCTCCGTAAGATTTTCAGGCTTTTATGACTTGGTTACACACACAGTCTGCCAAGGACCTGCAGCATTTTGGCACAGCCCAGTCACACACAATCCTTATTCACGCACTGATGTTTGATAGTGGAGTTCCAGGTGGGCAGTCGTTCTCAGGCCTATACATAGCTGACAGTATGTAACTTCAGCTGACACACTGAAGTTACTGCTTTTTACAGCCTGAGAAGGAAAAGACCGTCTTCACTTGAACAAGTGCAGGCAAGCCAGAGAAGCTCAAACTCATAGGTCAGAAGAAAAAAAGAAAAAAAGCCAATAGAGCAATACAATACAGCAGGCACAGAATAGGGAAGGCAGCAAGCAGCTGATCCAGCTCACACATTCATTCTGTCCCAAACTGCAACTCAAAGGACAATCTAGTAAATATTTTAGAGAACTTCTAGTGAAATACCATTAATAACACAAAACACTGTCAAAGCAGAACAGACTGTCTCACACAGAGCACGTTGTGCACTTCACAGGAAGGTGAATCCTTGGCCGAAAGAATGCGCCCAGTTATGCAACGCAAGGGGAGAAACTCCACTTTGACTCCACCCAGAGACCAGCTCACACCTGGAACGAAGAGTATCTGGACCCTCTCATTTTAGCCCACACGCTACAGTTGTGCATTCTGCTCCCATTACGCACTGAGAATGACTTGAGTCGTCGTAAGGCTTAGTGACTTCTTGATGACATTTGAATTCCAGGGTGGAGTGGGAGGCTCTGCTGGGGTTCTGTACTGCAGTCAATTACCATCATATCAGAAATTCCTTTGTGCGCATTAGACTGGCGGTGGATTTGAAGGGGAGAGAGGCTCATCTCCCGTTTCAGGACACAGGGAGCACCAGTTGGGTAAGGAGGGTTACAGAGTGAACGAAAAGGCCAGGCTACTTCCTAGGGCCAGGAGCAAGTGTCCAGAGGTGGTCAGCTAACCTGCCCCTCACCACCAAGCTCTGAGCCTCCCGCAAGCCTGAAGAACTGAAGCAAGCAAAGAACACACAGTTGGCACAGAAAGTGGTGAAACTGGTTAACGCGTTTGGGCCACACTAGCATCACTTATCAATAGCTTTGCGGAGATCGTGGATCCCTCCTCCCACACGCAATGACAAGTCATAAACTGTCTTCTCAAGCACTGGATGTTCAGGCCCACTAATACCCTCCACGTTTATCAGCTTTTTCCTGCCCTGGGCCAGAGAGGACACGGTAACCCCACCAGCCTGCCAGGGGCCAGGCGACACTGCCACAGGCAGCACTCCTTAGCCTGCCCCGCACCCTGCTCTCCCCTCCCTGACACCAAGACTGCTGTCGGCGACCAGAAGGAAGGAAGAGGATGAGGAAGGCCAAGACTGCCCCGTTTGCCATACTCCTCACTCTGGCCGCCAGGACCCCGGCTCGTAGACCGACAACACGGACCCCCCTGAAACAAGGGCGCCCCCACCGCCTGGGCCCCGGCGGGCCCCCTCCCCCCGGGGGGCCCGGGGAACCCCCTTTCCCCCCCTCCGCCGCAGCGCTGCCAGCGCCCGCGGCTACGGTTTCAGAGTGGGAAGCAGCTCAACACGGATCCGGGACAAAGGGGCCCCTGTCCCCACCGCGGAGCGGAGGCTCTGGCTCCGGAGGGAGGGGGAAGGCTCCGCAGCCCCCAGCGA
>NW_008825270.1:4980589-4984761 GCF_000699105.1 Pygoscelis adeliae | reverse complement strand
CTACCTATCTGCCTGCCCGCCTGCCCGGGTGTCTGACGCTTGGCCCAACCCCGAGGAGCTGGGCTCTTTTCTGTGTTGCCCACTGGATTTGGGGCTTTAGTTAGTTTTTAGTTAGTTATTTTGCGTGCTGTACCGGCCAGCTGACCCACAGGGCCCGGAGCCAGCCTGGTGTGCTGGAGCAGGAGGCCCAGCAGGTTCCCCAAGCCCTGCTCCCACCCAAGCAGAGAGCTGTGTCCTCGCTTTTGAGTGTGGTGTAGGTCACTCCCCCTGGGGTTGGAGAGCAGCTTCGCCTCAGCCCAGCTCAGCATCCTTTTTTTCTTTCAGCCTGATCCCACTGACTCTGGTCACTCTCCCTTTCCTCTGAAAACCTTTATCAGAATAATCTGGACCTCATCTTTAAGCCCTCAGAGTCTCTCAGTTGAAGCTTTTTCTAAATGCCAGGGAGTCTGCCTGCCAGAGTTTCCATTTCTAACGCCAGGCCCCAGGTGCGATTCCCCATGACGCTGGGGCAGGGCTTGCAGGAGGAGTGCTGGGAGGCCTTGCTGGCTTGTCTCCTCTTGATTGCTTCCAAGTGACTTGGGACACAACTCCAAGGACCAGCTGTGGGTTTGCAGTGATGTTTATTCCGTTGGTGGAGAAAGGAAAGACTGACAGCCTTGCAGGAGGAAGAGAGGAAAGAGCATGCTGTAAATCTGTGCTCCTGCTTCTCTGGAGCAGTACTGGGATGTTTTCTCTCTTTACAACTGCCCCAGTTTCTTAGCAGCCAGAAAAATAGCTGTACTGAGGCCCTTCAGATACGATGAATTGCTGTGTTGGAAAGTGGATGTTAGAAACCATCCCACTTTGTTTTGGGGCCAATCCTCTTCACTTCTACCTGTGTGGGGTCCCTGGAAGGTGGGCACCCATGACAGGTCACTGGGTGTGGTGTGACCGTGAGCATCCTTTCAAAAAGTGATGCAAGATGCTTGTCTTAGCCTCAGAGTTAATCATAGTTGAGAATATAAGCATCAACTTTGTATTTTACTAAAACAAAACCAAACCCAAGTCTTTGGTATAGACACGCTCCAATTAAATTCTGAGATTTTAATTCCATTATCTAATTTATGTACATTAATGAAGTACAGAAAAGGCAAACATCTGTCATACATCAATATTCTGCATCCAGCATTTGCCCTATGTTGTGTTTTCATGCTGATTTTGATATTGATATCCCATGCGCTGAGCATCTAAAATAGATGCTTTCTATTTGGGACCTGGCCACCTCCAGTACTGATTGCAAGGCGAGGGTGCTACATAGCATGGCTGCTGCAATCCTTTCCTCCAAGGCTGGAATGGCTTAGGGAAAATGGGGTACTCGAGTAAACGAGGTCGTTACAATAGTGATATTTTTGTTCATTTTCCTTGTGCAGGGCAGCTTAGTAATGGTCATGGGATAGAAGGAGGTCAGATAGCATGATATTTACTCCTTCTCTTTTGTCTCTTTATGGTTATATATTTTTTCCTACTTTTTAGTGGAATATAGGCTTGTTTTCATATGCATGCCAAACTCTAGTTGCTGTAATGGTACTCTTTACATCAGTAGTTGGATTAAAGTAGACAAAAATATTCATGCTTTGGAAAAAGATCCTGGTGACAAGGAGACAGAATACCTAGTGGTATTACAAATACCGTAAAGTTGATGGTCTTAGTCACAATATAGCTTTACCAGACCCAGTGACAAGACAGCTTTATTCTGTGGTAGAGAACCATGTCCCATAACTAAGGCAGAGCCTCAACATAATTGTACGTCAGACAAAAGGCATCATAACAATAAGCCTAATATCCTGCCCACACATAATTATACTTCTCTGACTTTGCTGCATATTGTAGTTCAAAGAGTGTGAGACTGTAAATACAGATAAGACTATTTTTTCAAATTACTCGTTCTCTGGCTTGCTCAGTGTACCGTACAGACACTGAGCTGTGGCACTCAGGGCCAGTGGCGTTTCTTCTGTGCGTGATTTGTGTACTGTCTGCTATTCTTGTCCTTAGTGAATAATAATTACAAAAATATCTGGTGATTCTCTAGAGAGAAAGCAAACTTGGTGTTAGTAATTGATAAAATTACTGTATTTAGCATACTGTATTTAGCACTGTATTCAGCATTGGTGCGGCCTCACCTTGAATACTGTGTGCAGTTCTGGGCCCTAAAATTTAAGAAGGATATGAAGGTCCTTGAATTCATCCAGAGGAGGGCAACAAAGCTGGTGAAAGGGCTGGAAGGAATGTCCTATGAGATGCAGCTAAAGACTTTGGGCTTGTCTAGTTCGAAGAAAAGGAGGCTGAGGGGCGACCTCATTGCTCTCTACAGCTTCCTGAGGAGGGGAAGTGGAGAGGGAGGTGCTGATCTCTTCTCCCTGGTATCCAGTGATGGGACACATGGGAATCGTTCAAAGCTGCGCCAGGGGAGGTTTAGACTGGACATTAGGAAGCATTTCTTTACCGAGAGGGTGATCAAACGCCAGAACAGGCTTCCTAGAGAGGTGGTCGATGGCCCAAGCCTGTCAGTGTTTAAGAGGCATTTGGACAATGCCCTTAATAACATGCTTTAACTTGGTCAGCCCTGAAGTGGTCAGGCAGTTGGACTAGATGATCATCGTAGGTCTCTTCCAACTGAAATATTCTATTCTACTCTATTCTATCCCATAAAACCCTAACCATGATAGCTCCAAGAGGGAAACGCAGAGGTTACTCTGTGTGTGCTCTGCATAGGGACGTTACTGCTGGGAGACAAATGGAGTGGAGTCAGGAGTGCGTATCTTTGCTGGAGGTAACTTGGGTAACTGTCAGAGTTTTCTTTGGGATTAATACATAGAACATTGAAATCAATACAAGTCTTTCAGTCTACTTTAAGAAGATTGGTATCTGGGCTGCTTTTTTCAGTTACAAATTTTGAAATGTACCCCTTTTAAAGCATATGAAAAACAAAAGGTATTGAGTTACGTAATTTAATTGGTGTTTTGTTGGTGATTCCTGATGAACTCCATAGATTCTGTCTCCAATGATGATGACTTTTGCAGACCTATAGATGAAACTGTTGGTCACTGTCAAGATAAGAAGGATCTTTTTCTATACTAGTTTCCCTTGCTGGAAATCAAGACTTCGAGGCTTCGGAGGGAAGAAGGGAAGTGCTACGTTCAATTATTCTTCTTGCTATTTTTTGCTAGTGGGTACAGTTCTAAGAAGAATGTTGTGTATTACAGGAGTGCTTGATAAGACTTTAAGATTTGCTAATTGGGTTGACATATGTGTTCAAAACCAGATTGTGTTGTCTGTCAGTGGTTATGATTTTTTGTGTATGTCATTCTGATACTCATTCTTAGGATGGCAGCAACTAATACAATGTTGTTACGGTTCAGGAGAAAAGCATAGAGTCTGGGTTTTTGTTGGTTTTCTTAGTAGTTTTTCTATGCATTTCCTAATATGTGAGAAAATGCTAACTATAGTTACAGTGCAAAAAAACCCCCCAAAACAACCAACACCCAAAACCAAACCCTAAAGCCCCACAAGTCAAGGAGTGGTTATATACGGATATTTTAGGACCTGTGCTCATAGCCAGCTGCGCGGATGACTGGAACTTAATCACTCAGCATAGTTACTGGTAGGCCTGAAGCATGAGACCCTACTGCTCTGGAGATAAGGTCCCCAACGCAACACAGCCGGCAGACAGCAGCCTCCCTCGCAGGTGAAGGGGGACGAGCTGGTACCTCCAGCTGTGTTGGTAGGGCTCTTCCTTCCCCATTCTCCTCTGCTTTGTCATGTAAGATCTGGTACTTTCTGAGATGATCTTGCCATGACTTTTTTATCTGCCTTTAAAGTGCATTTTTTTTCTGTTGAGTTCCAACACCAGATGCATTTTCTTGTGGAAGTTGTGTTTTGAAATAGTATCGTTTTTTTTGGTTGCTGTTTGGGTGATGTATTTTGGGCCCTTATGCAGCTTTCATATGCCAATTTGGTGCTCTGGAAACTAGTAAAATATGTAAGTCCTGTGCCAAAAACCCAACAACAATAAGCTGCCAAAGGACACCTCAGAGACTCTGACTGGGTGTTTCAGGCCAGGCCACGGGCACAGCGGAGCGTGAGCCTCGCAGCCGCCTCCCGCGCCGTCTCGCACCAGCGGAGCCGGGGGTGCT
>NW_008825270.1:4956330-4980100 GCF_000699105.1 Pygoscelis adeliae | reverse complement strand
CGCGGGGTGGGCGCTAATTAGGGTAGCTTGCGCGGTGCCTGCCGAGCTATATTTAACACGGGCAGATAGCCGTGACAGCCATTCACGAATTATAAATAAGTTAGCGCTAGCATGGGGTCAGCCTGTACGAGGCTCTTCGGGGAGGATCTTCTGGAGGGAATCTGCTCCTGCAAACAGCGTGTGACGCATCGCCTGCCAGCTGCGAGGAAGGCTGTGGGAGGCCCGTGCCTTTCCTCGGGGGGCTGGGTGGTGTTCTGGGCGTCATAACAGGAGACACGAGTCGCTGCGTCCCACCACTGGTCAGAAGAGCAGTTCAAGTGTGGTTGCCAGCCAGTGTAGGAGCCCAATCACATATCAGGTGGTGTTGTGAGGAACAGGGGCTGCTAAATAGGAAGTATCTTCTGAGTATATTTGGTGGAAGACCAGTCGGCCCTGGCCATCGTCATAAAAGCTCTGACCTTTTTCTTAGCTGAATCTAAAGAGCTCACTGTGAGCTACTAGAGAAACAGTTAGGGTATTATGTGGTTTCACAGATGTACTTTATGCAGATCTGTGGGTTTTAAGCTTAAAAGTTCGGTAGAAGCACATCTGTCAAAACATATTATAATGCTTCAGGATACGTTCATTTTCATATGTGAACAAAGAAGAGTTTATTGAACCTGTTCCCCTCTCCAGCAGAGCACAACAAAAAGCTAGTGTCATGCTGATGAAAGAGGGTACAGGTATAATCACTACTTTCAGACCACTGGGATATGTTTCATTCCAGTTTTCTTCTCTGTCTTCTAGTTAAAAGTGTATGACAGTCTTACCTTCCATGCTTTGTTTGCTTTTAGTGGTCAGACAGAATGGCTCCAGTGAACCAGCCAAAGGACAAGAAGCACGAGAGGGCACATGAGCATTGGCCGGAAGAGGCAAAATCAGCTGGGAAGAGGAAACCGGACTACGAGGAACTAGGGAATGAGCCACAAGCAAAGAGGTTGTTTGTGAGAAAAACATCCAAGCCCCCAGAGAAAATCGGTAACATTTCCTCAGATCCTTACTGTTTCTCCCAACCAGATTTACCCTAAATGACAGGCATCGACTAGTTGAAGAGGGAGAATGCCAAGAAGCGTGTTCAGACACGAGTGTTCAGATGGGGTTATATATTGAAGTGATACACAGACATGCATTGGGGTACTACATCCTCCAGTTATCTGTCTAGTGAGTGTGTGTGCACGAACATGTATGCGTGTTTCATTTTTGAGGCTCTGTACCCCTTTGTAGAAGCCTGCTCACTGGAGGTGCTGTCACAGCTCATTTGAGGTGGTTAAGTTTTGTGGAATTCCTGAATTACCAGATGTCTGCTTTATTGTAAGACAGACTGATCTTGGTAATACATTGTTTTTTCTCCTATGCAATACTTAATGCAGTTTCATAGTCGTAAGGTTGGTATCCTACAGCATGCAGTCTAAACTGGTATTTCCCGATTCTTTGCATATTCTATATTTTGCTGCAGTAAGTAGGAATACTTTTTACCTCTATGTTCAGATTAGACTGGACAGAATTTCCACTAATCACTTCTCATGTGCATTTTTTTCCTTTAGTATGTAACTTAAAAAAAAAAAATCTCTTCAAGATTTTTGATATAATGAGGAGAGGTTTCCTAAGTTCTAAGATACTGGGAAGGATAATGGTTTGCATTATCAAGAAAGTTGTGTAGGCTTCAGCTACAGTAAGGACTGTTTTCGTAGAATCATAGAATAATTTAGGTTGGAAAAGACCCTTAAGATCATCGAGTCCAACCATTAACCTAACATTACCAAGTCCACTGCTAAACCATGTCCCTAACACCACTTCTACACGTCTTTTGAATACCTCCAGGGATGGTGACTCAACCACTTCCCTGGGCAGCCTGTTCCAAGCTTGACAACCCTTTTGGTGAAGAAATTTTTCCTAATATCCAATCTAAACCTCCCCTGGCGCAACTTGAGGCCATTTCCTCTTGTCCTATTGCTTGTTACCTGGAAAGAGACTGACCCTCACCTTGCTATAGCCTCCTTTCAGGTAGTTGTAGAGAGCGATAAGGTCTCACCTGAGCCTCCTTTTCTCAGATAAAACCTTTAATTCCATTGTTTGTTTAGGAGAGCACTAGTTACTGCCTTGTGTGGAAATATTACACGCTTTCTGTACAATTTTGGCTTTAAGAATCCAGAAATTACTGAAGTGTTTTTCAACACAATTACTGAAGTGTTTTTCAACACTTCAGTCACAGTTTTCCATACAGGAGTTCTACGATTTTGTGCATTTCCATTGTCTGGTGTATAACTCCAAACTTGGAGCAGCTGCCAGTGTGAACAGCGGACGTGGAGGCAAAATACTCTGTTTGAAAGGAGTTCTGTGTATAATTGTGGACAGTTAAAGCATCTTCTGTAGTTAATTTAGCTACATGATTTTCACTGTAACTTCAATTTTCAGATTTGGTGGGCATCTGCAGTTCCTGTAAGATTCAGAGGGAATTGGCTGTAGCTAGTACTTTGGACAAATGAAGCCAATCATAATTTTCCCTTTACCCTTTTTTAAAAAGATGAAGACCTTTGTATTTGAGCTTTTCCATTCTGTGTTCCAGTTTTGATTTTTATATGTTTTGAAAAAATATTTTTTTTCTCCTGAGCCATATAGGACAGGTTCAGTTTCTTGCAACTGAAACACCTTTTTAAAGGGTTTCTTCCAGCATATTCTAAAAAGGCCTAAAGTTTGTTTCTTAATAAATCATCCTTTGTAACAAAACGGATTTTGGAAAAAATGCCTCCATTTCCATTACCTCTGAAGAAGGAACTGTGGATGCTAATTCTTCTGTGAAAAAAAGGAATTAGAATATAAATACTTTTTTACATATTTCAACAGGTGTGACAAGTATTGACACTATGTTGGCATGTGAAAAAAGAAGTTTAGTTTCATACCCATGCATTTCTAGGCTCCAGCATTGCATTAAAGAAAGATTTGGTTTAGGTTCTAATCATATAGAATGATCCCGATGGTTTTGGTCTTCTTTTTTTTTTATAATAATCCTAAATGAAAATAGCATTTTTGTTTCTTAAGAAATGCTGCTTTCCCATCTGATGTCTAGGTCCCCTGGAGTGTTACAGACCATTGCTGTGGGGATGATTAGATCACGGACACGGGACTGAACAGATCCGGTTTTTATGTAAAGGTCCCTGAAGATAAAAACTTGGAACATGAACAAAATGTAGAAGCATGCTGTACTCTCAGCAAAAATCACCCCGAACAGAAAGGTTTTCAGGCGATGAGGCGTCAGCAAGTCTATTATCAAAAACAAAACTCGCAGTGCTGTAGGCAGACTGAACAGGCTACAGCACAAGCAGATCGAAAATTCTGATTCACAGGCAGGCATTTCAGGAACTGTGTGGGAACTCACGTTGCTATGCTTGGGGAATTTTCAGGTGTTAACGTTTCTGCTGGTCACACGTCTGACCTTCCCTTTGCTGTACCCAGGGGCTTACCGCCTCCCATGGCATATTTCCAAGTTGCTGAGGCTTTGGATGGCTTCATTGTATTTTGGGTATGAACCATTCAGGTTGTGTACTGTCCAAGAGATGCACCACCTGTGGCTTTGCTTTAGTCCTCTCCTGTTGTCTTTTTGATAAATCTTTGGCAAGGAGAAGGAAAGTTTAACAAGAGGAAGCATACACAAAGCTCTGGCAGGCTATGGGAAGCACTGGACTCCATAATTGCAGAGGCTGCTGTACCTTAGAGATGTAAGAATCATTTAGAGACTTTTCTCTTGTGGCTGAAGCTTTTAATGGGTTTAGCAGCAAATGCAGATGTCTTCCCGTGTTTTTTATTGAATGAGCATGACAGGTGTTGTCTCTCAGTAAGTTTTACTCTTTTCCTCTCTGGCAGGTTGGAGTGGAGGTGGGTCCATGGTGAGAAACAACAAAGTCCTTTTCCATCAGCTGGAGCGGCAGTGCAGCATTGTTCATTATGTCTACCAGAACATGCTGGGAGGCTCCATTCGGGCACAGCTCAGGCAGGTGAGGAGTTTCTCCTTCATGACCTGTTGGACATCTCAGCTCCCTACATAAAAACATCTTGAACACACACAGGGAAACTTTAAAGGGGCTTAAAAGTTCCTCACATACACAGTTTGTGGCTCCAAGTCTGGCGCACCCTTATGTTTCTTAATCCTGTAAAATGCAAGAGCTGAGATGGCTTTCCCTTTCGGTTGACCTGGCCCTGTCACTCTACATTTTATCTCTCTGTTAATTCTGTGCTTCCTTGAATCACATTTAAACTTACCCACTCTATAATTTGAGTTATTGCACAGTGCTACTTTTGCACAGTGATCTGACTGTTTTGTCGTACTATTTTTGTATCCACTCTACTTTGCTAATCATGTCAGGTTTAGTGTTGTTTTTTCCTCTTCACAGACATATTCCATCAATTCCATAATGTTTTACTGTTTTCAGAGCCATACTCCTTATTCCATTTGAAAATTAACTTCTGTAACATCCTTGGGTGGGAAGCACCTGGGCTAGCTTTATCTTCCATATGATTTATCTGTTTTAAGTATCCAAATGCTAAAGAAATCGCCAAGCTCATCCAAGCAGTACCTATTCCTCAGCTGAATAACAATACAATCATGTCATGGTTTCTCATTCACTATTTCAAGTGTTTTGTTCACTCTTATGCTGTATAGTTGAGCTGCAGGCAATTTGGATGGAGGACCGTAATATTGTATCTCTGGATGATGTGTAACATTTTGGGATGCTCAGTAAAGACATAGATAGTCATAAGTGCCTTTTACTGGTGTGGAGGCATGTTCGCCTTCCTTGTTAATGTTAATTATCCTGCCTTTTTAGCTCAGCCCACGAGGCTTAACTCCCTGTACATCATTTAACGTATGGTATCTCTCAGTTCTCTGTTGCTTTCTGAGTGCTGTGGCGGATGTGGATTTGTGTGGTCACAGGCTGTTGCCCTTGGGGACAGCATGTTCTCTTTATTCTACAGAGAGGCTTAGAATTTTGTATGAATGTACTAACACTGATGGCAATTAGAAATTGTTAGCACTCCTCATTCAGAGAATCTCGTGGATCCCTGCAGAAGTCATAATTCTCTTTATCTTTTTAACAGTGTCTGCAACTGCCCTTTCTGCGTTCTCTCGCCTCATACCGCCTCTTTCGAACAGCAAGTCCCTTTGACAGGAGAGTGACATGCCTGGAGTGGCATCCAACACACCCCAGTACTGTAGCTGTTGGTTCCAAAGGTGGAGACATCATCCTTTGGGACTATGAAGTACTTACTAAAACCTGCTTCATAAAAGGGGTAAGCCTCTGGGTGTGTGGAATGGGTGGGAGGGAAAATTGGAGTACCACCAAATACCGCAGATCAAAACTGAGGTCTGTTGTGAGAAGCACATAAGGGTCTCAGGTTGCAGAGTAGCGAGCTATGGGGCAGGACTGAGATGCAACAGCATGTCTGTTCCTAAGTCCCTGACTGTTATAGCACTGGGGAGAACTGAGGCGTGTTGATTAAATTCATAGTGAAGCAGTACTTGGTGTGTGCTCAGTGGGAAAATAATTCAGCAACTAGCAAAACAGTTATCTTAAAGGGATGCCAGAAACAAGTAAGCAGAGAGGGTTTGTCTGTTTTAGGTCTTGATCTTTCTCTGCTCACCTTTTATTCTGTGTTAGATGAGGAAACATCTTTGAGTGGGGAGAAACTAAAGTCCCTTTATCTAAAGTGAGAAACTAAAGTAGAATGAATGGTTTATATAGCTGGCATGCCCCCTCGTTGCTGTATTCAGCCATTCCCATTCCGACAGGGGCTCAAAGACTCTGTAACTTTTGTCCCCTTTCTAAATTAACGTAGATATACACTGGGAGGAGGTCTATCCTCCAGAAATACCAGGGTCATCTTTTTCTTTTTGTAAATAGCGTGGTGCCAGCCAGCCAGGGAATACATTGCCTGGGGACTGAAGGAGTTGCAGTTTTGTCCTCCAGGAGGGCAGCTGTCTAGACAGCCATCATGTGGGAAGACATGGTTGTCTTTGCCTCCTTGAAGGGCTGTGGTGTGTTTCACTGTTGCTGTTAAGGACATAGCAGTGAATGCAAGTTACAGAACACACTTTTCTCCTTCCCCATCACTCAGTGGATTTTTCTTTTGTTCATCCCCTTCCTTGTAGATGGGAGCTGGAGGGGCCATCACAGGAATGAAGTTTAACCCTTTTAACCCTAGTCAGCTGTACACTTCGTCAGTTGCCGGCACTACCACCCTGCAGGATTTTAATGGCAATACTGTCCGGGTCTTCACCAGCACCGAGGACTGGGAGTAAGAAATACAGCAATGCTTTGGGCCTCTGTGTCCTGCTGGCAGGACTGCTACAGAGAGAGAGAGAGAGAGAGATGTTTGTCTCTAATATGTGGGAGCTGGGCTTCCTCTTCTCCACTTACATGTCCTTTATCCTCTAAATTTCAGGGATCCTCTCTCTTCCAGGGAGGCTCACTCTCCCTTCTTATTTTTCCCTGAAACGGGGTGGTGGGTAGGAGACAGCTTTTCTTCGTGAAGGGGAGGGACTCTTTGATGCTGCTTACTTCCTGTTATACACGGGAGAGCATGGGGGTGCCAGTGGATTTCCTCAGCTGTCTGTTCTTAAACCTCCCATAGCTCTGTGCCCTGGGGACCTTCTAATCTCTTCACCTGTTAGCAGTGCTGCTTGTTGTCAGATGGGTTTTACAGGACAATTTATAGTCCCCTCAGTGCTTCTCCACAAACGCCGCTGACTTCAAGTGGTGCGTGTCATAAGGATCACCCCAATTCACCCCACCTAACTTTTGATGCTGATCTAAAATACCAAAATCAAGAGTCTGGGCTCCTTCAGTAATGAGTGAAAAGAGGACATGAATTGCTAGAGGCTACTCTGTCTGCCTGTGCTTAGAATCACCCTCTTAGACTGTTGCTTTTTCTGTGGACTCATGAGGAAGTCTGAGCTCTTCAATTAGTTACTTCAGTTCAGTACTTACAGGTAAGTGAGGGAATTTGTGTTAGCCTCCTCTTTACTTTTCCCCACCTGATTCTTTCCGGGTGGCAACTTTCATGGTTGGTTTCCAAATTGGCTGTTCCAGTTGCAACCTTGTAATAGGGCAGAAGGTGAACCCAAGTAGTGCTGGGATGACTGGCCAGGTGAGCAAGGAGGGATAGACTGGGTCCTGGGACATGAGGATCTCCTATCCCAGTGGGATGCCTGTCACAGCAATGATGCCTGGATTTGAAAGGGCATGCCATCCTCCTTCTACTGCTGTGAGGACAGGCAAGCTCTATGGGCAGGCCTTTTTTTATCTTCATTGGCTTCTTGAAATCTAGTATTTACAGTGAGACTTTATTAAGTAGTTGCTCTGTGAGCAGCAAATGGAGTGCACTTGAGTATTGAAGAGTTTGGGGACTTCTAGCATCCTTCTTTTCTCTCTTTGGGTAGGGTTTCCATACTTCCTCAGTAGATAGACTGGGGGAAACAACATAACAAAACAACATAACAACAGTATAACATAACATAGAACATAAGATTTCTGTATCATGCATGGGGTTAGCAATAGGATTTCTCCTTGCACCGCTCTCATCCTGCCTGCTGGTACCTTGAGAAAGACCAGATACAGTACTGGAAGCAGCCTGTAGGGAACTGGTGAATGAAGTCTCTGTAAGAAAAGCTTGGTGCAGGGCTGTCATGAGATTTTATGTGGTTTCTGCATGGAATGGTGCTAGTTTTGCTTGTGATCTCCTAAGCCTGGTCTGAGCCAGGTGGTTCACTGCAGATTAGTCCTACCCCATAGCAGAAGAAGCAATGCTGCTAATGAGGTTTGCAGCCCAAAGTGGTGGGGTTGAACTTACAGGCTCAGAATTGTGCTCAGATTGGAAACAGATTGGAAAAAAAGAGTTGTTACGTATGTGCCCTGTCAGAAAGCAGTGCATTGTACCTAGGGAAACCGGCAGTGTGTTCCAGATGAGCACTGTATTAAGATTTTTATCTTCTGCTCTAACCTTGATGCCTCTTGGCTTTGTGTGTATTCCAGAAAGGGCCAGGAGATTCTCTCGGAGACATCAAGTTCAGTCCTTATGAGGCAGTGAAGCTTTATGTGGCATCAGGGGATGGCACCCTAAGTCTGCAGGACCTTGAGGGCAGAGCGGTGCAGGTGATCTCCCGTGCCCCGGACTGTGGCCATGAGTACCATAATGTTTGGTGAGAAGGGAGCAGCGCAAGGTTGATTCTGTGTTCCTTGGGGTTAATGCTGCTCTGTTTTTTGTGCTCTCTAACATCTTCATCTTTGCCAGTGTTCGGAGACTCTTGGTATGAATTGGTCTCGTGAGGGAGCTTGGAGACAGGCTCCTGCTCGTGACCCTAGCACTGCAGGGTGGGTGACAAGCTAGGCAGCCACAGGGCACTTACGCTTTTACAGTAGCTGAGTGTGCTGCCTGCATCTTCTGGTGTTGCTTTCTGGTGACGCCATCTCCTGTCTTGCAGATACTGACAGCTTTTCACTTCATAAAGTGTGAGGTGAGAAGAGCAGGGTAACTTCCGACTCTTCATTGTCATCAGTGTTCTCTGTGTTTTGTCTGTAGCAGCTCAGGTAGCATAGGAAAGCCGCAAAACATTCCTGCACAATCTGAGTTTCAGGTTATTGAGTTTACCCTGCTGCCTTTCTGGAGGCTTCAGGCTCACCATGCTAATTTCCATGACCTTGAATTCTAGAATAATTTATCTTTGCAAGTGAAGCTTTCCCAACAAGTTCCCAAAGGACCCCGGCTTTATTCTTGCTGCCCTTCCCCTCCCAGCAGAGCTGGAGTTAAGACATATGTCTTTATCAGATAAGTCTCTATTCAGTTTTGTTTCCTGGAGCATGAAGTTGAGATAGTTTGATGTGCAACTTTCCAGTCCAAAGCTTTTGTCTTTTCTTTACTGCTGCTTCCGTGATTTGTGGAAAATGTCATTTTAAAGCTGTTTCTGTAGATTTGTCAATGTCACAAGGGTGTTCTGATCTTTCCCAAGGTGTGTCCATGTACAGGCACCAAGTGGCTTTTCAGCCTCTATTATGTTCCACTGTCCCAACGTGTCACACTCCATCTAAAGAGCACTTCACAAATGACTAGGAAGTTATTTCATATTCAGTCACCACGGGGAGCATTGTTGATAAGCCGCCCCCCTTCCTGATACTCAGGCCCACACCATCAGGCAGGAGATTGCAGTTACAGTCTGTTGCAGTCTCCCTTGTCAGGGACGAGATGTGAACCAGAGCTCCACTGCCTTCACTTGCCTGTGGGAGGCAGCACTGATTTTGTGTCTTTCCCTCTAGTTGCTGGTACTGCAGTGTTGATGTTTCTGCAAGCTGCCGTGCCGTGGTGACAGGTGATAATGTGGGCAACGTGGTCCTGCTCAGCACTTCTGGTGAAGAGGTTTGTATGGCTCCATGCAGTGTCTCCTCTACGGGAAGCTTCATGGCTTATGTGCTTTCCTACGCTACAGGGACCCTGAAAAGAGGAGCAAGTACCTTGCAGCTCAGGAGATGAGTCCACCCATTGTCTAGGTGGTGAGAGGTCCTCCACCTCTGCCATTCATTAGACATTTTGACATTGTTGAGTGTAATGGTAACAATTCCCAAACAGGGACTGTGTCGCGTGCTACCCCTTCCTTAAGAGTATTTGCTACTGGCCAGAGTAATTATAGGGTAACCTGAAGATGTGAGCGCTCTCTGCCAACGACCTTCACAATTCCAGAAACTTAGTGCACTGATGAGAGTCATTTAGGAGATACTGCTTTGACGTATACCCTTCCACGACCTTGGAGCAGGTACACAACAGTAATTCAGCGAATGTTGGGATAGAAATTGCACTACTGCCATTAGACACGAGAGGGCAGGCAGAGGCAGACGGCACCTTCGAGTCTGAAGTAGTACAGAAACATATTAAAGAGAATAGTTGGAGTGGGCCCTGCTTTAAAAGCCTGCTGTACCGTCACACCGGAATTACCATTTCTCCTGCCTGTAAGGGTAGCATCTGTAAGAGTTTTCCACCCAGTGAGCTGTGGCCAGAGGCAGCTGTGTAAATTAGCGGGCAGAGTCAGGAGTGCTCCAAATGATTTATGCTTATTCAAGGTTAGTTGCTTCCTTTCCTTTTTTTCTCCTGAAAGAATGTGACAGTCTTTTCTGCACTTGGGAGATAGCCATTATTGTAGGGAGGAGGGGCCAGCTTCACCCTTTTGATTAGAAATAATCTTCCGGCTTTGGATACAAATTTGCTCATGGCGAGTTTATATGCATTTGTTCTTGCTAATTGAAATATTTCTCCTACCTTCATGTTTCTTTGCTGATGTATTCTAGAAGCCAATTGCATCTCCCTTCTCCTTTTTTACTAAGATAAACAGAGCAAGCTCTTTTGGTCTTCTCCCACAAAGCAGGCCCTTCCTTATTATTATCTCGGCAGCGCATTTTCTGTACCTGTTCCAGTTTGTTTTAATCTTTCTGCAGGTGGAAGACTGGCACTGCATAAAGCATTGCAGATGTGATCTTGCTTTGTATAGTGGCACTAATACTTCCCTCCATGAACCAGGGACTGTGTTTTCCTTTCTCATAGCTGTAATAAATTGGTGGATCAGAGTTCTCCTAGAATTAAATAGTTCCCAAGGTCATTCTTCTCCTTTCTTGTTTCCAGTGGATAAACTCTTGGTGTATTTTAGAACTTTTGTTGCTGCGTAAATGTGTGACCTCTTTACTCTGCACTAGTAGATTATTATTCCATTTCTTTACTCCAGACCTTGATTATTCTTTTCTGTGTGATTTTCTGTTTCCTCTGCTGCAGATTTGGAAGCTGAAGTTGCACAGGAAGAAAGTGACTCATGTGGAGTTTAACTCCCGATGTGAGTGGTTGTTGGCCACAGCGTCTGTGGATCAGACAGTCAAAATCTGGGACCTCAGAAACATCAAAAACAAAATGAATTTTCTTCATCTGCTTCCTCATGACAAACCTGTCAATGCAGGTGAGTTGAGATAAGGATTTCATTGCATAGATGTGTGCAGAGAGTCCACTCAGCTCAGCTTTTATTGTTGTGCCAATGTTAGCTTTCGCTCAGATTCGAAGTTGCACAGTAGCTAGTGTTAAAGTAAGGAAGGCATTGGGAACATGTGGCCAGAGGCAGGGAGGTGGATAGGGCAGCTGCAGCACAGCCGTAGGCTTGCCATACAAACTGTGGCACTGTGCCTTGAGAGGTGAGTGTGGAAGCATCAGAAAGCTGAATTTTTGGGGGCAGTTCCTTTGACAAAAGCAGAGCATGGGACTCAAACCTCTGTTTCTTGGGTGCAGTTTTACCAGTTCATGGAAGTCCAAACTGCAGGTGTCTGTCCCCAGCTTTTCCACTAACTTTCCATTTGAACGAGCAAGTTGCTTTCTTTGCAATGTCTCTTTCTGTGATTCTAAAATGAGAATAATGATTCTTCCTATGTAACCCAGTGCTGTAGGTTTCAGCTTATTGATTGCAAGAGCCTTGAGTTTGTTTGAGACAGGTAAAGTCTCGTCTGTTGGGGCACATGGCCATATTCACATCCCTATTAAAGAAATAGCAATGGGTTTCCAATCGGAGAAATGTGACTTTTAGTTTCTTGTCAGTCACAGCACTGTGATCTCGTTTGCCTTATTGTCCCCCTCTCCTAGCTTACTTCAGCCCAACAGATGGTGCCAAGCTCCTGAGCACAGACCAGCGCAGTGAAATCAGGGTTTACTCGTCTTCAGACTGGACCAAGCCACAGCATCTGATCCCACATCCACATCGGCAGTTTCAGCACCTCACACCTATTAAGGTGAGTTAAGCCAGTGCAGTCTGAGAGGAATATCACGCTTGGCACTAGCAGCCAGCTGTACATCAGAAATGGTCTGATTTCTGGTCGGGATACTGCATTGGTGGGTGGAGGTTCGCACTGCTGCACCTCCCAGCAGAGCACTGTTCTGAGGATACCCATGTTCCTCAGGCTGTGGGTGGGATGCACAAACCGTTGCTCACACTGCCGGTTGTCTGGTGTGTGTCAGTATGAGCTCTGTCCCTTTCTTTTAACTCCCCATCACTCTGCTCTGTGACTAGGCAACATGGCATCCTCGCTATGACCTCATTGTAGCAGGTCGCTACCCAGACCCAAAGTTCCCAGGGTACACGGTGAATGAGCTACGAACTGTTGATGTATTCGATGGAAACACTGGGGAGATGGTTTGTCAACTCCATGATCCAAATGCTTCTGGTATCATCTCGGTGAGTTGAGCACTGCAGCTAAAAGGACCGCTGTGTGTTGAATGGCAGCCAACGAGATATGAGTTAGGGACTAGAACAATAGGAGTATCCTCTCTACTTGTGACAGACTCGTGCTCTTGTGGGAGTATGGCTGCTGGCTAAAGCTGCTGACTCAAGCAGGGCTGGTCCACGGTCATCTGTGGGTTTTCTGTGATACTCTTTAGGGAACACTGGGTTTTCCAGATGGTTTGTTGCTGTAATATAAGCTGTGGTGCTCTTATGACTCTGTTATATAAGCAGTGATGCTCTTACAGGCTCTGATTGTGTTTCCATTTTCAGCTCAATAAATTTAATCCTATGGGAGACACGCTGGCTTCTGGCATGGGTAAGTAAAGAGAACCTGGGGCACTAAGCACGGGTGGTTCCAGTCCCAGAAAAGGGCAGGCTTGTTTCTCCAGACTAAAGCAAGTTGTGAGTGAGGATTTCCCAAATCCCACTTGCTAGTAGTATAATAGTAGTATAGTAGTATAATTTCCTACATCTGTAAAAGAGATCAAGACCTTCTATTCAGTCTTCCACCTTTGCAGTTGGAAAATGGGTTGCTAGTCATCTCCCGTGTAACATTCCTGAGAGCATGAAGTCCGGAGGAGTGAGAGGCCTCCCCGCAGCAGGGAGCTGCTGCCATCTGTGGGCCACGTAACAGTAGCAGAAAACGATGGGGCCGGGGGGGGGGAAGCCTTTTCCTACTAGGCTGTACCCTCTCCCTTTGTTTAATTTATCTCATTTCCTAGGCTGTAGAGCCAAGATTACTCAGTTTTTCGCAGGCTGTATGGGATTAAGGGAGCTAGCTAGAGATTTAGGTCTTAGACCTGTGACAGATGAGATTAGGAATTACTTAAGTCTTTTAATTAGATCAAATTTCCATGGCTGTGTGGAGGTAGCGTCTGCAATAAATATCTGCATCCTCTGTACCTTGGAAATATCTTAGAACAGACAAAGCGTTTTGAATTTCTGGCATTGAAGTGACATAGCCTAAGGTATTATATTTGATGTAGAGTTTCTGATGCAGTGTTTAATTTTTCCTCTCAGGCTTTAATATTCTGATCTGGAGCCGGGAGGAGATGGTGGCCAAGAAGCAAGAACATCTTTTGAAAGCCATGACAGAACAGGGGATTGGAAGCTGGAGTTTATCCAGACGTGGAGGGCAGAGGCAGGCAAACCCCGGGACAAGCAAACTCAAAGCTAAGTTACTGTCTTGGGAGCTGGAAGAGACGAGAACAAAAAACGACGATTCTAAATCACAGGGAAGGAAGCGAAAAGGGAAGGATCTAGAGAACTGATTTAGTATTTTGATCCTTTCTGGATCACAGGGTACAAATTAATTGTTGGCAATGGGCAGTATAAGCCATGCAGGGCATTAGACTTCTACTTTGTCCTTCCTCCCTGGATCTGATCTTGCTTCACTGATTCCTTTTGCTTCCCCTTCTAGAAAGTTGTGTCAGTACTCAGTTCCTCCTCCAAGTGGAGTTACCACCCATTTTCCGAGGCACTAGGAAAACTTCAAAGATGTTCTCAGATCCTGCTCTGAAGTTACTGCTTCCAGCCTGCTGCATCTGCTTGTCATCACTTCTCAGAGGTTACCATTTCCTGTAGTCTGCTGTGGAGCTACTCACAGCAGGGTCCTCAGCCTGTTCTTTCTAGTCAAACTGAGCCGAGAAACCCTTTGCTAACAAGGTTAGCGTCCTGAAAAGGTAGAATGTTCACAGGGGTGAGGCGATGGATAGCTTGGGTAGCCTAGGGAACACCAACCTCTTCCATATGCAAGCTTCTTGGAAAATGTGCATCTGTCAAGACCTCAGGCTTAGTCTGTTCTGTGCTTGCAGCTATTTAACTAGACCACGAAGAATATGATGATGCCAGAGCTCTTTACCTGCCTCATGGGATGCAAGGGCAGTATGGAGCTGGGAACCTACTGATTCTGTAGTTTCTGTTTTCAGAGCTCTAGGCTTTTTCTTGCCACCGATTAGGTAATTTTTTTCACCCATGCCTATGTGCTTCAGAGTGTTGGATAGAAGTGTTGTAAAGCAGAAATGAGGAATTTCTTCCAAACACCCCTGCTCAGAGCCAAATCTCAAGACTGCTGTTAAACTGAAAAGTTTTGCTTTTTCTAGTTTGTTTACAAGGTTGCCTGGGGCCTTGCTGCTGTCCCAGAGGTTGATGGATGGGACAGGCTCCAGGCCTGCTCAGATTCTTTATGTTCACTTTTATAGTTTCGCAGTATTGATACTAATAAAGTTTTGTACTAAACTGAAATTCTGCTGCACTGCTTTTGTAGGGGGGAAGAAGTTACTGACCTTTCTGCAGGAGGGCTAAGAGACCTAGAACAGTGGTGGAAATACCAGTCATAGTACTGCATCTACAATGGACCCTTGCAAGTTGGACAGGTTGCATTATAAGCTGTATCTATGCATGGTCGCTGTAGTCAAAAATAGTTTATTTCAATTCTCACTCTGCTGTAAGTGGGATTGTAAATCGGGGATTTACTGTGGGAGGGGGTATACTGCAGTAAGCTCTGCCTGTTTTCCAGCACTGAGCACGCTGGCGCTAGCCCTGTGAACTCTTAGAGAAGAAGAGGAGTAGAGTTCAGTGTGAATTTGATTTTAATAATGAAAAGGAAATGTATTGGAACAATTACAGAAAGTCATTCACAGTCAAAATGTCTAAATCATCATAGAAACCTTTCCTCTGTGTGTGCAAAATTTGCTGCCTTTAAAAATAACAGGTCTGGTCCTCTTAAATGCACTATTGCCTCTTTCTTGTGCCTGTTCTCACAGGCAGTAGCTTTTTCTTTATGACTGTCTTGCTGTGCAGGAGACCTAGATTATATCTTCAGAGGACAAAAAGGTGAGGAAGATGCTGAGAACAGCAAGCTGCTTCTGCTGATTTAGAGTTCCCATACTGGCAGATGCCGATTATGGGGTAGGGAAAAGTCCCCACGGTACTCCATAGGGGAAGAAAAGTAAATATCTGTAACCTAATAACTGGCTTCTGCCGCCAAGAGGGGAAGGGAACTGCACCAGAAAGGGAAGTAAAAGTGGGAAGTGAATGTGCAGCATCACCATGTGAAGAGCCTGTGCTTCTGGTGCCTGCTGCAGTCTCTCATTTTCTGCCAAAAGCTACAACGCAGGTGGTGAGCACTTGGCATGATGTTCCCTGCGGCAGCTGCAGTGCGCACAGAGAGGCCAGCCTGGAGGAAGAGTCACACTTCGGACAAAATGCCAAAGCGTGGCAAATAAAGGGATCCAGAGTCATCTGCAAACTCCAATCCTTAACAGGGTTTTTTTGTTTGTTTGTTGTCCATCCAGTAGGGAAGATAGGAACAAAAACTACAGAACTTGGCATTTAATCTAGTCTCAGGTAAACAGCTCTGCTACATCTCTTTAATTACAGCATAAAAACATTCTGCTAGTAAAGCATATTCCTTGGGCTTGTAGCTGAAACCTGGACTGCCTGTAGTACTGGATATTCCCTGTAATAGGTACTTGAAGTTCAGAGGTGGGGAAGTCAAATTGAAAGCCTGAATCTTCAGACAGGGCTCAAGTTTCTTATCTACGGGGACTCTCCTTTCTAGAGCCAACCTTGCATAAGGAATTGGGTGCAGGTTTGCTATGGCCACAGGAATTCATCTCTCTGATGAAGCTCTTGGAGCTTCTTTGGATCATAGGTAATCTACTCTGAGCTGAATGCTAGAAACTACTGCCGGGTTTTCAATCCAGTCCTGATTCCAGGCCAGTTCTCTCTTGAACCAAAATGTAAGGAGGGAAAAAAAGGCTAGTTGCCAGCAGCAACTAGTTGCTTAGCAGCAGCCTCAAGAAACACTTTTCACTGTCTGCCATCATCTGCAGCAGTTCCCTCTGCATGGACAGTAGATGAGTCTCGTGCATTGTTGGTGAGCTAGGCCCACTGCTCCAAGCCCAGCCTTCCCACCATCATCAGCCCAATGGCTCGAGAGAAAAGCACTCAAAGCAGGTTGACCCTGAAGAGAGATGCAACTCCTGACTGCACTGGATGTGGCAGCTGCTGGAGGCCCAAGCCCCTCTGCCACAGTCGTGGTGAGTGGTAACATTTACAATCACTGAAAGGAGGAAAACTCTTGACCAGCTCCAACTGGCCATGTTGGGAATCCCAGATTAGGTAAGCTGTATGAGGACTGGGGGCACCACACAGTATACTGGCTTCAGAATTAAGGTGTAATTTCCATTAGAGTAGCTCAGTCCTCTCTCTCTGGGACGTCACCTTTAGAAAGCATCCAAAAATCAAGTCCAGTTTCATTCTGGGAGGCAATGGCCACAGCAGAAGAATGCTCAGTAACTGAAGGTGCCCAATCATCCTTAGGGGCAACACTGCTCCCTCCTACTGCCTGGGAAGGAGTTGAAGCAACTGTCAGGCCTGCTCTTCTCCCTCATTGGAAACATGCCGGTAGCCGGGGGGCTGAGACTGTATGCGAAAGAGTACAGTCAACAGGAGGATTATAAGGAGAAGGAGAATGGATCCACACACAGCCAGACCCACAAACAGTTCTGCAAGGGAGAAAACAAGCGGTCAACATGGTATCGTCTAAGCTTTCCCCTTCTGCCATGCTCTGGTCCAGCCTGGGCTCACCTGTGTCGTGCATGCTGCTTGCTACCTGACATTCTTGCTCCCAGTCCTGAGGAACAACAGGATCTGTGAGTTCCAAGAATCTCTGCAGCGGGCATTTATGCTGACAGCCAGGGATTGTCAGTGGGAAAGGTTCCTTCCCACTCTCGTTCCGGAAAAACATCTCCACAGAGAAGTTACTGAAAACAAAACACAGCCAGATGCTTTTTTTTTTTCCTCCAGCTAAAGTCATCCCTTCCCAAAAACTCAGTGTGCACACCCTTTCCTTTATTCTGGTGGTAGTTTTCCTCCTAAGAGTCTGCCACTAGGAGCACGATTGCATCCCCCTAGGGTGGAGCCTAGCCTAGGTATCTAACCCTTGAAGGTGAAATCACAGCAGACGTCTTTACTGCAGCCCTCACCCATCATCCTCTTGGTACAGCTCAAATAAATGACATGAGGCGTATGGTGCTTGAATCTTGTTGTAGACATCTAGAGCCATCTGCAGTGCCACAAGTGTGGTGTCATGCTGAGAAAGAGGGAAAAAAACCAAATCAGTCACCCTTATGGATGTGGCAGGGCAGCTCAGACCATACCAATAACGGACAGGGCAGTGCCGAGGGGACGTCACCTTTGTAACTGCCATCTGCAAGAAAGGAGAGGAGCTGTGCTGCTAGAACGGTGATCTGTGACGGTGCCAGAGAAGGGGAGGAAGTGAAACACAGCCATATATATCCTGCATTGTTCTTTAAGAATTAATCTCTAGGGAGCAGTCTGGGAGAGATGCTTGACTTTCCAGTCAGTAGGCTGCTGGAAAGGGGGGATGACTCTGCATCTACACTGCTGAAACATCACGTCTGAGTAGCATCAACCCATCTACCAAACATATACAGCAGTGGCTCCCCAAAGTCTGCCAGACTCATCCACAAGCCTGAGCTAACAGGAACAAAGCGCAGGTTGGGAATGTTCCTCAGGGACCCCAGAGGAATGATGCCAGATCCTGCACATCCCACCCAGCCAGAGGCAAAGATGCATGTCGTGATCACTGCATGGGCTGTAGAGAAGCCAGAAAGGGTTAAAACTATCAGCAAGCCCCAATTCCCTGTGAGGAGGAGGAGATGGATAAAAGCTAGCCCCCAGGCTCTGACTTACCGCTGAATAGGCAAGCAGTTTCAGGTTCTGGTGGGCAGAAACATTTGCTGCTTTGGTTAGGTTTTTCCTTATGTGATCCAGCAGGACCCCTGAGGAAAGGGAACAGCTGGTAAGAGGCAAAAACTAGATAGAGCAGCATGAAGCTCCCTCCCCGGTGCACTCACCACCTTGCAGACGAGCTTTTTCTACCCGATTGTGGATCCCAAACAGAAATTCAAAACCAAAGTCTTTTAGTTGCTTCAATTGAGTCATGACATCTGGTGTCGCCCATACAGGCAAATCCATTTTGTGTGCTTGCTAGAAAGAGAAACAGAATACTCATCTGCAGGTAGCACGGATCGCAGATCAATCAGAGAATGGGAGTCAGGGTGTCTGGAGTCCTGCCCATACTGCTACTGATTTCCTATGTTATTTTAAATATGCCCCTTTTCTATTAATGCTTCTGTTCTCACACTGCTGTGCTGCGTGCAAAAAATATGTATGGGTTTTAACATTGTTTCAGAAACTGATAATGAGAAGCATAAAGATTAAAAGCCCAACTGGGGTGCAGGGTTACGTTGTAACACCGATACAATAATCTTAGGGCATTTACTTTAGGTGTGGCTGATTCTGCCCTGCAGATGGCATGTAGTCAAAAAAAAAAAAAGGTAAGTGAGAGAACGCAAACTCAAGGTTTCTGGTGTAGCTGCAGCACAATTTCGCCGGAGGCTCTGAGGGCCACTGAAGGATATTGGAGAAAGTTAGCAAGCGCTCTGCAGGCGTAATACTGGGATGCACCACTGACAAAGCCCAGTACTCAAACCCAGAATACACAGAACTGGGAACCAGGAGAAGAATTTGCTTTGCAGCCAACCCATTACAAGAAAGGATTAGTTATACTGGCAGGCAAACAGCAGTTGTGGTTCCCTGGCATTACTCGGAGTAATTTTCTACGCCACATCCCATTAAACTGCCAGAAGATGAGGCTGAATATCCTTAAGGGCCCGTTCTGTCTGAGTGGTTTGGAGAAATTCCCGTCAGCAACTTAGATATTTAGTTTTTTCATTAATTTACAAAGAGACTAGCTTGTAAATTCGCTATTTCTTGGACTTTTTTATTTTCTCCATTCAGATGGTAGAAAGAATCTACTGGCCCAGGTGAGAAAAACAATCCTTCTCTTCAGGGCACTGTTAGTAAGAGTGAGAAAAAAGGAGGAAGCCTGAAGCAGCTGAAGAGAATGATCAGCCTGAGGGTATAGTTTTGAGGGTAAAACTCCCTCAAAACGTTCTGGTTTCATTTTGGGACACTGAGCTATTCTCCAAGCTCTTGGGGATTATAGCGGTTGTCAGCTGACCTTCTGGGCCCAATCTGCAAGCTCATTAAGCGAGTCTTGAAAATGAAGGAGATTTGAAATTCTTGATCTCTCTGATCAAAGGATTTTTTATTACCGACAGGAGTTGCTTCGCTGTGATCGTTAAAAGACAGGAGATGGGGTTTGTGATACAAAGGGCAAATTTACATAGCGCAATGCAGCTCTGGACTGGAATATTCTCAGCTTGCAGCAACTTAAGCTGCTACTTTACATAGCAAAGTGCAATTCCATGCAGATTTCTCTTGTACATCCCCAAAATAGTACATGCCGCTGTATACCACTGCCAGCAAGCTAAGTAGCCTTGCACCTCCATAGAATTAGCATGACACAGTGTCAAAATGCTTGGGTTTACTGCTTCTTCCACAATTAGCTAGTCTGACATGAAAGAGCTCTATAATTTACTTCATCATACTGTATAGTTATACACAAACTTGTGTGCAACAACTGTAAGTCTCCTGGATAGATGACCTTTACTTTAGCATTATCACAGCACAGCTAACCCGATTTTTGATTTTGTTTAAGCCTTCATGAGATGTGTTTTCAACAAAACTCCACATGAACACAGAGTTTGGTGCCCCACCCCAGGCAGTAAAAGGGTCGTATCTGTCTCCAGAGTCTTTCTCTGGCAAAGGACCTTATAACAGGTCAAAAACCAGATGTGGGTGAACCCCACTTAACCTAGAGGAGCATTATTTTCTTTTAGAGATGGCATTAACAGAAGCACAGAAAGAAAAGTGATTGATCGAAAGTTACAGAGAGGTAGAACCAGGAATAGTCCTAATTTAAGCTCCCAACTTAAATCATAAAGTTAATGTAACGCTCCTTCAGTTTCCAGAGATCTCATTTCTACCTTACTTAACTCAGACTCGTCCACAGAGATCTACGGAGTTCAGATCACAGTCATTTTCTAGTGACTTTCAAAAGAGATATTTATTATGCAGGTGGGACTTTTTCTGGCTCTGGCACGATATATATCTAAGCTACAAAGTGGGAGGTTATAGGGTGCAAAAGTAGGTAATTCTTGGTACACGCCTCTAGTGAGTAGGAACTCTTATTATTCTGAAATTAGAACGTTACTTCTAACTGTAGGGTGGGAATGGTGAAAAGTTGCTTTATGGGATTTTGCAAAATAATTTTCTACCAAATCCAGTGAGTCCTAAAGACCAAATTCCCGCGGCTGTAAGATAATGGCCAAACTTACTTCACAGAACAGTGTGTCATACACACTCCAAACAGACTCAAGAGAGACATCCCGGATCCCAGTCTCATTTGCCACCATCTGCAGGAATTGCTGTAGGTACGAGAAAAGAGAAGGGCCTTCAATTTTCTGATTTCATACTGTATTACACGCACAGGGATTCCTACCCTTTTCTCAGAGCTCTGATTATATAGAGGTGATAATACTTTAACTACAAGCCTAAGACCACCTTATCTCATGCAAACAATCACTTACCCAATTCTCTTTGGTCTTATTTATGTATTCTGCTGAGTGCCGTGTTTCATTCTGTAGCTGTTCATACCGTGGACAGGGGGTCAAAGGAAACTTCAGTAGCTGGGCAGAGACAACAAGAGCAGCTAGGTCACCGAGAACACTGAAGTACAGAATTTGCAGTCAACACGCGCAACTGTAATGAAACCCTGACTAGCGGGATGCATCTACAAAGAGCCTCAAGTACTGCCTTCTAACATACTCCAGCTTGTGTGTGGTCTGCTGAGGTGTTGCAGCTAACATGTTGAGTGAACACAGCCCCTGAATTCTCGTCTTACGCTGAGAACAGAAGAACCTTTGCAAGGTAGGTCCCGGGAGAAGTTCAAGCCAATCTGAATCGAGACTGAAGCAAAGACTTTTGGAGAAGTCAGCATAACACACTATTTGAGTGGTCAGTACCGATCCTTGAGACTAACTTACCCTTTCCTCGGACTCAGGCACTGTGTGCACAGGGATAGGCTGCCAGGAGATGTTAGGGTTGAACATCTGTTGTCCCTCTGGGGGATACAGGCCTGCCAGGTTGGCCTCCGCACTCATCAGCGTCCGATCATAGTCTGTGCTGCGGGTGAAGATCTGCCAGAACAGGGACAGCGCACCATTAATAATGCTGCTGTAAGTGGCGATGCTTGGACGCAGGACGACGCACTTGCTGAGGAACACTGCCAAGTGCCCTGCAGCTGCTCATGGACAACAGGACAACCGGGGTTGAAGTGACCGAGCCTGCTGATGTCAACCTGGACAAAACTGTAAGGACAGACACAAAGACAATTTGGCGTGTAATACTGGAGCAGCCTGTTCTGGATAAGTGGGATAGCCAGATGCACTGTGCGGAGATTACAGACAGAATGGAGTCCGAGTATGAGGAAGAGTCAGAGAAGAGCAACACAGCGATGCAGATAATGACGGGCACAGATAGGAAACGCACTATATTTACAGAGCAGGACTGGGGCAAACTCCTGCATTCAGTTCTCAGTTCTAGTAATGGTCTGCTGTGCTCATGAAAAAAAACAAAGGCTTCTCCAAGCCTCAGATTTTCTGTCTGAGAAGCGAAGACAAGAGTGATCTGACTAACAGGAGAGGAAGAAAAGGGGGAGCTGGGATTTTTTTTGATCATTGTGGGCTCTTGGGATTAATGGGCCAAGACTTATCATTCCAGAGCTCAGAGAGAGAGATCTGAGCGAGAAAAAAGAGAAACCAGAAAAATACAGAAAAGTTCAGAAGGTCAAAATGGCAAAACTTTGGTATTCTGGTATCTGTGCACTGAAAACACAGGGGGAGATTGGAGAGAAACCAGTGATAAAGCAAGAGGAACACAGAGGAAATAATGAAAGAATGTGCTAGAAAACAGCATACTGAATCTGAAACAACAAGAATAAGAAGCCAGAAAGATGAAATACAATGTCAAGATTGGGATTTATTTTTTTTTAATGTTAGAGAGAAACATAAGAAAAAAATATATACGCTCACTCTGTATAGCATCTCCCACGTGAAGCGTACCTCAAAACTTAAGTCATGAGGGGAAAAAAAAAAAGGTTGTCTTTTCTCTGACAATTTCTACCCACTTTTACTTCTTAACTGTGGCTTGAAAACAACTGACCCTGTACTCATTAGACCGGAATGCTTTCATCCTCAGTAAGCTCTGAAGAAATGGAAAGGAAATATTTTAAAAGATAAGGATCTAATTCTAAAAGTGTCGTAAAAAACAATTAAGCCCTGAGTGTACATGTTTTCTTCAGCACCTTCTGCCAGGGCTCCAGCTTGTCGCTGAGTCAGGTGACAAATGGTCATATGGTGTCACCCAGAGGCAACACTTCTTGTAAGAGGGAGGTTGCTCAACTCGAGCAGGGGTTCAGGCTTGGTTAGCAGAACAGCTTTTGTTTGCATACGCCTTGGTTTGTTTTTCCTTCTCAAGCAAGAGAAGCAAAACAGCTTCAGCTAGCAAAAGCTTTATAAGAGTGAAGTATGTTTGGAAAGGAACTACCGAGGAAGGTTAAAGGACCCGTGTTTGAGCTGATGCTGGAAGTTTTGTTGATGAAGCAAATGCCAAAGGGTTGTAATCTCAGCTATGGCAAGCTGGGTATTTACTGGGGAGCCCAAAAACGGGGGAAACAAAGACAGAAAGTTGTACGGGGATTCTCAGTTTGCCCCATCTGGTCAATCACCCAAAGTGAGCTCAGATAAAATAACTGAGCCGATGGAGAGCCAGTAGTGGGTCAAGGGGGCCTTGACTGCCCACTGTCCATCCGAACCACGTGACAGCATGCCTCTCATCGTGACGCTTGCTCACGTTCCACTTGACTCACACCTCTGTGATCAACCAGCAGGTGTATTTGAGGGGATTTTCTATTTCCTTACTTTTTTTGATCTTTCAAATTTTCCCCTGTGCTTGGCATATGGTTCCACAAGGGCTCAGCGTTTTATAGGAGAAACCTACCAGTTTCTCAAGAACTATTATAAAGTGTGGCAACATCCTGGAGGGAGAGAGGAAAATTAGTAGCTTTGGGGGACTGAAGCTGTCGATACTTCACAGGTGGAAACGAATGAGAGGGCTGCTTCTGGTTCGTAACTACTGCTTACAGGCACAGACTCCCACGAGATTGTACCTGAAGCGCGCTGGGGAGGGCAGGGCAGACAGGGGCTGCGCTCTTGTCAGCTGACGTGACAAAAAACCCCAAACCCTCATAATCTCCAGTGGGAAACAAGTGCTATTGTTGCAATGCTACAACACAGCATTCCCGTCTTGCTCCCTTGGCTCCCGAGCACTCGGCTCGAACACTCTCCCAGCGGTGCTGCTGCAGCGCGGCCCTTGGCTGGATTGCCTCAGCACCCCCAACGAGGGCGGTGCTGAGCCGCTGCCCGGTCCCCCCCCGCTGCGCCCAGG
>NW_008825270.1:4950188-4952756 GCF_000699105.1 Pygoscelis adeliae | reverse complement strand
AGGAGCCGAGTGCTGGCGGTCGTGTGTTGTTTGTGTTGCGGGCGGCGGCAGGGCCTGCCGTCTCGGGCTGGCAGTGGTTGCGCAGTCGCGCCGTTGGAGAGGGTCCCTCTGCTAAAGAGGTCGGAGGAGGGGCAGCAGCAGGTGGACGGACCTAGCGAGGTAGAGCAGGCGTTTAAGGAGGGGATATCAGTTATTCGTGGCTGTTATCGTGCATCCAAAGACCCCGGATCGCCGTTTGCTGTCTCCGGAGATGCTGTCGGGTGCAGCATGGAGATGTTTACTTGCTTTGTAAACATTTTGTTAGCTTTCCTCTTCCCTCGTCTCCTCTGCTCAGCTCTGCATTTCTCCATCTCATTCACCTGTTGCATCCTGTCAGCCGAGATCGCGAGCTTTCTAGGACACGCGCTTGTCTGCACAGCTGTCAGTTTGCATGGTGCTGTTAAAAGGTAACTTTGCTTTCGTTGGTGATGGCTCTTCATTGTGCCGTTGCACTGCTGCGTGTTATGCTAAGGTCCACAGATCTGTCACAATAAGTATTTCGTTATGGGACAGAAGCAAACCTTGGATCACTGGTGACAGAGAAATACTTTATCTCCTAAAATTTACTCCTCCCCTTTTCTTTTTCCTAAAGGCCCAGCTGGGCCCTTCACTGCAAGGCTTTTTTGAGGGAGTCGCCAACACTGAGTCACGTTTCTGACTAACCGTTTTGATCACTGTGTGTCAGCCTGTTTCTGGCTATGACTGCAGGTTATGTTTGTCTGTAGGGAAGAGTCCTCTCGGCTCTGCTGCTCGTTCCAAGGTACATGGAGTATCTGCTGTTCCCCAGGAGAACGCTATACCTGAGGACAGACAGAAGGAAAAGGAAAAGCTGTCTTTTACTTCCTTTAGCGAGTGGTGGGCTTGGTTTGTGGAGTAAGTGAGTCTTAATCAAGACATAACCCCCCCTGCTGAGGTAGAGACAGAAAAAAAAAGTCTTTTAGTTAAGGAAGCAGATGCGGTTTGAAAATTTCAGCTGAGTGTTGCTGAGCTCAGCTCTTCTTTCCTTTGGGCTGTGGAAAGAGAGAGGGCATTGGACACGGTACGTGTTGTGCCAGGACCACATGGAGTTTGGCCTTGCTGTGCTTCTCTGCTATCACACCTGTGGCATGTTTGCCAGAAGCTTACTGCTGCTGCAAGACTTGCAAGGGCAGACTGACTGTGTGGCTGCCTGGTGTAACCCCTTTTTGAAATCTAGCAGTGAGTTCAGTGATATTTCGTTCTCGTACGTGCACACGCCCGTGCATCTTTCTCCATACGGGAAGGCCAGCTTTTGCAGGAGAAAAGCAGGGGTGAAAATAATTAGCAACCTCCTCCCTCCCACCTCCCCCCAAAAAAGGATGAAGGGAATAAACCTGGACCAGCCTCAGGTAGGACAGAACACGGGTTGTTGCAGAGCTGCTCGGGAGTTCTGTAGCTGCCGGAGGAAACCTGCAGCTACTTGTATTGTGAAGGGATGCAAGAAGTACCATAGCAGGGACTATGTATATAAATTGCCTAATCTAAAAAAATAAGAAATGGGAAATTTTATCGCAGAATTAGTGTGTCCTGGCTGTGTGCCTTGGGTTACCGTCGCCAGTTGTTTCCAGTTACTGCTGCTGCAGCTCTCTGCGCCTTGTCAGCATGTTTCCTTTACCAGCTGGCTGTGCAGCGAGGAGGCAGGCAGAGGGTGTGCAGAAGAACGGGCATGCAGCCGTACAAGTACAGAGCATGCGTTTGCTGCCTTCTCCTGATCTCACACCTGCAGGAAGAGTCATGTTCCCAGTGTGTTAAAGTGCATTTGATTGCTATGACTTTTTTTTTTTCCAAGAAAGAAGCTTTCTCTAGGATTAGTCCTCACAACTCAGCGCACTCGTTCTGTGGTAAACAGAAGGATGAATTTTTTGCTGCCGTTAAATGTTTGCTCCAGTGGTGGTGGTCTCAGACCTCAAAAGTTATGTCTCTTGTAATTAGATCTGGTCTGTGCTTGCTTGGCTATCAAGATTGACAGTTTTCAAAATTTTAAGTTTTGAATTTAAGGTCTTTAACTGTTGCTGTTTTTCAGAAGTCGTGTTCCCATCTGCCCAAGGAAGAGTATAGAATATAATGTGCTTTGTTTCGAATGCATTGAAGGGTGATCCTGCTTTTCTAGTCTGGAAGCAGCTGCTGTGAAAGTCTCATTGTTGCAGATGTGTGGGTCTTTGCATGTTGAACAGGAAAGCTTATCAGATTGTATGTCACTCCACACCCCCCCCCCCCCTTCACCCAGAAAAATCAATGTTTCAGAACTTGAGGTGAAACCTGTCCTAGGCATCCCTGCCCATGGCAGGGTGGTTGGAACTAGATGATCTTTAAGGTCTATTCCAACCCAAACCATTTTATGATTCTATACAAAGATACCTTGTTTCATTGGGGGAAAATGTTCTGCTGGTCTGCAGTAGGATATGTTGCCTTGTTTTCCTCACAGCCTAGTAACTTAGGAAGGCAAAATCACATTCTCTTGGCTGTGGAAACTGTTGTGGTGGGAAGGAACTTCATCTTAGGAGGGAATTC
>NW_008825270.1:4944016-4950141 GCF_000699105.1 Pygoscelis adeliae | reverse complement strand
GGTACAGGTCTGCATTTAGGCTGCCAACAGGTTGAACTTGGTCGTTAGATCATACTTCTGCTGCTATACAAGTACAACATCTGACTTAGCATTTTCGTTGCAGTTACTGCAGCTCGAAGCTGTATTGTAGTCAGTTTGGGTTTGAGAGATGTGCATAATATTGTTAAATTACATAAGGCTGTCCATGTTCTGGCAGATCTTAAAAATTTCTCTATTAGAAGTGGTACGATGGGTTACTTTAGCACTCCTGTGTGGTTTTTGTTCTGCGACTTCCTGCTCAGGACAAAATACCTTTCTTCCATTTTTGGTGCATAGACAAATTCCATTCTTGTGTCCTCACTAAAAAGGAGACACCCCTCGAGCCAATGTAGCTTGCACTTTTAGATCTGGAGATCTCAAAACCAGATGTCCTGTAAAGCAAAATTACTTGCTTTACTGAGTGTCAAAAAGAAAATGTTAAGGTGATATACTCTATTTCGGTATAACTTCGTAAATTGCTTTGAAGTATACACTGTCAAGCTTTTAAGTACCTTATTTGGGGAGGGCAAAGGCTAATTAGGGCAGTGCACAGAGGAGAGCAGAGCCCTGCAGAGCTTCCAGTATGTTTAAGGGAGGGGAAGAGATAAATGTTTGTTTAGTGGGAAGTTGATGAAGGAATGAGGAGAACAATGTCAGAGGATGAGAAATCTAATTCTTGTTTTGAACAGACCAAAATTAGTGTTGGTAGGATTAAGTAGGAGAACTATCTCGTGGGATGTGAGGATTGAAGCAATTTAAAAGCCATACTGCAGAGTCAGGTTGTGTTGTGTACGCATAGAAACCTCTCCGAGATGTAAATAAAAGGTGTTAGATGAGTATCAGACTGATTGCTAAAGCAGATGACTGATGAGAGAGTAGGTGTCTCCTGGCATGTAAGGCTTTCTAATTTGTTTTAAGATTTTAAAAAAATATTGGCAAATATACTTGTGCAATTTCTTGGAAACGAACTGGGCATGGAAGTTGCATCCTCTCTCCCTTCAGGGAGAGGGGCAGTCTTGGCCTGCTGGTCCTACCGCAACTATGAAACAAACAAGGTTAATTGGTTTGAATCAAGGCTTCCCACTTGCTGATTTAAATCATGATTAAAGTTGGTGATTTAAATAATTCATTTAAGCTTTGTTTTGCATTTGATACTTTCTTAAAAGGAAGGTTTATTCTAATTGGTTAGGTTCATCTATTACTGCTTCTTGCTAAACAGGATGATACAGTGTATCTACATACACCCATTTATGCTATTATATCCCAGTGACTGTTTACATTAGAAAACGGTCATTTGTGTTTACTAGGTGAATAATTTCTTTCCTCATGACTTGTACAAAACTGCATTCGAATGAAGAGGTCAAATTAAATATGCAATTTTTTAATATAATTAGACTATAATCGCGCACTGGATGCATAAGAGAAAATATGCTTGCTGGAGTGTGTGTGTTACAACTGACTTATTTTAACAGGGTAGCGTTATCTGTACTTAGCAAAATGAACTGGTTGGTTTTGATCATTGTGTCCTTCCAGATCTTAGAATGAGTGTAACTCATCCTCCCTTGTCTTGTTTTTATTCAGAGATTAGAAGAGAGAAACACCTCCCCCCCATTTTATGCTGCCTCCCCCAACTTTGAGTGAACAGAACCAATTTAATAAGTGAATTGAAGAAACTAATCTTTCTACCTCTTTAAGAAAGATTTGTTTGGTACTTCAATGGATTCTGATTCTGTGGACTTCGTGACTTTCTCAAGTTTAGGAATTACACTCTTTGAATGTTCTCCAGCAACCACGTGCTGCTTGGATAGGGTGTGTGTTGGTTTGTTTAAATGATTGTTTTAGGCTTTATCATAAATTGTCATTAACTTAGAAAATAAATGGAATGAGTGTAATCTCGAAAAATGTGTGTAAAATCCATTTAAAGGAAAATGTTTGGAATTTAAATAGTCTAAGACCCTTATGAAATGAGGGCAAAGAGGTAGGTTTCTGCAACAGCTCTGTTGTATATCTCGGTTGCCACGGACATATATGCAGTAGTGTGCCAGCCCCCAAAGGACTCCACATGCCATGCCAGTGAATTTTCCTGGCGGATTTTACACAGTTGGGCTGTCAGATGTGCATGTGTAGTGGCTTCTTGCATACCTACCAGCAGGAACCCACGTGCAAATGTTTGTGGGCACATGAAGTTGCACTGGAACAGCCTTTGAAAGTTGCTATGATGGTGCTTGCCTTGACATGCACGCACACAGAGAGTCCTGTGGCCAGCCCTCCTCACCAGCGTGCTCTGGCTTGCATGGGTACTCCCACCGAGGCAGGGCAGCTCACCCAGCTGCATGCTCCGAGAGTAGAAGGAGAAGGTGTCACCTTGCCTTCAAATACCAACTTTGTGATTCTGGTCTTCTGATTGACTGCTTCCCAGCCTTGGCCGTGGCCTGTAGGAGAAGAATAATATTCTGGTTTCTGTGAAAGGGCCAGAAAGAGGTTCAAAAGGTGGCTTCTGTGTTTACAACTGGTGAGGGGGACAGATTCTCAGTCATCTGCAGGTCTGGGCAGGAAGCCCTAGGGATATGATTTAAGGCCCATATAGCATGCGGATAGGCAAGGTTGCGCTGCTAGACCTTTAAGGAAGGTGTCACACTCCCTTCCTTAGCAAAGGAAGAGGGAACTTCTGTTGTGAGGAGTGTTTTTAAAATTTAAAATACTGATAACCATAGATCGTGTAATGTAGCTTCTGTGATCTAGGTGTGTCTGAGAAGAGGGGACTTAACTTTCTGGGCTATATGGGACTGAAGAAAAAATTTTCCCTTGGTCCCCAGAAAGCTCCCAAGTTGCTGTTTGTTTTCCTAGAAATAGAACAGGAGTGGAGAAAGCAGAAATCTTTGCCTGAAGAAAACATGAATTTTCTCCCTATCACCTGTATTTTGAGGGCATTTTCTATCATGCTGCTTTTAAGCAGCAGGCTAGGGGTGAAGGCTGAAGAAAAACCAAGAAGAGACTGCAGACTTTGTCCTCCCTTGTTTCAGTATCATCTCCAACTGCTACTCCCTGATACTTGCTCTGGGTGGTGCCTGTAGTAGTGTCCCAGAATTGGCAGGCCATCCCCACCCTTCTCCCTTGATCAAAATACGAAATCCAGCCACCTGTTGGCTTAGCCCCATTGCCTGCTCCCACACACTCGTACACGTGCTCGCATTTTCCAGTACTGGTCTTGGGTTCGCAATTATTTCTGAGAAGTCAGGTGATAGGAGCTCTCTGACAGTATAATGTTTGCTTGCTTGCTTCATGCAGACCCTACCGGAGCGTCAGTCTTTGCAGAACCACTGGCTCCTGGTTCATCCATGGGTCATGTGTGATGGCTTCCTTCTCCTCATGGCAGGGTTGCGCCGGAGCTGGGAGCAGAGTGGGCTCCTTGCAGCACATTGCATGTGACAAACTCTGACAATCTGATGGTTACTTTCTTTTGCTTTTTTCCATTAAAGCCTTTGTACAGGCTTTCAATCTGTTCTGGGCTACGTTATTTGGACAATAGAATAGCATTTGTCTGTTAGCACCTCCAATCTCTTTGCGCCTTGTTAGGGCTCTTTCTGGATGGATGAGGGTGATGCCTCCTGGGCGCTTGGAGATAACCTGTGAGGAGAGTCGGTGGCTCTGGTTTCCCATCTGGTGGGTGTGCCGTGAGTGCAGCCATTTCACTGGCTGGTGTCTGAGCGGTGGACTCTGTCCGGCTCTGGACTGTTTTCCAGCTGAGTATTTGTGGTGATGTCAGGCAGTGTGAGAAGGGAACATGACTTGGCAGGACAAAGTCTGCAGAAAGTTCAGCTCCACATTTGGCCAAGAGCCTCGGAGGGAATGAGATCTACACACACATTCTGCTACACAGCCTGTCACACGCCCTCTCACATGCTCCCTTCCTGTCACACAGATCCTCTTTCTCTCATTTTCAGACCTTTAACCCTTCCCTCCTAGCTTCCACCCTGTGGGTTTGTAAAAAACAAACAAAAAAAAATCCCTCCTCCTTATTTTACTGTTATTGTACCTTGTAAGCGTTTAGTTGCAATGACCCCCAAAGCAGAAATAGACCATACAGGCCAGGATCCAGAATAGTGAAGTCAAAAGCAGGGCAAGTTTACTTTGCAACAGAGCTCTTAATAGTCTTTTATTCTGACCTGCACCCCTATGCCAGTCTTCACTGTGTTTCTTGGCAACCCTTCTGATCTCTCTTCTTGCTCTACTACAGTCTTCTGGCGGATCTAGGTTTGGATATGTACATCTGCTGCAGGGTGGGAACCCCTGCTTCTCTTCTTCCATTCTTCTGAGAACAGTGTTAGCAAAACCTGCCAAAATATATCCCCGGTAATGGATGAGTGGGGAATAGACTAACAGTCAAGCTTACTTTAAAGCAATTTAAAACTCCGTTCCAGTATTCCTCCAATGTGTTCTTTATATGGGTGTTTCTGTAGTACTGTCCTTTCTTCCTGACCTCTGTGCTACATCTAGGGATGATGTTTCTATGAATGGGAATCGGTACTTTTCCCTTACTGTCCTGAAGGGAATCCTAATGAGTTTCCTGCCTGTTTTGCAATCCAGTACTGTATTTCTGTTTTGCCTGTGAAGGGTGGTATTTGTTTTGATTGATGCTTTTAGGTGGGATGGTGCTTGGATACAAAGTGCTATATAGATACATTATAAAAAGGCAGTTTCCCAGAAACAGTCTTGTTCCAGTTATGGTGATATGCAGCATGCTGATGAAAGTACTCTTGGGGTGGGAGGAAAGGAGGAAATCGGAAAAATGAACAAACAATTGTACCATAAACAGCCCTCCCCTTTATTCTGTTCTTTTCCTCTTTTGCCTCTATTCTTCATGTTCTTTTATTTCATAGCTGCTAGAGGATGGAGAAGACCAGTTTGAAAGAGAAGGTGGTCTGGACAAGGACTAGGATTTGAGGTGTTTTAAGTTCTCTTTCTGGCTTTGCTGTGTTGCATCCTACAGCTTCATGTGTCCTTTGTCATCTTGTCTTGGTAAAATATCGCAGCTGCTTCTTACTGCTTTTATCTGTTTTAGGAGTAGTTCAGGGCTGACAGTGGACTGGGCCATGTTCCTGCCTAGAGGAGTCAACAGCAGTTTGGGATACTGATGTTGAAGAAATGGGCTGAGACAACCTGGTGAGCAGATTTCCCTTTCGTGATGCCAGCTGATAAAGGCACTTGGCTAGAACAGGCATGGATCATGAAATGTTATTCCTTTACTGCATAGTTTAGTGGAGGTGAAATTATTTTTAAGGAGACAATCAGGTAAACAGTATGTTGTGTGATTATTTATCATCATCATTTTCTACATGCAGAAAAAAAGGCCTGCAGTTCTCTTTTCTAGGCATAATCTAGTTGGTTCTCTTATTGCTTATGGATTAGGTTTAACCCTTTTCCCTGGCATCTCCACTATCAGGATGTTATTTTGGGTATTCATTCATGCTGCTTTTTTTTTTTTTAAAGTTCTGATCTCTTGCTTCAGTTTGGAGATGGCATTGGGATGACATCTCAAATCTGCCATTAGTCAGACTTGTGTTCCCTGAAACAGGGCTGTAACATCTGTGAGACTCAGGGTCATAAAGGAGGAACGTGGGATCCAAGGTAGGGTGTTCTTTTGTTCTGTAACGTGGTGCCCCTGTGGAAGTCCACAATGATTGAAGAGAGAGGCTTCTCTAACTCCCCCCCCCCCCCCCCCTGCCACTTCCGTGCAAGCCCCATTTTAAAAAAAAACAGCTTTTTGAACCTATCCGGTTATTGCCATTACCTTTGATCTGGATGACACTGTGTACTTCCTGTCTCTTAAACCCTGTTCTCTGGGAAGACTAAGGAAGCTCTGGGTCTTAAAACTGTTGCTTCAAAGAATGGCTGGCTGTTACGTTTTGGATAGCTACGTATAATTGTGTAGAACGAGGTATTGATGGCTGAGTAAAGCTAGAGAAGGAATCCAGAAAGAAGCAGTTTGTGGGCATGTTTTCCATGCTGCCATGCAGTGGCATTTATAAGGAAACTATGGTCAGATCTCATTTTCAGCCTTCAAGTAGGACGTGATGAGCTGTCACTGCACGTAGGATGTGTAAGAG
>NW_008825270.1:4933627-4943988 GCF_000699105.1 Pygoscelis adeliae | reverse complement strand
ATCTTTTCTTTAATTTTCCAAAGCAGGGTCTTGCTAGTTAGCAGATTATTTTGTAGTAGGAAGTCTTCTAGGTTGCTAGAACACTTTTCATGTTTGATTTTATTCTTTGTTTTCTGTGTGTGTGTGTGTGTGTGTCTGGTGGTGTGGTTAGAAGCGCAAAAGAATTACACCATTAGCCAACACAGGGGCCCTAGGAAGAAAAACAAACTCAAACCAAAACCACCTTTGCATAGATACATTTAGATGTGCAAGGGAAAAAAAGACTTACTGGTAGGATAGCTTAATTTGCTTGCAGAAATTGTGAGTGGTACTGGCAAAAGAGTGCTGTTGCTGTTTTAAAGTGAGTTTCCATAGGGAGAGTTTGCTATTATAGCTGATGCTGACAAACATACTCTGTAGACAAGGCTCCAGGCTGGATCCCCTCCCTTCCCCTTCTTCCCACGGAGTGTCAGAGAGCTGCCCTTTGCTCCTCTGCTAGCAGGAGGGGGCAGCTGCTCTGCTTTGTGTGTTTCATCCTCCTGGGAGGAGCACAGATGGGATTTTTCCTGTTGGAAGCCCCTGTCAAAGCCTCAGTTGTGCTTCCTGCCATCTGAAGGTCTGTGCTGATAGCACTGTCGATGAGCTGGATTTGCGGCCAGACATGGGGGACTATTGCAGTTCAGCTACAAATGGCTAGTTCTGCTCGTGTTCGTCCCCACAGTGCTGCAGAAGTTGGTGTCGCTCCAAAGTGGCTGTGCTCTGTCTGCTCCCCATGTCGGGACACTGGCTTCACAGCTGATCTGGCCAGGCAGAGCTGAGAAAGGTTGACTTGTCATTTTAGAAAACAGCTCGGAGGGGAGGGGAAGGTAGGGGGGATGCTGCTACTGTAACATCCTCCTTGCTGTAACCCAGTGCATGCCCTAGTTTTTGCCATTCCTATACTCTAGGTTAGCCAGAAGCTTGAAAGCTGAGGTGACAGTAGAAAGCCTAGAAGGGGTAGAAGGGACTGGAGCTTTGTTACCCAGACCTGGCTTGTGCTCTTTTCCAGAGTTCAAGGGGACTTGTGTCAATGGCCTTTAAAGCAATTTCATGGCAGCAAGGTGGCCACATCACTCCTGATACTACTTGCTATTCATTTCCAGCTCATTAACCAGGGAAAAGTCTATCCTCTCTTACCATCATCTCCTCTCTCTCTGCCTCTTTCTCTCTCCTTTTGTCAGAGGGACTGATACTTCCATGCAAACAGGAAGAGAGGCGAGAGCAGCCCTGTGCGTGCTGTGAACGAACTCTAGTGACCTCGTCTCCTTTCTCCTCCTTTCAGTTGCAGGACCAAGGGCATCTGGCAGTTGGGAGAGAGGGAAGGAGGAAACAGAAAGACACAGCCCTCTTCAGGATCTTACCCACCCTGAAAGCAGTCACACGTGTACTCTCTTTTCCTCTTGCTCCTTGTGTTGACATGGCACTCTGATCGGGCAGAAACCAAGAGGTGAAGACAAGGGCAAAACCAAAACCTCAGCCTTTGACAGGCAAGGAATAATGAGAGGCAGGTTAGAGGGGAGGGAGCATCTCCTGTTGGATGAGGCATGTGAACAGGAGAGCTGACTTCTTGCAAAACAATTGCTGTTGGGATGAGGAGTTCCTTTGCAGAGCTTGTAGGTTCTTGGGTGGGACTGGAGTCAGCGCTTTCTGTCTTCATCTGATGTACTATTTGGGAAGCCCTCTTCCCAAACTGGAGGGATCCACAGAAGTACTTTGGGCTGATTCTGCCCTGAACTATTGCGTTCTGTTTGGTGGTACACTTGTGCCTTATGATCCTAATTTACTTTGGTAACCAATTTGTTCAATGGAGAGAGACTTCTTTTTTGTTTCAGTCCTATATTCCTTCTTACCTGAGGTAGGGTGGAACTGGTTTGGAACTTCTGTTGCTGCCATTGTTTGTTTATAATAGCATATTCTGTGGATCAAGAGCATCTAAGTCGTATTAGGTTCAGATTCAGAAATGTCTGCAGACCTCTTTGCATTTCAGTTGTAATATAAGGTCTAATTCTGGAAGGAAAATTAGGGAGACTGCCCTCCAGTCTCCCAAAACTCACCTTTAGGGTGTTTTTTCTGTAATAGCCTGACTTTCCCTTCCTCTGTTTCCTTCTATTCCTTTTAGGCATACCATCTTTCAGAATAATGCCTTTCATCCTGCTGTACACCGTTGTTACACCTTCCCGCTTCTCTTCCCAGTACTCTTACAACCAAGTGACACGTGTTTGTTTATTTTAATCTGTTCAGTTGTTAGTCACTTTTGCTGTTGTTCTCTGAACTCTGCCATGGCATCCATACTTGACCTGGGTAGGAGATGGCATGCTGTGTGTTGAGACCAGACTAAAGCCAAAGGAAGTCCTCACAATGAGAGCTGGGTGCTGCAGTGAGAACCCAATCAAGCTCAGGGATGCACCAGTTGAAAGGAAAAGACAAATGTGTGGGCAAAAGGCCATGCTAGAAGTCAGCAAAGTCATGGGTAATAAAGGAGTTGGTCAGCAGCAGCAGGAGTAAAAGCCAAAGTAAGGGTGGGAGCGTTTCTAAAACTCAGAGCTAGAGAGGCGGAGGTGGGAATAAGACCCTTAACTTGGGGGCAAGAGACCAGAATGCAGCTGCCCATCCCTGAGGAGCAGGCTGCGCAGCCAGGAGTGACTGGTAGGGCTCTTTTGCATAGTTGGCAGAGGTGGCGACAGCTTGCAAGGCTCAGAGGCTGGTGCTGCATGCTTGGGCAGCTGCTCATGGTCAGCTGAAGCTCAGCTCAACAGCAAATGAAGGTGATCAGGAGGCTGTAGCTTTTTTTTATCAGCCTGGGACTGACGGTGGCTTGCAAACTCCTTCCAGTTTGTGGTTGTCTTTATGCTTCTGAGAGATCAGAATGGATAATGCGATTTCAAACCGTGTCCCTGCAGTTCTCTGTAGAGAGGGATTTACAGCGGGGGCACAGAGCTAGTCTCTGTTCCCTGAGAGTTACAGGAACTGTTTTTTCCATTCTTTGTAAACATACTGTTCAAAGTCATTCTTTATGCTAACCTGTTGCACTGCTTTGCACACCTTGTATTTTCATGGTTTGTCCCTCCCATTGACAATCTGAAGTTTATTATTTTTCCTCATGAGTTTTAACAGTTTTCACATATAATATTACTTCATTTTCAAAATGACAGCTTTGCATAGGATTCTTTTTCTGCCCTGAAAGGTACAAGTGTCTCTTTCAACTTTTTCCTAATTGAAACCTGTTATATGTGTAACTTCTGCCCCGCTTACAGACCTACTAGCTGCTCCAGCATTTCTTGAGAAATATAATGATGCAGAGGGAAGGAAGAGGAATGAGCCAACATGAGCTGGGAATAACCTTTGTTTCTCTGAGACAGCTACAAGGTAGTATCAAGGTCCTTGGGAAGGTTTGTGAAAATATTCTGGCTGCTACACCAGAGACGGTATAGGAAGAGCATTAGGTCACAAAATACTGGTTACTCCTTATGAAAGGATTGGAACAGTGGTGTCTCCTAAGGGGCTTAGTTCTGTGCTGGTGCTGTAAGGTCCTGTGAAATCTCAGTCCAACAGTTTTTTTTCCTGGCCATTTAGATCTACAGCCAGCTTTTGATCCCTGAGGTAGCATCACCACTGTGCGAGTTGCGCATCTAGATTTCAGTGGAGACCCTTATGCACTGTTGTGAGCCCAGCTTTCAGAGGTAGATTCAGATTGGGTGCTGGCACTTGTATTGCGTGTCAGAACATGTTTAGAAGCCAAAATGCCAAATGATATCTGTGCTTTAGGTACTTCTGAAAGGTAGCCCTTCCGATCAGATGCATTTGTTCACCAACAGCCTTTTAGGCCCATGCACAAAGGCACAGTCCTGTTGACACACAGCTGTCTGACGGGTGAGCACATGTTAACATATGTATACAAATTTAAGGTCTCTGATGCTGATGTGCTGCAGAGTGCACGCTTGTGATTCATTACAGAACTGAAACGTAACCATATATTTTCCCTTGGCAAAAGGCTGTAGGATTTTGTAATTTACAGGACTAGTAAATCCTGTTTGAAAGATCCCAGAGACTTGCACAGAATTCCTAAAAAGCTACCGTTTCCTCTGAACTTCCAATATTTGGAGGTAAAGGGCTCGTTGTGCTATTCCTCTGATTATTCCTGCACTCCACAGTACAGTTTCTTCAGAGATATGCTTGCATCTGGTCTGGCTCCTGATCCTTAAACTTTCTTGCAGAAAGCACCAAACAAGGAGTACCAGGGAGAGAACAGACCTGTTTAGCAGAAGTGTCACAGTAACTGCATCTGGTTCATTTGGTTTCTTCAATGTGCTGTGCTGCCCAATGCTATCTCCTTTACTTGTCCTCAATGAATGTGGGCAGAAATTAGGAATGTTTTGTAGCTTTGTGTCTGTTGATGACTGGTCAGATCAAAGACGTCCAGAAGAGTGCATAAGTGCTTCAGCCGGGCTTGGAAGAGGACTCAGCTGAGGGAATGGGATGAGATGAGACCATTGCTGGAGGAAGTGATGAAGGTTTCTGGCACTTAGCATTAGTTGCAAGAGCCAGGGCTGCCACCTCTAGTCTCTGTTAACAGTACTTTCTGTTGCAAGAGCACTGATCTTGAGACCATCGGTATCTGAGTTGTTCCGTTGTCTCAGAAAAGAAAGGGAGAGGGAAGAAATGGAGTAGGGTGAAGCTGGTGGTGACACATTTCAGAAGTGTTTAGTGCCTTATTTGAGACATAGGTGGCAAGGGCTGGCAGAAAATTGTTTCCCTTAGCCCTTCATCTATATGTGCTTCTTCACTGGAGTATGTCTGCTCATCAGGTTCCTCTGTTCTAGACGCTGCGTTAGAGAGAAATGATTGCTTCATCTTTTGTCACTTGGCCAGTCCTCATTTCTAAAACTGATAGAGTTGAGACAGACAGTGGGAGGCAGCACAGCAGATTATGTCAAGAAGACACTGTTCCCTCTTGCAGTTATGGCTTGCATCGCCCTTCTACATTTTTAGTTGATGTAGTTCCGATTACGAATCGGAAGATGTGAACCTCTAATAACATGATTATTAGAACAAAACTCGACAAGATTTTTAGTCACTTGAAAACAATCCTCATGTATTTCTGTGAATAGCCTGGTCATTTCTGGCCTAGTCATACAGCCTCTGACTTGTGTGCCTGTGGGGAAAATGCTAGTTTAGGTTTCTTTACCTAGCACCAGAGTGCTGCTGTTTGTAGTTAGGTCAGTTTTCCACAGCCCGCAACTGTTACTGCATCTACAAAACTAAAAAATGCTGTGTCTTAGGAGCAGAGAAGACAAGAGGCCTCTCCTGTCTGGCCCATTCTGTTTTGGAAAGGCTCGAGGCTGGTGCACGAAGTAGGAACGTGTGGGTTGGTTTTACAGCACAAAGATAGTGGCTGATAGGCCTTACCCCTCGCTGTGTCCTGGGTGTGCACATGGATTTATACTCCCCTCCCTGTTGGTAGCTGCAGACTTCTCAGACATTGCCAGGAAGTCTACAGTCTCTTAGAAACTCCCCTTTGGGCTCCAGATGTCCTGCTGACAGCAAGTTTCGCTCTTGCAATGTCAGTCATGGTTGTGCAGATGACACAGTTTTGAAATCCCATCTGGCTGTACCCTCCTCTTGCTTTCTGGAGTACATCGCAGTTGTGGCTGGGATGCAGCAAGACTGGGATGCTGAAGTGAAGGCAGTGGGGCCTGAGCACTGTCACTCAGTCCCTCAGCTGGGGGATCAAACTCTTCCTTTGAAAAATTACTGCGGTACTGCTGCTGGTGATTCATTCTGCACAATAATTAATGTTTGAGTGAGTCTTTTGCGTGGTTTAAAGGAATGTGGAGATGCACTGAGGCAGTACACTTAGCTTTCTTGTTTCGTGCCCAAACATGTCCAGAGACATCTGATATCGGCATCACTGAGGAGCTTACATGGGACTAGGAATACAAGTCAGGTTTGGGTTTGTTTCAGTGAAGTTCCTATCTCCATCTGATGCTCTGTGCCTCTCCACAAGGCTTTCGGTTGCTGCAGGATTTACTGTGGAGGCTTTTTTAAAAAATTGATTGTGATAGCCACGCTGCTCCTTTGAGAACTGTGAGTCTCTTTGAATTGGTTGCAAATCACATCAGTTAGGTTGTAGTCTCCTACAACAGAACTTCTTCCTTTCTATGGCTTTGCGTTTCATATTTGCTGCCACTGCTTTTATCCTAGATAGTCTGTTTCTCCAGCGATTCAGTGGCTGCATGCACAAAAGGGGAGGGGGCTCTGAATTCCTTACAGTCTGAGGCTGTGTTTACAAAGGTTATGTGAATTAATATGCCCTGTGTTTTTTAACACCTGCATCTATTATCTGCCACAGTGTAATGGAAGATGGCAGGAGCTCAGCAGTCTTGACAGTATGACTGCTCTTATACTTGATGACTGTTTCGGAGTATTGGGAGGGGTGTGGTTTGTGGAAGTGTTGCTTTCATCTTTGCCTTTGGCATTCTAAGAAAAGTTGCATGATCTGGTCCAAATACCCAGGAGGGAAGAAAGGACTTGGGACTGTGGTCCTCTGCCTCTTCCCAGTCAGCACTGCAGTGTGCGAGGCATGCCCCTGGTTACCTGATGCTTTTGTATCTGGGCTGCTGCACAGCTTTGTCACCTCCTGTCTTTCAGAGAGTGGCAGGCTTCCAGTCCTGAACTCAATCACTCAAGTTAAACTGGTACAGGCCTTTAACATAGTTGCTTTTTAAATCAGTTAATCCCTTTAGCTTGCGTTGGTAAACCATTGAGTTAAGATCAACTGATCAAATGCATGTTCAATCAGCTTAGGGGTGTTTACATTAGCAGTTTGCATCGGTTTCACTAAGTCTGTGCAGTCAAACGAGTAAGGTCATTTTCTGTGCAAGTGGGGCTTTTTGGAAAAAGTGATTGGATTCGCTTTTCAGGTTCTGTAGTAGAGTTAGTGCTGTTTAATAAAGATGCTTTTCAGTATGGTTTCCAGATTTCCAGAAAAGGCTATCCTCGGAAGGTTGGTGGTGAATCTATTTCCTGAGGGTGGTGTAATGGTCATTTTCCGTAGGTATGACGCTGGCTTTCAATTTCTTGCTGTAGGTGAGGGGAGGATTTGTCACCCTCATCTTTGATACATCATTGATCTTTGGCACAGCCTTTGGCTACTGATATTAACAGGGGAATTCGGTGTTTTGTAGTCGTTGCTAAATAATTGCATCAAAATTGTCTTTTACAATTTTCTATGTGCTCTGCAGTACATGCCACAAAATTGAGGGCGGCTAGCAGCAATGAGCTGTTTGTTACTGGAAGCTTTAACAAAGGCCACCGGTTGTAAAGTCTGGAATTTCCTTCTTATACGCTTGGAGAGGTCAGGGCTGAAGTCCCCTAGTGGTGGTAGCAGTAATGAAGACTTGTCCTGCTTTGATAAATATTTTGGCAATAAAAAGACAGTTTTGAGCCTGGGTGTGCTAACCTTGTACCTTTTACCACAGTTTGTTTAAAATAATGTGTTTCAAGAGCATAAACATTGATAAAACAAAGTTAACTGTCCCTTTTAATAAATAAGGAAACAAAATCTTGAAGCTTGCTTGTGATGCAGCTTGTAATAGATTTTGGGAGTTAATAGCCTCAGTAGTTGAACTCTTGCCTCTTTTGCATCTGTTTTTTTTCCACAGGTACTTCCTTTCTGACTTTCAGTAGCAGAGAGAAACTGAAGACCTTGAAGAAGGACGCCTGCGGCCCCTTGCTTGGCAGTAACAATGCTGCAGCGATGAGATTATAGTGAGCCCTTCCTGTGTGGCCTCCATGGGTCCCACTCAACTCAGCACACAGGATCATGGGAAGAGGGTGGCAAGTGTATTTGAGATGGAGGAGGAAGGGCTTTCGCTCTTCCCTGGCTCAGAGAACCCCCCTGAGCATGCAGGTATGGAAAAATTCTTACTAAATCATGCAAGCTAAAGGCTATCCATTCTTTCAGCTGAAAGCAGAATTGATACTTGGCAAAATTTTAGGGTGAGTTCTGCTGTCCTCGAGACACTCAGAGAATGTCTATGAATAGAATCAGTTATTGATAGTTGAAAATGACTGGGTTTATCCAGGTGATAAATGTGTTGAATATTTTGCGTATTTGACCTTCTATAGGCTAGGTCCATGGCAATAAAATGAATTTCTTTTTGTTAGGCTTATCAAAAGCTGCTGAACAATAAAGCTTTGCTATTGGTGACAATCCAACAAGGATGAGTGATGCAAAGAAATAATAGGTTCTTGCAGATTCATGTAATGGAAAGACAGTAGAAGTTTCCTCTACACATTTCTTTTTCCAGAATGTATGTATCCAAAATAATGAAGCATATTGTGCCACGATATTCTGAAGCTACATGGCATAAAAAAGAAAATGGGCAGCAGAATCAAACTTAGAGTAATCTGCCACGAAGAACTGAGGTTAAAAGAGCATCAGGAAATAGAATTGAGATTTTGTAGTTATAATTGCTGCTGACACACACAATCCTACCCTTTCAAACTGTACGAAGATGTAGTATAACATCTCTGGACAGGTAACAGGAAAAAAAGGAAAGCACAAGTGAGGTGTCCAGCATAGTATCAGCAACTTAATGAAAATATGACAAATAAATGTATTTGTTGAACAGTGAGGCAATGGGCAATCCCTGATACAAAGAAGAGGTGATCTGAACATTGAACTAGGACTCATCAGTAGAGTAGAAACAAAGAGAATAATTGAAAGGTGAAGAGATATTACCCAATAAAAGTCCTTAAAACGGATTTGAGGACGGGAAAAGAAAACAATTGATAAATGCCGTACAAAAATGCAAGGAAAAAAAGCCACAAAATGTGGAAAAACATTAAAGAAGGAGGACCCTAATGAGAGCTAAAGGTGCAGAGATGGCATTCACGCTTCATACATCTCAAATTATTTCTGTGTTATCTTTGACTACAGAAAATGACAATAATAAGCTATATAACTAAAATAGTTAATGTTCAGAGATGGAAAATAACTTACGTAGATCAAAGAATTTGCCTATCTCCATAAAACAGTCATAGGAATGATAATCAGATGTTTATGTAACTTCTTAAAGACAGCTAAGAAATCTACAAGACAGACAGATCCATCTTGTGGAAGTCATCGGATTACTCTGCTGTCCCTCAGAAACATATGAACATCATTTGAGGCTTCCGCAGAGTTGTTATACCAGTTAACATATATGCAATGGCAGACTAAGTAATTTGAAAGAACTGTAGGCATTGCATAGTTTTCTCTCGGTAATAGATTGTGTGAAGAGAAATATTGTAGAACAAGAGAGGGGAATATCAGAGACTTAACCTTTCTGATGACATTTTCCTGCTGTCCAATCTGGAATGAGGAGTGCAGGCCAAAATGAGTGACCTCCAGACCTCTAAAGTCAATGGGATTGAAAATCAACACTAAGATACTGAAGACTGTGAAAACCAATATGTAGTGAAGAACACTAATAATAATTCCTAAGGCTGACCTAAAACTACCATTTCAGGAACTCGAGCAGCATAGTAAGTGTAACTGAGAGTAAAGATAGAAGTATTAGAACCCTATGTACGAAAATGAGACATGCCATTGTAACCCTGATGCTGATCAGGAAATGCAGCAGCCTTGTCCTGCAAACCAATTGCTATGAATTAATTCCAGTGTAAAGGCTTTCCAGGCATATCTAAACATAATCTGGAGACTTATCAAGACGTGCTGTTTGTAATCTTTATGAACAGCTGCCATAGAAGAATCTATAATATCTGACATAAAGAAAAATACTTGCACTATGAGCTGTGCAGAAGGACACGTCAGATGTCAACATGGCTAGAATTAAATGGAATGAAAAGAGAGATGGCCAATAGGGAGGGAATACACAAATAACATAGGCAAGCATTTGGCTGGAATGCTTAAGGTGAGATGCGTTGGAGTAGACCAAAGATGTTTTCAGAATGCACAGCCAATGACAAGATTAAGATCCATCAGAATGACATAGGAAGAACTGGGAGCTGCTGCACAAGACCATCTGAAATGTGAGGCAGTAGTGAAGGCCCTGTGTTTCAGATGGAATAACGAAGTTTAGTAAATGAACTGTCAGTATGAGAGTGCTTCAGTTTTAGGAGTGGGGAGCACTCTTCTTGAAGAAGGAATGATGGCTTCAGGGCTCCAAAGATTCACAGAGCTTGTGCAGCGTGCTGCTTGCCTGCTTATTGCCCCTAACTCCACAAAGTTGCTGTCTTCTGTCTTGACAGTTTCCCCAAGTGTTCTAGTTACAGGCATTGCCTACTCAGTCTGCTTTTTGGACGGTTATGGTTTCAGCACTGGTTTTCTGTGACTGTTT
>NW_008825270.1:4923438-4933588 GCF_000699105.1 Pygoscelis adeliae | reverse complement strand
TTCCTTGTCCTTGTGCATGAGTATGGCAGAGAAGTAAGAGAACTGGAGGTGAATTCTGAAGAAAATTACTTTCTGCACAGTCTTGGATTTCAGCTCAACTTTTTTGCAGCTCTTTCTCACGTTGGTAACCTGTCTGTCGCTCCTGCTGATGGAAAGTGCAGAAGAGCATCTGGCCTGAGCATGTTTTAGCTCTTTCACCCTATTTTGGAGGGGAACAAGTGTGAAGCTATATCTGCTTATATAGTTGAGGTGAAACTGTTTGGATTATGTCAATAGTTGGTTTGTTGCAGAAGATTCGCTTGCCCAGAAGGGGGAGTCTGTGAAATGAGAGACTTGATCTCTTCATCTGCGTGTTTGGGAGATAGTGGGTTTGAGTGAGGATATCGGTTATTGTAAGGAATGGGGCAGTCAGCTGCAAACACCATGCTTCCCTCATGTGTGTGGGTTTTCTTTTCTTTTTTTTCCTTTTCCTTGGTACTGTTCATTTTGGTAGAAAATCCCCCCCTGAAGCGGAAGAAGGGCCCAGCCCCTAAGATGCTGGGAAATGAAGTGTGCAGCGTGTGTGGGGACAAGGCCTCCGGCTTCCACTACAACGTGCTGAGCTGTGAAGGCTGCAAGGGCTTCTTCCGCCGCAGTGTCATCAAGGGTGCACAGTACGTCTGCAAGAATGGCGGCAAGTGTGAGATGGACATGTACATGCGTCGCAAGTGTCAGGAGTGCCGGCTGCGCAAGTGCCAGGAGGCGGGCATGCGGGAGCAGTGTGAGTGCAGGAAATGGTGCTGGCAGGAACACCGTGGTGCTGGGACAGGAGGCGTGTGGGGGTGTGCTGGGGGCCGATGGGTGTAAGGCAGGGGGCAGTGTGAGTGCTTGGGGGTCACATGTGAGCCATGCAGGCTGGATGCTGGAATGTGTGTGGGAAGTCACTCAGAGCTTAGCGGGGATCACCTGGAGAGGTGAGGCTGTCAGTGGAACTACACCGGTGTGCTGAGAGCCCCAGCCCTACTGGGGGTGTTCCCTGAACACGCTATTTTGTAAGAACTCATGGAATATGGCATCAGAGGAAAGATTCGCAACTAAGATTTATGCGTTCTTCAGTATGCTGTCAACTGTATCATTAAACTCGGGCTTCTGTTTTGTGATCAGGACTGCAAGGTTGGTGACCGTGCTCCTTGAACAACAGGCACTTCCCTTTGCCTTATACTGAGCTTGTGACAGAGGTCAAGGGCAGCAGTACCGCACAGTACTGCAGCTGTGTTTGTGCAGACCCGATCTCGTTGCTCTCTTTAGTGAACTCTGCTATTTTTCTCACGCAAGCCATAAGGCTGCTGTTTCTGAATATTCAACAATGCTCCTGCTCATGTATCAGGAACAGCCCTCCTCTGCCAAGGCATCCAGGTTTCATCCCTTTGCTGGCCAAGACTGACCAAATGGATGCTCGGTTAACGTTAAATCTATGTGAAGTCTCTTTTTCTGACATCCAGCACCCAGAACAGTGAGGAACAGAGGGTATTTTGGAAACATCTTATAAAAATACTTCTGCAAAAAGTAAGTCCCACTGAGCTGCATCAAGGAAACATGCTGTTCAGTTTTTTCAACATGAAACACAGCACGCCTAACATATGTAATCAGTATTTTTGTCACACTGGTTTGTATCAGCATTACTTATGCTGTCTTTGCCCCATTTGCCCCCTGCTCCTGAGAGCTACAAAACAGATGTATTTGAAAAGCTGCGTAGCAAGGCTACCTGTCCACCTTGCTATTCTTCTGTTGCAGGTAGATACTAGAGAGCCTCAATGTGTTTTGCATTTACTCATTGTCTTATGTTGAAGACAGCTCAGGAAAATTAGGCCAAAAGGAATCTTTGGGTTGTTATTATCGAGTGCTTGGCAATTCTTGTCGACACTGTAATCCCCGCTGCAAATTCGCCTTGTTAATCTCGACAGAAGCCGAAGGCTTTTTCCTCCAGCTGTTTCACTTGGAAGGTCATTCCAGCACTTCCCTCTACTAGTTGTTGGAAACATTCTTCTAATTCCCAGACTGAAGTTATTCATGGCCAGTTTATTGTTCTTAAGCCAGTGTGAACCGAGAGGTTAATAGTTCATTCATGGCAAACCAAGCAACTTAGATTGCTTTGAATTTAGCATGGTGTAGAAGCTTGCACATAGGCAGTTTTCAAGATTCAGTAATATCTGGTAACTTGTTACTCAGCTAAAAATTCTTTGTGCATCTGAGTCCCAAGATGAGGGACTGTAATCGCTTGGATCAATTACTTCCCTTCTTAAACTAACACTGTGACTAGCATTCTCTAATCTTACAGATCCCCCTTAATTTGGTAATTGTATTGAATGTCTTTGCTGTTAGAATTGTAATTTTTGTGCGCGTGTGTACCTGTGCGCGCGTCCTCCCTGTTGGAAGTCAGGGATAAAGGTTACTCTCAGCTTGAATGTGCTATGTTCTTCATCTTTCCCTCCAATCATGTGGACTGTCCATTTCAGAATGCTCTTTCACAGTAGTTCTCCATTTCTTGTCTTCATGTTTAACATGATTATTTTGAGAAGTGCAAGTATATACTTGTTCAGTTTTGGGGCCTGCATTCCTGTGTAGCAGTCATGTTTCCTTGTTACCTGTGCATAAAAAATGGCCAAAGAATCTTTCAGCACTTTTCAAATCTTGTTTGCAAAGTCAAGCTTTATTTTTTTTCATCTTTGTCCCTGAAGATAAGGTTTTGTTTCCAATCAGTCCCTTTTCTGCTTTTTGTTCGTTCATCACTAACTCGCAGGATGATTCTCTTGAAGATAATCCTTGAATCCAGGTATGTCTGGTAGTTTCCTTTTTTTTTTTGGATGTAGCTTGCAGATAGTTTTTGCAGCTTTGATTTAAAGAAACAATAAACCTCTTCTACATTCAAATCAGTAAATTCTTCAGTTAACTTAGTTACAGACTGTTAACAGGTTTTTGTATTTAAATTAGCTAATGAACAGTTGGTCCAATAAGATTTTTCACAACCCATGCCTCTGAGTTGTTTTATTCCTTACAACATTACATCTAAACGGTGTATCCTTTGACTTCACGACTGAAGAAGTCTTCTAGGCCTACTCCCGAAGGACTTGTGGTCCTCAGTATGTTTTATGCAAAGCTATTCTTCCATTATTCATCTTGTGGTATGTTACGACTCTACAGTCTGCAGCAGATGGGCTGTGCAGAGAATTGTCCTTTCACTCTCAAACTCCATCCAGTACCGACTCTGACCTCCCAAGAGGAAGATGAAATGACACAGGCTGTTAATTTAGCAATATTGGAAAAAGACACAACAGCAGGATAATATAAAATACAATGGACATGTGAAGAGAGCACCTGTTGGAATCTGTTGTAACATGGCATTTTGGGGAATTGCTCAATGGGGAAAGTCGCTGTTGTCTTTTTGAGATCTGCAGGGGATCATCAAGGGAGGTTCTGTCCTTTGTGAACACTTTGCATGACAGTATGATTAAAAGAAAGGCGATGGAAGAACTTAAAGTGGGGAAAAGAGGGAGAAACAAATGATAAGTATCGCTGTCTGCTGTCTGTGTTTTGTACACTCTGATATACCAGATACAGGCAGCTGGGATCTCTGCCTCTCCATCCATAGCATGTTACCCTGTGTTTAGTGTGGTTTCCAGTGCGCTTCTATGTCATGATTGATCTCTGGCTATTCCTGCTTTAGATGTTCTGTCTGAAGAACAGATCCGACTGAAGAAACTGAAGAAGCAGGAAGACGATCAGGCTCGGACAGTCGTGGTGCGTCCAAACCCTCCAAATCCGCCAAGCCCTTCCCACAAACTGACGCCTGAACAGTTGAGCATGATAAAAAAGCTTGTGGCCGCTCAGCAGCAGTGCAACCAGCGCTCATTCACAGACAGGCTCAAAGTGACGGTAAAAACTCTACCAGTGTACCAAAAATAAGAAAAAGTGAAGTTTGGGGTGTCAGGGTTGTGGGTAAATTATTTGGGAGAACAGAGATACCTCAGGCATTGCATCTGTGGGCTAAAGTTCTGTAAAGAATAGCAAAGGATGATGTTCCTATGTGTCTCATTTTCTTTCTCTGTACACTTCATCTTCTCATCTTTCTGCCCTGGCTCCATCTTTCACATGCATACGCTGTCTCTTCCCATTCCCACAGCCGTGGCCCCAAGTTCCTGACCCTAATAACCGTGAAGCAAGGCAGCAGCGTTTTGCTCACTTTACAGAACTTGCAATTATCTCTGTGCAAGAGATTGTGGACTTTGCCAAGCAACTACCTGGCTTCCTGGAGCTCACCAGGGAAGATCAGATCGCTTTATTGAAGACATCTACCATAGAGGTGAGAGTTTGGCTCCACCACAATACATAGTAGCAGAGATGAAAGAATTTGGAGTACCCACCTGGAGAACTGGTTCCGTCCCTTTTTTTGGGATGGCAGGCTGAAGGACCTCAGCTATGGGACCATTACTGCAGTGCCAGGCTATACTGGCAAAGGGCCATGGAGGAGAATGAGGCAAGAGCCTTGCTAGTGGTAAGCAGGTATTTCCCCCTTCCCAGAAGCAGACGCGGCAAAGGATGCAGCGGAATTTACCTTGGAATTTTTAAGCACTCTGAGCAAAACTGCTTGGAGGATTTTTGTTTGTTCTTTGTTTTTTTCAGAGATGCTCTAACACTCAGCAAATTATCAATGTTGTAACATTCTTTCCTGTTTTCAAATCAAGTATATCTATTTCTGGTTTCAGGTGATGTTGTTGGAGACATCTCGGCGCTACAATCCAGAGATTGAGAGCATCACCTTTCTTAAGGACCTGAGCTATAATCGGGATGACTTCGCCAAAGCAGGTGGTGCATCAGACAGGTGTTTCTTCCTTCCCTGTGTCTTGTGTTCTTTCATCTTTTCCTTTTTAATGTGGGCTACTGGAAATAGTATGTGGGGCCTTAAAGCTGAAGTCAGGTGAGGGGTTTAGAACAGGACCAGACCAATAGCCCCGCATGCTATTCTTGCTTTTAACATGTCTCAGTTCATGTCTTTTTTTTTTAGGTGTGAACTTGCTTTGGAAAATTTGGACTCTTACAGCATGAAAATCTTGCTGTAAGAGTGCACCTAGGGCTAGTAGCTGGTGTGATCTTCCTTGCTGGTAGAGATCTGGCATGGACATGTGGTCTTAGAGCCGTATCAGATCACAAAATGTCAAACCCCAGTCTTCTCTCCTTTGCAAGTATATCAATTGCTAAGCTAGATGCATGCTTTGAGTGATGACGTCAGTGTTACTATATTTCAGTTGATAGGAAGTCTATACTGTGCACTGAAGATCCCCGCAGAGTGCTTTCGACATGTCATCAGCTCAGTATACGATGGTCTGTGGTGATGTGATTTCTGAAGTCTATTTTTCCAGGAGCAATTAGTATCTGTAATTTCAGATGAAGTAACAGGAAGTGTGTATCTTCAGCATTTCTGAAAAAGAGACTTTGGCTACCCTTCATGTGATTTTTTTTTTTTTTTTTTTAAATTCCTTGGGTAGCTATTTAACCATTTATACTTGAGATGGCTTTTATATACAACTTTCCTCTTTGACACTCTTCCTGGTAGCCTTTTCTTCAGATTATTAGGAAGGCAAAAAGCAGGCAGCCAGAAAGATTCCCACCATCTTGTTCATCCTTCTCTGATGCAGTTGCACTGCAGGAAATTAGAAACTTGGATGCTGTTTTGGGGGAAAGGCCTAAAGTTTTCAGCATGATTGTATAGCACATAGCACAAAGTGACCTGATGTGACAGTGGCCTCTGTATGTTATGACAATAAATATCAGTGCATTTCTGCCTGACTGCATTTATTAAAGGAGGTGACTGGAAGCCTAAGTCAGGCTCTGCCTCAGCTCTCCCAGATTTTTGAGCTGAAGGAAATGGCATAGTTCAGACTTCTTGGAACTGTATATTTTCAGCTCAGATGGACTTCAGATCTATCTGGAGCATGGGATTAAAGCTTTCTTTGAAAGCAAGAGGGCTGCTGGGTTCGAAGAAGAGTGTGAAGGAAGAAGTGCGAGAGTGGAAAGTGCAGATGTTGTACTTGTGGGCTTCTGACTTTTTGATGGACATATCTGATAGTTGATGTTGTGTTCCTTTAGCCGTTGCCTAGTAATGAGCTGTGGGGCATTTAAGGCTCTAAGAAAACCCAGAAATCGCGTCATTTTACAGTTAGAGCTCAACTCCTCAGCCACTGTTGTTGGTGGTCACCAGTAGTGGTGGGATGTAAAGGGAGGTTTCAGCCACACTTGGAACATAATGTAAGGGGTTTTCCTTGCCTGCCTGTCCTCCCCACTCCCTAGCGTACTGCGGTGGGTTTCTGGCAGCTTATTCTGTGAGAGGGCGGGGGAGAGAGAGGAGACAATTGTTGTTGCCTCACCTTGTTCTCTTCTGTTTGTTGCAGGTCTGCAGTTTGAGTTCATTAACCCCATCTTTGAGTTCTCAAAGGGAATGAATGAGCTACAGCTCAACGATGCTGAATATGCACTTTTAATCGCCATCAACATTTTCTCTGCAGGTAAAAAGCCAAGGACATCTGAAGTGCTGCAGCAGTGAGTCAGAGGGCAAAGAAAGTAGAGTTAAGGAAGCTCACAAGCTGAAAAGGAGTAATAGAGGGTGTACAGGGTCTAGTGATAAAGGAAGTGTGTTACTACTTCTGCTTAGGGTATTCATTATATTCTGAATTTTCTAGTGCTGCCTCCAGAGCAAATCAGATTCCCCACTGCTGGAAAAGTGTATAGCAAAATCAGCCAATATTTATCTTCCTTATTTAGAAATTGCTATTTTACTGTCCCCTTAATGTACTTGGCACTTCTCTGGTGTGATGCAGGTCACACGGCATGAGTGACATCTAGTGGTCAAGTAAAGATGCTCTGGATGTGAGACCAGTATCACACTGGGCCAGGACAGGGCTTTGCAAAGAAGCCACCTCTACTCTCTAGTTCTGTTTTCTGTCTTGTGACCTGAAAGATGAATTTTTCTTTTTCTTTGTTCCTGTTTTCTAACTGGCTCAGCTGCTGGAGAGACTTTCCCATTCCCTCCTGAATGGCCAGCTTCTCATCTTCACTGGGGCAGGAATGTGAGACCAGACTCACTCTTACAGTGCTGTTTGGTCTGTCTAACCTTCCACCTCTATAGGAGTCGGATTGGACTCCCCATGTGCTGTAGACATCACTGAGAAAGAACAGTTACAGAAAACTGACATAGCTGTTGCAGTCATGGATGACTCTCCCAGCTGTGCTGGGTGAATGCTAGATGAGGTTTTGGGGAGAGACCATACTGAGGGACTGGGGTTAGGCAGGTCAAGTCGAGTGAAGCTGCCTGTGGCAATCTGCTTACTTCTAACCTGCTTTTTGGCAGACCGACCGAATGTGCAGGACCAGTCCCTGGTGGAGAGGCTGCAGCACACCTATGTGGAAGCCCTTCATTCTTACATTTGCATCAACAGACCAAATGTAAGTGCCTGAGGAGAACATCCCCAACGATGATGCAAACTGATTTTGTGTTTATGCAGGCACAGTTCCTGCAGTACTGTCTGTAACAGGTCTCTTGCTGCCTGTACTGTCGTGCTCTTCCCTTCTGTGGCTGTTTGGTAGCAGCTCTAAATGCAGGATTTGTGAGCTGTCACAGCCTGCTGTCCTGTAACATGTTCCATCGTTTAGCCAGCATGGAAAGTCTGGAGCTTTGGGACATGGTGTAGTATTTGTGTTCCTCCACACTGCCGCCTCCTGGAGAATGCTGGCTTTAGAGGAAGTCAGGATTGTGGTTACAGTGCATTATCCGGTGTGGTAATTTTTTTTTTTTTTAACAAAGTTTTAGTGTGAATTTACTAACAGCGGTCTGTTTGACTCTGCAGGACCGCCTGATGTTTCCACGGATGTTAATGAAGCTGGTCAGTCTTCGGACACTAAGTAGTGTCCACTCTGAACAGGTGTTCGCCCTTCGGCTGCAGGACAAGAAACTCCCTCCCCTGCTGTCGGAAATCTGGGATGTGCATGAGTGACTGCATGCTCCCAGGGCACTGACGTGCTGACATAACGCCATCTCCCAGCCTTTGCTAATGAGAAGCCAGTCTCCCCTCTCCAAAGCACTGAACTCTGGGCTAGGCAGTGCAGGGAGTGATGAGCCTGGGGTTTCAATGTAGTGCCCATACCCCAAATGAATAACATGAAACATCTGAAAACGGTAGAAATGAAGACCTTCCCCACACACACATACACCTCTTTCTCTTCTCTAAGCATGTCCTGAGGACTTGCCCACTGATCCTTTCCCCTCTCGTTGATTATGAAATGAATTTGCAGGAACTTGCCAATCCCTCTCTATTGAGAGTAACCCAGCTCAAAAGGCTTCTGCAGGGTCCCCAGTGTACCTGGATCTGAGGAGCTCAGGGAAGTCAATGTGGATGTTCTAGGGGTTTCACTGGGTTTCCTATAAATAAAATCTCTTGTATGTGCTGCCCTTTACAACGATTCCAAGAGAAGTAGCTGTTATTTCTTTATTATGAGACTTCATCTCTAGAGCTGCCCTTTCATTCTGGGCCTCCTTTGGAAAAAGGATTCCTCTAGTGCGTAGTGCCCTTTGTCTAACAGGGAGGTCCTCTGGGTAGGGAACATCTGTGTATCAGAAAGATGTCAGGCATAAAGTAGTGGGTTTTTTTAACGTAATACATCGTAGTTTTATCTCATGGTGGTTCTCAGCCAGTTCGCTTTACCTTTGATTTGCTAACAGCTGGAAAACTTTAGTTCAAAACAAATCAGGGCATAGATTTTATATTTAGGGGTGGAATAGAAGAAAGATAGGTGGGAAGGACTGGTACCTAGGCAAGGTAGGTGTGGTGGAAAGATCTCAAACTTCCAAGAATTTGGAGCATGTGGTATGTGTTCCAAGGTGGGTGTGAAGATGTATCGGCCAAGGAGAGAGGAGACACTGCGTTTAGTGAAATACGTGGGCATTGCATAAGCTATGGGCTGCACAACTCTCAGATCATGGGCTGCAGTAATACTGGGTGTAACCAGATCCACTTGCGTCTTCTTCCTTTTGCCAAAGTCTTTCCAAGGTACTTGCTCAAGGTTTTAGTGATGGTCATGGGATATGGAGGTCCCTCCCGTATGAGGAGTGCCAGCTGCTCTAGAAGGACACTTGGGTCTTGTATGCTTTCTTCACTTTGGGCACTGTGAGATCCACACTGGATTTATGCCCCAAGCTCTTAAGTATCCACATCCATAAGTATTCTAGGATTTACAGCAATATTTTGTCTGACAGAAGAGAAATATACTGTTGTAAAACATGTTCCCTATTTTCCAAGAAACAACATCTTACGGCTGATCTCAGAGATGTAACCTTATGTATCCTGGTAGCTTGGTCTCATGAGTCTTCTCTGTCATAGGGGTCTATGTTTGCTTGCCCGGTGAGCATCCCAAGAGCCTAGGTTCACATGGCTCGTTTTTTTGTTTGTTTGTTTTTTGTTTTTTGTTTTTTTTTTGGCTGTGTATCTGAGCGCTATGCCCGTGGTGAGGGTATCGTGTCCATTTTGCACTTGAGGTTGGTCCCCTGCCACTGGCCTTCACTCTGCACCTTTGTAAAGCACTTGTAACAATCTGTAAAATAATCTGTTGTTTTTTATAACTCATTGCAATTGCAAAAATTCTTGTTTAAATCTGTATTTTTAACTAATCTGTTTGAGAAATGTTAATGTTTATATAAAAGAATAAAGCCTAATACAGGATTTTGACATTCTCTGATGTGCTGTCATTAGACTGGAGGAGGGTGGAAGAAGTGCTTGATGTAACAAGCTCAAAGCTGATACGAAAGTGAGTATATAGGTTGGGGAGAAGCAAGAAGTGATGAAAAAGAAATAGCAGTGCAAGGCCAGGCAGCTTCTTTGGGCCCCTACTATGAGATTTTTAGCTTGCTATGCACCTCGCTGTGTGCCAGAGCTGGCAAATAGGTGAAGTGGATTAAGTGAATGTCATGAAGACCAAGACCTCGCCTTGATTTGTACAGCTACATTCAGAATTTAACCCTTTTATTCCATGCTCTCTGCTCCATTTTCTGCATATCGTGGCTCACCAAAATTGGAACAGGAGTCCAGCGCGCCCCTGGCTGTTGGCTGGAGTTGAGGAGGATCCT
>NW_008825270.1:4921806-4923421 GCF_000699105.1 Pygoscelis adeliae | reverse complement strand
CATCGGAAATGGTCAGCGTAGGAGAAGCAACAGGAATAGCTCTCCGGACACATGACCTCGAAGGGAACGGTAGAACGGGGGAAGCAGAGAGCTGTCCAGCATTAGCTGCTTCCGAAGCACTTGAAGGCCCCTGCCACCATGGGAAAGGAAGGCAATTGCCGATTCAGCAAGGCTCCACGCCACAGGCTGTTCTGCTGAAGCCTCTGCATTACTTTTGAGTATAAAATTTAAATTGGATACTACTAAACCAGAGGAAGAGGGAATAGGAATAGGCTTATAGGGGACTGCAGTGGTGTATGAGGTGAGGAGTAATGAGCAGAGCTCGAGACCTTGAGCCAGCCCTGGGTGGATTAGAGGGTGGTTGGGCCCTGCTCCAAGGATTTGCTAAACAATGAGGCTGTGAACAGTCAGAGGCAATGAAGCTGCAGCTTCATTTTTAGCTTAATTTTCTTCATTTTGAGCTGCATCTCGTTTTTATTAATTTGAAGAGAAAAACTACATGTAAATTTGTGGTATTTTCAAGGTGCAACCCGTAATGTTGCTGTTGATGGCAGTGGTGAAAACGGTGGTTTTCCTTGGCTCTTGCTTCTCCATCCCTTTTCATTATCATGTAATCAAATATAAGCTCCTTGTTTACATATTCATGTTCCCATTTTTTTAAAGTGCAAATCAGTACAGTATTAGTTTTTCATTTTACAGCAGCTTCCCAGGGAGCTCAAGTAAGCAGGTGTGGGGAAGAACCTTCCTTGAGATCAGTGGCCCTTTGTACTTTCATATTTGCAAAATGCTACCGAGGCTTGAGACTAAGTCTTGCCGCTGTAAGCCTCTGTACCCTATCTGTTTCAAATTAATTCTGCTAACTTGGCCACTGGAGAAATCATGGAGTGCTTGAACTGTAGTCTCGGGAGGTGTTCCCAGTTGGCTCTACCCTTACGCAACAGCCGTGTTTGCTCACGATCTATTCAGATCAGTAGGAGGAGGAAGAAAAGATGGGTGTATTTCTGAAATCCCAATTCCCCTACAAGGGGCAGAGTACGGATGTGGAATATGAAATCAAGTATTTCACCATTCTGCACCTTATTATATTTTTTTAAACCACTGGGATACTTGCGGTAGTTTTGGTTGCATTTTGGGTTTACTTCAGTAATTTTGGTTTTGTTAATAAAGGGATTTGGTTGTGCAGTGTCCTGGTTTATAGGAGCTTGGAGGGAATTAAAAAGGCTCTAGCTCAAGCTTTTAATAACCGAATTCTCTTGTAATCCTATGAAGCCAGGAGCAAATCGGCAAGTAGCTCGATACACACAGGGTGAAAGTACACGGCGCTGTGTCTCCTTGTTGTGAGGCAGCGCCCCCTTACCCATGTGGCTCTCGCTGGCCTTGCTTGCCTGGAGCCGGGCTTCGCCGCACGGCTTCGCCTTCTGCTTGCCAGGACGAGGTCTGAAAGCAGTAATTTGACGCTTCACGTGGCTGAAACGTTCCCGGTTATTTATCTTCATGCGGCCTGGCCCGGAGAGCTGCGTCCGCGCAGCTTTTTCCCCTCCTGCCATCTTGCCTTCAGCCTACCGCCTGCTCCTCGCCGCCCCGGGTAACAGCTGAGCGTGATGGCGCCGCGGGC
>NW_008825270.1:4903720-4920862 GCF_000699105.1 Pygoscelis adeliae | reverse complement strand
CAGCTCCCTGCCGGGAGGGAGCGGGCAGGACAGTTAGGGCAGGTAAAGGGAGACGCAGGACGGACTGATCCCCTTGGAGAGGTGAGGTGCGCAGCTTTGTGAAGGGATTGCTGTAGTAATGTGACTGCAAAGGTGCTTTTACGTCTTGGTTTGCAAACAGCAGATCCTGTTACTCCCCAAGACAATAGACTAGGAAATCCACTTTATGCTAGGCCATTTCTTATGAAGTAACCTATAAATCAAGAGCGTTTTCCCCTTAGAAAAGGGTGTCACCACCTTGCTGTGTTGCTCACTTTTATTTTCAGGTGGAGGAAGGGAAGAACGTTTGGTCTGCATTACTGTGTGTGTGGAGTCACGATAAAGAAGTGCTTAGAGAAATTATAAGCCTTGGAGGAAATTGATTTGTTGCCTGGCTTTCTTCCCTCCCTTTTTTCCCTGAACTGGCCCGTATACCACACTGTTTTCTGACATACACAGAATAACATACATTATAACATACATAACATACATCGCAGCCCCACAGTGATGGGGTAGAACTGCGAATCTGGCAATATGTTCTGCTTTCCCTAGGCAAGCCAGCCATTTTCTCTACATTCAGTGCAACTCTGGGTCAGCATTTCTGTTGGTATGCTCTCAAGTGTCCTTGCTGTGCTCTTTGCAGCATCACTTATCTGCAAAAAGGATGTTACTGGTAGACAGAAGCAAGGGGAGGGAAGATGTATTGTGGTGTCCCGAGGGTCACATAACCAAACCAAAGTCATCCAAATATAGGTTATTTGAGAAGTGTCTCCATTTTTGGACTTTATACTGCTTGAACCTCGGCAACTGTTTTGGATGGGCACAAGAAGTACTTGCTGTTTTCAGCACTAATGAAAATCTGCAATCCTGACACATCAGAGAGAGCACCTCAGACATCTAACGCAGCTAAAATACAGTTTTTGCAGGATCTGATCTGGCCATCCCCTCATAGCATGTTATGTAATACTGAACTGATCGGCCATTCCAGCTATAAAATAGTTCTTTTGCTTTACAGTTGTATTGTTAGAAAATACATAGCTCTTGGACCCAATTTAATATGCCATGGAATTAATTGTACACTCATTAAGCATCTTATTGTGTGTTTAATAAAATGCAAAATCATCGGCAAGTCTCTAGAACACTTTTGTTTGAAAAAGAATGTAGCCTTGTCCACACTGATAGATCTTGTACATGCCTATCCAGTGGTGCTGCAGTTGTATTGCAAGTCTAGACTTTTGTGTTTTTACCAAATTAACAGCTTTCAAGCTGTAAGCTTCAGAGTCCTACTGCATTGGTTTCCATACCGTTACTACTTTTAAAACAGTTCTAGTTTTACTGGATGGACAAAAAGGAAAATGCAGTGAAAGAATGTTTTCCATACAAAATGCATAATATGGCCAAGATATATATTGATGATGTAGGTGTTATGTGCCAAAGCCATGAATGGTGGTGAACCAAAGGCTGTGTAGCAAGTGGCAAAAAAATAGGTCTTCTAGTTTTAAGATTTCACAGAAAAACATGAAGTAAATATTCTAGAGGGCAGACCTCTTCTTCAGGCTTGATACCGTTCTCTACCTCTTTTGAAAGCAGACAGGGTGTGTATGTAGTGAAGTCCAACTTCAGTCTGTTTCAGAAGGATTTTGGAGAAGGAGAAATAAAAGTTTCAATGATTTTTAACAGTAAGCCTTGCCCACCTAGCCAAAGTAGCTTTTTAGTTTTTAGAGTATCAGGATTGATGGTTCAGTAGAAGTGGTAGAGGCATCAGTGTATCTCAAGTCTTAACTAAAGCGCTTGTTCGTATCATCTTCCTAAATTAAATTAATGTTGGCTTTGATTTTATCTGGCTTGGGGTGAGGGGCACAGAGGCTCATCATTTATAGCTTTTTCCCTCTCACCTCAAGCCATATCAAATATTCAAGTTGTGAGTAGGCGGGATGTACTAGACATACCTCTGGGAAGCTGTTCAGTCTGGTCTATTTAATATCTTTTGCAATAAGTCAGTTGAAAAACCAAATATTTACGAAAATTTCTGGTATTAAATTAGCAAGTCAGAAGTACTGCTGAATTCTAAGAGAATGAATCTCTTCACAGTTTTTAATTTATAGCACTTGAGCTAATAGATTTTTCTCTGATACTTCTTCCCAGATATGTTTGTTAGAGAAATGGCTTTCTTTTTTTGGGAAAAAATACTGTTAGAGATTTAGTGCATGAGAGTGGATAACAAATGATGTAAAATTTAGTGACTTGGCTGTCATTTCACACTGTAGTTTTTTTAACTAGGTGCCCACATCATGCCCACGAGATGGAAATTGATACTTTTTTGTAAAAACCAAGTACAGAGTTGAATGTTTCACTCACTTTCCGTTAGGAAGGAATCGGAGACAGGCAATGCATATGTTAAAACCTAGATTAATTCCTGCAAATGTCTTTTGGCCCTATTGTGCCTGCATTTAAGATATACTGCATTAAATTTCCGGGCAGCCCCTTAGCAGAAAGGCTTTGACGTAGTAACTCAGCGCACTAGTAGAAAATACAGAATGCAGCTACTGATTGGGGATTTGCAGCAATGGGGAAAGGATTTGGAAAGAAGAATGAAAGAGCTTGATATGCAGGATTAATATCACTTCCCCAGTTTAAACGATCTCCATCTATCTCAAGGTATAAATTTTCACGAAGGAAAAGCATCATCAGTGACCTAAGGAGACACAAAGTGAAATAAAAATGAGCAGCATGAGGCATCAATTAGAAGGGAATGTTTTTTAGTGGGATAATCTGTTAATCTGTGGAATAACTGTGATATTTCTTTTGATGAACGAAGGGTTTGCTGCTTTTCCTTCTCCACCTCAAGAGCTATGAAAAGCTGTTACGATGACCTACTGTTCACTCTCTGTAACTGAGCCTGTATAATTCAGCTGGTCTTTACTCTGTCATCTGAGCTAGAACATAATTTTAGAGCGATTAGATTCTCTGTCACTGGAGGCCTTTAAACCTGTCACGACCACATCAAAATTACTGTTGATGATTGAGAAACATGCTCCTAATTTGTCTCTTGGAACTAGAATAACCAACTGAAACCCCAAACCCAGCAAAACTCTGAAGAAATGACCCACATACTGCCAGGAGCTCTAAAATCTCTTCATACCAGAGAACTCCTGAATGGGGAGGCTGTGCCTTTTGCTGCCTGGAAACCACTGAATTGTGAGAGGTGGTGCTTACTTTTAATCAGCGCTACTAGCAGGACCCTTGCAGTGATTTAAAAGTAAGAAGTGCTGCTTGCATATGCCTAGATTACCTATGCTGAGGCAGTTCTCGTGCTGTGTTCCTAGGCATTGTGGTTAGATGAGAGACTGTTTTGTTTCCAGGTCCCTGTGAGAAATAATGCATCAGTGTAGCAGCAAGGAACAAAGTTTCATGGTTTTCTGTTTCTTCCACAGCCTTTGATATTTCACAGCAGCGGCAGCCCTCAAAAAAGGGCTGGTCATCATGTTGCCTTTGATGTATCCTGTAATATTTGTCAGATCTCTCCTTCTTGTTTTGTTTGTAATTAATTTCTAAACAGTCATTCCAAGTGGTATTTGTGAGAATTGGGAAATTAACCTTGTTTTTTTACCCAGGGGACAAAGATACATAACTGTCAATCTGGGTATCTGATGACCTCCAGGAACTGTGCGTTATCTTATGAGCATGCAGCCTTTTTTTTTCTTAATCTGTTCCTTTTTTTTGTCACGTCTGCGAGTTCAGCGCCATGGTTGTGTCCTGCTTCCCTTTATATTATTATATATTATATTATTATATATATAGTTATATTCCCTAACTGAATTTCCCACTGTCAGTATCAAATGTTTGATCGCCTTCTTACCCGTAGCTTTGACACCAGCTTCCCTGGATCTCTGCTTGCCTGGGTATATTGTACTTGCTCTGGAAAGGCCCTCGTGGCAGGAGGGGGGGAGTTTTGTCTCTGCATCAGATAGCAGGAGGAGAGGAGTGCTTTTTGCGATAAAGGTGATAAAGAACTGAAACTGGTATTCACCAAAATTGCTTCACCCAAGAGCACTGAGCCACTCTGCCGTGTCTGTATCTGTTTCCGCTCGCTAGCGGTTAAACTGCACTCTGCTGGAGCTGCGAGCTGGGCATGCTTGCTCTTTCCTCTAGGCCACCTCATTTCTCCCTTCTTTCTCTCATTAGCCTTCAGATGTATCCAGCAGGTGTTGTCTTTTCCCTCCCTCCTTTGCCGTGGTGACTGCCGATGTCCAGGAGGTCCTCTCGGGACCCCTTGTTCTGTCACTCGCTGGCCCTAACAGTCGCTTGAGGCGGTTCCTATCCCTTCCTTGCTCTGAGCTTGTTTCCTTCAATGTTTACGTGTGGGCGAGTCTGCCAAACACATGCTTCCCACGTCCCAGAGCTCTAGCGGAGAGAAAACGGGCTTTTCTCTTTGCTTTCCTTTCAGGTTTGACCAGCTGGTACTATGTTTTATCACCAAAATTAATAGTAGGATTGGTTTGAGAGTAGGAATTTTTGATCCTCCACCGTGTTGATGAAGAGAAGGGGAAGGTGTGCGGAGGGAAGGAATAACAAGGCAGGTGGCACACGCAGAGAGACAGGCTGAGTGTTTCTAAGACGAGGCAAAACAGATGTGAGACTCTGAGTACCAGTTCTGTGGTGCTAAAAACAGTCAAATAACTGGAGTATTTCAAACGCTTTATTTTCTGGTTCTCATTGTCCTGAGCAATGTTTCAGTGTTTCCACACTGGTTGTGAGTGTCCCCCTTTTCTGCCTTGTAAATGGCTGGAATTTATTGTCGGGATCCCAGCGAGCCTGTCATTTGTCCCTGTGCGGCCCATCTCCGAGAAGGAGAGTTGAATGTGCCTGTATTTGGTGGTGGTGGTGCCATGAGTGATGTCACCTATTAAATGAGCAGGTGAGTAGCTTGAAACCTGTGTGAGAGGAGAAGCCACTAGCCACTGGTGTGCTCCCCGCCGTTTGCCTGTGGTGTGTGCTTTCTACCTGCTGTCCTCTTGTACAAGTCTCCTCTGAGCTCCTGCCTTGGAGCTGCTTACTGTGGCTGGGGGAGGCGCCGTGGCAAGGGAGAGCACTGAATAATTTAGCAGTTGCAGCTGCATCCAGCAGTTCTCTCAATTTAAATGTCACATGCTTTGTTGTTTTCTTGTTAATTTTTTATGGCTGTACATTTGCAGTGTTTGGCTTTTGGAAAAAAACCTGCTGGTGCCCGTGTTACGGGAACTGTGGCCTACTTCTCAAACAGGAACCGGGCAGAGGGCTGGGAGTGGAAGCTACTTATGGGTGCTGGGGTCTAGGCTGCACTTCAAAGCAGCAAGAAAGTTTCTCAGCTCAAAACTTGGGCTGAAAGCAGTTCTGGTTTGGAAAAGAATGTCCTGCCATAGTAGTTGCAGAAGGTGAGGCTAATGCAGTTTGGTGCGTTGTGTAGGTTTTAAGATTCTGGGTTGCTTCCCCCCTTGCCTTTGCAAAGGGTATGAGTGGCTGCTACTGGGGTTTTGAGGATTGATGAAAAGCTGATGACGTAGAAATAGGTGAGAAGGCTCTTGTATTTTGTGATGGTGATGTTGCACAAGGAGGGGAAAAAAGGATGGACTTGAAAAGAGTGAAGGGCACGGAGCCAAAGCTCCTGTGTTACTGTTCTCTCATGCAAATCTCTGGGATTATTTTTAAATAAAAGATGAATTTAAATTCGAACAGTGTAGAGCAGGAGAATTGGTTGAGTTGACAGAGCGTTTTTATGCCAGAATTTATGTTCTGTGAGAAGATGGTGAGTGGTGCTCTGTGTGCCCTGCACTATGAGAGCTGCAGGGAGTATCACGAGAGAGGCGTTTCAGACAGTAAAGGAAGGGAGGAGAATAAGGTTTTCAACCTAAATTGAAGTGTGCAAAATGAACTGGGGCTGAGGCTAAAACCTGTCATCTCCTTCCTGTTAGCAAGTAGAGTACTGTAAAAGTATATGCTTCTCCTGCATTAGTTTATTGTTGATGGTTTTCCCCAAGACTGTAGTAGAATGAAGTGGGTAACAGCATTCGCATACTGTTCTTTCTCACATGCTTATCTCTCATGACTCATTCATTGCCTCAGTCTTGATTTTTCTTTTTGTTGTTTCTTTTTTTTTTTTTTTTTTTTAACAATTAGTAGGTGGACGTCCCAGCCACATGGTTTTCAAATATCTGCTGGTGGGTACAGCTGTGCCTCTGTGGGGCAGGTACTGCTGGGACCACTCCTTTGCGTTCTGCTGCCTGCAAGTTCCTTTTAGGATTGCACATTTGTGTTGGCGCACTTTGCACGTCCTTTTTGCGCAAGACCAAGGGAGCAGCAGCAGTGGATTTCTGTGGAAGCATCCTGTGCGTACCTGGATAAGCGGATTTTGTAAGCTGCGGTTGGTACTCAGCTCTCCGTGAGCAATAATGACTTCTGATATTTGTAGTATTCATGGATATGGAAAACCTCACCCACTGGGAGGCGTTTAACGTGTTGCAGATACTACGCTGTCATCTAGCTCGGGGGCCCGCAGGTGCCAGGAGGGGTATGTTTCAGCGCTGGCTGCAGGCAGTCCTTGTGTGTGGGTGAAGCTTGTTTGTAGTGTGGACAGTGCTGGGAGCTTTGGTGGTGGAGCGGAGGGGGTGGAGCGCTGCAGCTGCTCTATAAATAGACCCGACAGGCTAAGATCTAGGGACTAAAGATTGGGTTGCTATGGAGATTGATCTGAATCAGATTACCTGTGGGTCTGTTTTCACAGCACGTGCATGTGTGGCGACTGCGTGGTCTTGCGTGCACAGCAGGCTGCTTTAGCTAAGCATTTGGCTGAAGCCGGGGGAAAGAGGAGGCAACACTGAAGGGCCAGCATATGACAAGGATGGGGAAATCTGTCACTATAGCAACCACGAACCTGAATCAGTCCAGCTTCACTCTGTGATGCTGCAAAAAGGTTCCTGACTGTGGCATGATACTTCTGTTTGTGAACTAATTCTGGGCATGTTCAGTCTATTTGTTGGCATCCCTGTCCATGCTACCTCCATTTTGCTCTGGAGAACTGATGTGGAGGCTAAAGGTGTTTGGCTGCACGAGTACTGTTTTCAGAAGGCAAAGAAAGAATATCATTCTGTAGTAGGAAAGGAAGAAATCTTTAAATTATTATCATTCTTCAGACGGACTTCCAGGGATGTCTTTTTGTATTACCAAAAACTGTTTTCACAATTCACTCTCTAATTTTCTTTAATCTGATTTATTCTGTCCTTTCTCTCAAGCTTTATGGATAGATGGAAAGTGGAAACAGTTGGGATGCATCTGCTGTTTTATCTGTAAGGAACTCTTGCTGACTCAAGTGATGCGTGTGCTCCAGGGAGGATGCTTTTAGAATCTGCCTGCAGTCCTGTTCTCTACTGGGTGATTTCTTAATTCTTGGAACTATCCCTAGGCATTTTCCAGAACTGCACCTATATTATAGAGTAACTGTACTAGATAAATATGCCATTATCTGTTTTAGGCATGCTTGCAATGCTTTGAAAATGCCTCTCTTTTTTTTTTTTTGGTGCCAAAGCGCTAGTATCTTTTTAGGAGTCACAGCATTGGCATGCACTGCTGCCTTGCCAAGGTGGATGGTAACACAAAAAGCAGCTGCACCAGTATAGCAAGTCCATCCAGGTCTGACTTCAGAAATTGTTTCATGTTCTGTCAACCTCTGGAGAAGGGGAGGTGTTCTCAACTCATCTGCACTATCATCTGTGTTTCTTGTGTTAGTAGAACCACTGTAGTATCTGGATAATAGGGATAACGGGCTTCCTAGAATGTTGCATATTTTTAAGTATAAAACTACTAGCAGTGTTTAATGTTAATATCGCTGTTAAGCAGAGAAAGTGTAAAATGGCTCACGTGAAATGGGGACTGCTTGTCTGCTTCTTTAAAAGCTTAGTACAAGCAAAAATACTATGTGCTATACTGGAGATAATGGCTGGAATCATTTGAAACAGACTTGGAAGAAGAAGTAACCAAAATTTCAGTGGTAAAGATTCCATAAAGATTATTAAGATGTCTAAAGACAGGTCAAAGCTGTCATGAATAGTTCATATTGTGCTTCAAACTGTGTTGATTGCAGTTCTACAGTGAGTTAAGTGGGGTTCCTGGCCGCACAGGTGAGGTGGTCTGGTCCTGAGGTACTTGCATCTGTTTCTCATAGCATCGCAGGTAGCTGTCTCAGTGTACTCAAGGTGTGTAATGTGAGAAAAGGAAAGATAAATCAACCAAAAAGTGGGCATTGAAACTCCTGGCCCTATTTGTATTTGTTTCGGCTTTCAGTTTTGTCTGATTTGGTGTGGATCTTGAGTTCACAGTAAATGCTGAACTGAGTACAGACTGTCTTGGCTGAGAACAAATAGAAATTCAAGATGTTCCACGGACATTTTAGAACTGAAAATCTAGTTCCTTTTGGACATGGCTGGAAATTTGGTCTTTCGCAAGGTGAGATTTCAGTGAACCAGAATTCATGTGGCTTCTGTCCTGTAATTCTTGCTGTCTCCTTCATGACTTCCTCTTTTTTTTCCTCCTAGAAATTAATGTCCCACTATATGCTTTTCACTCAGTTAGTAAATTGAATTGTATGACCCTGATTTATATTCTAAAGGTATCCATGCACTGGTGAACTCTGCAGTATGATTCTTGTACCAGGTAAAAGCTGGAGATAATGGAAGGAGAGACCTTTCTGGTACCATCCTAAACTATGGAAGAGTTGCAAGGAAAGCAGGGCTTAACATCTGCCTGTTGGAAAATAATCTGCTGTCTTTGTATCATTTTTTGAAGCAATGATTTAAATACTGCTGACTATCATACAGTTGAGCGTAAGGCTGTCCTATCAAAGTTGGAAGCTTCTGTGTGAGGAAAACAAGTGTAAGTGAGCTAAGTTGGGTTAACGGTTTGTTGTGTTCAAGTTATTCTTTGACTAAATGACTTTGTTCCTCTAGCTTTGTATCTAAAAAGATGAGACACTTTTAAAAAGACTGAAGACTCCAAGGGGTAGATGAGGCAGGGGTGCTGCACAATTCATGTCTCTCAGGGCTAATGCTGGGTATTGGTCCGACACAGATGGCTCTAAACTGATAAAAAGTCTGCAGTTCCTTCATGCTACCATATCCGTTCTGTGGTGTGGTGCTTTTCATGAGGGGGGGTGTGTGTGTTTATATAGACTTCTATTTCTGGGAGGACTTTAAATTGCAGAACACCATGCAGATTGTCCTCTAAGAAGTTGTGCTACAACCTAAAACATGGGTGTTTGGGAATTTTGAAATGTGGAGTAGTGCCAGTAATAGAAGCGTTGTTTGGAACACTTTTTTATCTTGAGTTACTGGTAGGCCGTGGGTTATAGTGCTGGCTCTGGCCTTTGTCTTTGTATCTAGGCTGCTGTGCCAATTTCTAGTAGTTCATGAGTATTGCTGACAGCTGCTACAGTCCGTGGGTAGTGTTAGTTCTCACCAACCTGTTCACCATCCATATGAGTGCTTATTTAAATTATGGTGTTCTCTGATATGTGATATGTTTGTGCAATAGGTTTCTGTGGTGGCCTTCACTTCTTTATTTTTCACCTTTTCTTGAGTTGAAGTTATAGGAAGTTTCTTCTCAAGTGCTGCTTGAGGATTCAGCCTTCAAAGGGCTGGTTCCAAGATGTTTGCAAAGAGAAGGCACGCTGTGGAAGACCTTTTCAGAAAAAGCAACCTAGAGTTAAAGCAGCTTGAGAGAGAGAAGAAGCCATCAATGTCAAAATCTGTACCATCTCAGAGTCAAGATAATCTCTCAGTTCAGGTCCAAATGCCAATATGAAAGAGGAGAAATGGAAGTATCTCTCGGTTGTTTGATCTCTTTCTGTTCTAATGTACTTAGTCTGTAAAATCTAGGAGCTAGAGGAAGGATGATAGCAAATCTCTGAGAAAGAAACTACTTTACCTCTTTATTGCCTGTAGAAGCTGTTGTCTGTAGTTGTGATCATATTATGTTCAATCAAATTTGCCAGATTCCCTTAGCTGCTCGCTCCTACCTTTTCTTTGTGCCTGCACAAGCGTTTGTGTGGCCACTTGGTGAACCAAGTGATAGAAATAACCTAGTAAAAACAAAAGTGGCAAGGGAGGAGAAGGGAGGGTGTTTTAATCCATATCAATTCCACAATCTGGTTCACCATGTAACTGCACGAGCACTTCTACCAGCACAGAGGAGGGAATGACACTGGCCTGAAAGCAAGCTTTTGGCAGACAGGGAGAGAGAGGCAGGACTGTAATTCCTGTTTGTGTTGGTTTATACCGATCATCAACTGTGGTGGCTGATTCCTACCAGGAGTAGGAAGGTGAGTTCCAGCTAATATTGATCTAATGCTCTTTAATTGCTGTTATCAGCCATTACTAGATCTCTGAAGAAGCAAGAGATTGAATAGGGGAAGGCAAAAAACCTAAACTTTGTTCTAATTCTTCTACCTCTTGCTTCAATCCAACAAAACTTTATCTTCCAAAAGAAAGCTTTTATCCTCTTACCATCTCACTTTAACTATGGCCTTGTTAAGAAGAAGTAACCAAGTAAAGGAGACTCTAGAAGCCCTTGCAGAATATCTGCATCAGCCTGGTCTCCCTGTGTTGCAGTAGAAATCAGAAATCTCGGAAAGTGCTCTGATCTTTTTTTAAAAAACTGACAGAAACTTTGATGTGTGGCATCACTAGGATGCAGCTTCAGCCATTCCAGGGACATTGGAAGCCCTGCCTGTGTTCCTTGTACTGGTCTGCTCGGATACTCTTTTGAAAATTTTATGGTTTTGATGGAGGTCTTCATACTGTATATCTCGCTAGCTCCTTTGCAGAACTGTGGGAAAGATGTCTAATGAATTGCAGTTATAAAAGATGTTCTCCAGGCTAGAGAATAGGAGAAAAACCATAGGGTATGGACAAGTTACTGAAAGGTAAGCTAAGGTTGTGGTCTTGTAGCCTCTCAGTTACTCTGTAGTCATTGCGTATGTTTCTACTCCCTTGTAAATGCAGTTTACTTTCTCCACCTTCACTGAGGGGTAGGATAGTCTCTGTTATAGAGGAAGAACATACGTTTGGTTACCACTGAGTAGCGGAAGTTCCTTGAAGTCGTACTTCTAGGTTACCTCATTGTAACTTATTCCTATGCCCATATCTGTAACTGAACAGTGAGTTCCTTAAAGAGTTCTGGGTAAAGCTCTTTGGAAAGAAAACAGATAAAGTAGTTCTTCAAACTGATGGCAGAAAGATCCACTTGATTGTCCCAACTTCATCTTGTTCCTCTCAAGTTTATCTATGCCAAGATATTTGCAGAATATGTTGGATCAAGAGCTGTTGCAGGACAGATTCTATAATGTTTTCAATAATACCATTAAAATGAAGAAACAGAAGCTTTGCTTCCTGTGTCTGTATTTTCTCTGTTGTTCAGAGAAGATAATTTATAAAAGTATTGCTGCTCAGAGGAGGTAATTCATAATGCTGTCACTTAGGAACCTACAGTGACTGTAATTGAGGATCTGCTAACACCATGCCATGAAGTCTTACAAAATGTGGGTGTGAGGGTTAAAGTTTCTTTCTGTTTATTATTCTATAATTAATACTTACTGACTAGTACGATTTTCCTTTTTTGATAAATCATATACATACTTTTTTGTGTGTTTGTGTTCTTACTGGTATTTGGAGAGCTAATGAATAAAATTCCCCAACTCTGTACCTGGAATGTGAAGGGCTGGGAAAAAAGCAAATATGTTGCTAGACTTTAAACTTGATTGTGAGATGCTGACAGTTACAGTGCCTTTAACTAACTTTTGGTTGTGAAGTAATGAGAGAAACATCAAGAAAATGACCTAATTTTGCTGAGATTTAGAGGTTATTAGTAAATAAGTTATACTTGTATTCAAATAAAATCTAAACTTCATGCTGCAGAACTGAAAGATTTTAGTACAGTAATAATAATTCTCTGAATTCTGTGATAGCCTTAGGATGTAAACATGAACTGAAATAGAAACCTTACTCTGAATATGCCCCAAAAGACAATCAGTTCTATTTTTTAATATAAAATAAATTTATTAATGCTTTCATTGGAATGCTCAGTAAACATGTAGTACAGTTTGAGCATCTCTGATTTTAGAGTTTTCGAGAACTTTCTGTTTCAGAAAATTTCTGCTTTCAGATTGTTTTCAAATGTAGGTAGGGAACATTGTAATATGGAACTTGATTACTTTTTAAGACTTTTTTTTCCCCCCTCTCTTTCATGAATTCAATGAAGTATGAATGGTGGGAATGGAAAGAACAATTTTACAGTGCTTACTGAATTCTGAATGTCTATTAAGCGTAGTTAGTAATAGTAATAGTAATGGTGCAGTAAAATACCAATTGTGCCAAGAGGATTTTGCTATTCTAAAATGGGCAGAGAAAGTAGCTATAGGAAGCATGGGTATCAAGAGTAAATGATGAAGATACACAAGATAAATGGAATTGAATAAAGTAAGTGAAAGAAACAGTATGATTTACAAGAAGCACTTTCGCTGTTGCAAACTGCAGTTCTATATCTTCACAGAAAAAGTGTTAGAGATTGCAGTCGTTGGGGATTGTGGAGATCATTCTTGCTCTAGGCCACGTCTAGGTTTGGGAGGGTAAGGTGCATTATATCAGAATATTTTTATATATATATATGGCTTGTATCAGAAATGAATACTGTGGCCAGCAGGAGGAGGGAAGTGATTGTCCCCCTGTACTTGGCACTGGTGAGGCCGCACCTCGAATACTGTGTTCAGTTTTGGGCCCCTCACTACAAGAAGGATGTTGAGATGTTGGAACGTGTCCAGAGAAGGGCAACGAAGCTGGTGAAGGGTCTGGAGAACAAGTCTTATGAGGAGCGGCTGAGTGAACTGGGACTGTTTAGCCTGGAGAAGAGGAGGCTCAGGGGAGACCTTACCACGCTCTACAACTACCTGAAAGGAGGCTGTAGCGAGGTGGGTGTTGGTCTCTTCTCCCAAGTAACAAGCAACAGGACAAGAGGAAGTGGCCTCAAGTTGTGCCAGGGACGTTTAGATTGGATATTAGGAAAAATTTATTCACTGAAAGAGTTATCAAGCACTGGGACAGGCTGCCCAGGGAAGTGGTTGAATCACCATCTCTGGAGGTATTTAAAAGACGTGTAGATGTGGTGATTAGGGACATGGTTTAGTGGTAGACTTGGCAGTGCTAGGTTAATGGTTGGACTTGATGATCTTAAAGGTCTTTTCCAACCTAAACGATTCTATGATTCTATATCAAATTGGACTTCTCTTGATATTACCCCTTCTTTAGTTATTCTGTTTATCAGGCAGCTAAAGTTCAGGTTGCATTTTTTTCTTCAGTCATGTTTAACTGTACAGAATTGCCAATTAAAGCTCCTTTCCCAAGCACTGTAGAATCCCAGGGATTTACCTAAACAATACTTTTGCCTCGAACCATTTCATGAATAGCTCTTTGCCAGTGATATGCTTCTTTGTTTGTCTGTGGTCTTTCTTGAGATCCTTGTGTACTTTTTTGTGTGTTTTTCAGCTCTGTGCTTTTGTGGGCATGTGGTTGTGGTTTTATACTCATGAAGAGAGAGATCTGTTGATGGCCATGACTGCACAGAACACTGAGGCTTTTTGGGAATGTAATTAAGGTCATGAAGTTACTTATGTATTTTGTATTCCTGATTGTGCCTTTGACACTTTTGCTTTTCTTGATCATAGGTTGGACTTGCCAGACAGTTCCAAGCAGTTTCTGTTCCCCAAGGCAGTCAATCACGGCTGACTGGATAACTGACTACTGGATCGATGAACAGAAATTCACTGAGATGACATAGGGAGGGGCGTCAAGGACAATGGTGCAGAAAAAGAAAATCTGTCCTCGGTTACTTGATTATCTTGTGATCATTGGAGCCAGGTAATGTAAAAAAGTCTCAGCGCTGCTTTTGTATGGGCAGTAGGGTGGGGATAAATAGCCTAGCATCCATTGATGAAGCTTTGCTTGGTGCTGAGGAAGTGCTGTCTGGAATGCGTGCAGAATGCTATCATAATGGGAGCATCTACTTGGGCCAGAGCACTTTTTGAAAGATACTAGTGCAGCCAAAGTTTTTTAACTTGTGGTCTTTAGACTCCTTTTCAAGGGTCTGCAAAGAGTGACTAAGAAAAGCCAATTTATATATGACTGACTGGTAGCCTGTGTGTCTGAACTTCTTTGCTTCTACTGGCATCAGCATAGAGGGATTCACAAATTGAACATACTGAAAGCCACATGCAAGTAAAATACTAGTTGAGGTTACTTTTCTAGCTTTTGAAGTGTAGTCTGTAAACTCAGTTTAAAAAAAAAATAATCTGGAACTTGCCTTACTTGGCTGTTTCTCCCTCTAATACTCATTTATCCTCATAGGAATGACATGAATGCTTTCTTTTTTTAAAATCTTGTTAACTGTCAATAGATAAAATGTTATGCTTATTTACTTAAAGCATATATGAAATGTGGGGTTGATGTGTATGTTGTTTGTCAAATACACAGGTGCTCAGTAAATGTTATTTTTCTTTATTCAAAGTTTATGCAGGAACTTTCTGCCAGTCTATTTAATGGGTGTATTCCAAAGTCTATTTTACTTTCATTTCTAAATATCAGTGGTTTATGTGCATCAGCCTGTTGCTTTACCTCCTGCTTTCTTTCTATTGCACTTTGAGTGCAATATTTAAATAGGCTAAGTGGAGGAAATGACATAATCCTAAGTAATAATTATTTTTATTATTGTATTTTATGAACAGAATAATTTAATAGTTTAATTACTTCTTATTGTCTGTAGAAAAATAACCGAGTTTTCCATATCTGTGTCACCAACTAGGAAAAGAAGGAGGAAGAAATATTAACTGCCTCCTCCAGTGATGCTTAGTGTCTGATGTTCTCACTTAGAAATTTGCTAGCATGACTTCTGGACTCCTACGGTTCTCTTGCTTTTTGCTGGGCAGCGGTAGCTAGATTGCTAATGCTCAGAGGTCTGTTGTCTCATTAGGCACTTCAACAAATGCCTATGATAAGAGATGGAGCTGACTGAAGTAGCTTCTACTGCAAAGTCCTTAGAGCTCCATGTGGCCTTTACCATTACATCTTGTTATCCACTGTGCACAAATAGTAATGCCTTTTGGAAGTATCCCTTTTATTAGATGCAGATTTTCTAGATGTCTGAGAAGACTCTGTCTTTGTAGCTAATATTACTGCAAAGGCATGAACTGATGATATATTCACTGGTACTCTGTTCATGACTTTTTTTTAACCATTTACTGCCAAATAGACTCTCTAAACAGTACCAGCATTATTTGACATTTCTTCTTCAGCAGATGATGCATTAGTTGTGTCCACTAATATATAAAAGCTTTTTAGGGTTTCTTTTTTTTTTTCCAGTACTTACTTTTCAGTACAGTATTTCAGTACTTAACTGTACAGGCAGTATAAATTTTGTTACCAATTTATGCTTTATTATTAAAGCATTTTTACTTTTTCTTTAATGAAGTATTAGTTTGGGAGAATTAGTCAGCAGAGCTATTTACACCAGTGATTTTCTTTTGTAAATTACAAATATTCTGTTACTACTTGTTTGGGTTTTCTCACCTCTCAGATGAGAGAAAAGCAAGTGTCATTCGTATTTTGAAATGGGCAAATCTAAAGTATCAAGGTGAGAAAATGTCTTGTATGAGATCCCATAGGAGAGTGATGGTGGAGCCAGGTCTGCTACGTCCCATTTAGTAAACATGATGCTAAATGCCAATTACTTTAGAAAATGGTGAGAGATCAGACTTTAAGCAAAGGAGTTAAACCAAAGAGAGGTTGTTCTGGGGACATTTTTTTTTTTTTTTCCACTATGTGGATCTCATACTATTTCTCCTGCAGTTTTTCAGTAACTTTCATGGAAAAGTAGTGGTACGAAAATAGTTAATACCTTGAAAGAATCTGTTCTTCTGGTGGAAAATTAGGAATAAACAGTATTGCCTTTCTGTTTTTGTGTTCCATTAGTGATTTGTGGTACAAAGGTTGGTGAGCCACAGTGTTAAATAGGTCTGCATATTACTACCCAGCTTTTATAGTAACTTACGCTTCAAATCCAACTTGAAAATCAAACACATCAAACCATATGTATCTATGGTTGCTAAACTTTTTAATGAAAATTTTACAGGATGAGGTCTGTATCATTCCACCATTTGTCTGAGTTCTTTCCTAGTAAATTCTTGTTTTTCCCAGTTAGGAATCGATACTGGATTTTCTCATTTAATTTTTCATCTTGTTCATAAATGGCTGAAATCCAGGGGGTTTTCATCTGACTGTATATCTGGAGAGGGACAGTGTATTTCCTACCCAAGTATTGCCCAGAGACCTGTGTGGTTAAATTCATTTTGGAAATCAAAGTCAGGGAAACATGACAATATGATGTTCTCCTGGGAACAACATACTCCTGAAAGTCCTTTTCTCAGTCAAATTTGAACAGGCTCCTTGTTGGGCCTTGATAATGATGGTATAGACTTTTTTATTTAACCATTCTGCATTTGTGGCCTTGTGCTAGTGATTGAGCATTGTGGCTAGTGACTGAGAAGCTGCACTTTCCCTGGGTAGTAGTGGAGAGAAGAAACAAAGATGAAGCTGAGCCCACAGGCTCCTGACATCTTAGTAGGGAGATACCAAAGATTTTTATTGGCATTAGTCAACTATGTATGTTTTTTCTGTTTGCTTTTTTTGTAGGCAGCCAAGTAGTGATAGTGTTGCTCAGACTCCTGAACTGCTGCGACGTTACCCTCTAGAAGACCATGTGGACTTTCCTCTACCACCTGACGTTGTATTCTTCTGCCAGCCAGAAGGGTGCCTGAGCGTGCGGCAAAAACGCATGAGCTTCCGTGATGACACTTCCTTTGTCTTCACGCTCACAGACAAGGATACGGGTGTCATTCGCTATGGAATCTGTGTCAACTTCTACCGCTCCTTCCAGAAGCGAGTACCCAAGGAGAAGGGAGAAGGCACAGGGGGGCATCGAGCTCGGGAGGGACAGAAAATCCCCAAATCTGGGGATGCATCTGCACCCCAAGAGGAAGTGGGCACTGAGAGT
>NW_008825270.1:4894141-4903700 GCF_000699105.1 Pygoscelis adeliae | reverse complement strand
CTCCAAGTACAGAGTCTACCCCAGATGTGAATCGATCACCGCGCAGTAAGCGTCTGGCCAAAGGCAGCCATCGCTCTCGGAACAGCACTCTGACTTCTCTGTGCATCCTTAGTCATTATCCCTTCTTTTCCACCTTTCGTGAGTGTCTGTACACCCTCAAGAGACTTGTGGACTGCTGTAGTGAAAGATTGCTGGGCAAGAAGTTGGGGATTCCTCGTGGGGTGCAGAGGTATGTTGAGAGGGAAGAAAGAACTTTTTCCTCCCACTGTTTGTGTCCAGGGCTTGCAATTGTCTGCATAGCAAATTGTGGCTGCAGCTGTGGTTGCAGAAGGAGCCAAACACCGATGGCTGACCTTTTTGCTGTTTTAACCCACGATCACAGTAGGAAAAGGAAAATTTTGGGATGATTTCTTTAAAACGTCTCTGTCTTATTCTGTAACCTGGTATGATTTTCATTTTTGATATGCCTAAGGAGGCACTGTCCTGCTAACAACTGACTAAGCATGATCTTTTCTGAAGCTGAGCACTGATGCTGTTATTGTTGCTTTGGCATATAAGCTCTGTGGCAGTGTACGTCAGGACTGATTCTCTGGCAAATTAGAAACAGCCAAGAAATAACAGAGAATTTCCACTTGGGGCAAGAGGGAAATGATGAAAGTGTGCTTAACGAGCTTATGAAACAATCTGAACTTCAGCATGGGAGAGAAAAGACTAGAGAAGCAGGAACGGCTGAAAGAGATCAAAGTACAATATTTGAAGGGGAGAGGGAGGAGAGGTAGAAAACAAAGGAGTTGTCTAGGAAGCATATGGGAATGGGGGTTGGTAACAGCAAATTAACAGGAACTTGGCGTATTTTTAATGTAATGTAGTAATCTTACATATCTGCTATTATAATGTTGGGTATCTAACAAAAGCTGTTGCACCGTAGGGTACAGAAGGAACAATGTCTTTATGTGTATCAGTCATGGATGTTTATCTGTGCTATTGTGCCTGACACCTACATTCCAGGATGATATTGTCCTTTCCAATATGCTAAATGAAAAGAGAAAATATAAAATGAATCTCTGGAGAAAGGAAGGCATTATCTCAATAGTAAGAGGGATGGGACTGTGAGCTCATAGTGTGAGTTAAGTAGCTTGGTACACTCCAAATTAAACTTGTCAAAAGCAAAAAATGACAGGGCATCTATCATTTTCATCTTTATAAGCTCTTTACATTTTGCATGAAAGGGGAAGTCTGTTCCGTTCACAGAGCAGTAGCCTACTTCTTGGGTTACTGCCCTGGAATAGTTCTAGGAGAGTGTCCTGGGCTTATGACTGACTCCTGCATTAGCAGATTTATCACCTGAATCCACTGACTGTTGGGAAAAAAATCATTCTGTCAGAACAAAACTTCCACCACCCCCCTCCAGTGGAAGTATGTATTAAGGGAGCTTATTTTGTCACTTGGTTTAGTCTGATAATTACTGAGGCAGAAAAAAGCTAAATTTTATGATTCTCCTCAACTCTGTAAGCTCATCTGACTTTTGAAAGGGGTGCTAAAGTATTCCAGTGTTTGAATGGCATGTGGTATTTGAAAAATTTGCTCCTGTTGGACATAATTCTTAAAGAGAACTGAGTGACAGATGAGGAGGGCAAGAGAAGGAATGCTGAGCATACATCTCTGGTAAAAGTAAAGCAGCAGGTTTGAATTATCATGTAGTTTGCAAGCTGTGACCTGGAAAAGTGGAACAGTTTTGAAGTGGTGGCAGACTAAAGGTGAAACTGAATCCTTACAGCTTGCAAAAGGCTGAGCGTGCCTGTTCACAACCTAATGTCCTGTGCATTACAGGATGAGAAGCATCACAGTTCTTGAGAGGTGTAACACTTATTCAGCATAATCTCAAATTGCCCTTCTTTTGGCCCCTCCAAATTTCTCTAATTTTTCTTCCTTTCCGAAGCCTTCAGTGTTACAATCTTTTTTTCTTTTTCTTCTTTTTTTTTTTTTAAGTTGTGAACTGTAAGGTAGAACCTCTAATTTTGAACCCATACCATTCTAAGGGATCTATTACAGTAGCTGAAGATACTTACCAGGCTGAAGTTTTTGCAGAATGGCTGCAGCAGGTTTGCAGCCTTCACTGTGCTACAACATTAAGGGCTGAAGTAGACAAGCCACTTTGCTTCCCTTGTCAGGACCCAGTTTCAAGTTTTGAAGCTCTGAAGGCCCTGAGCAATGCTGTAAATGCATTTTGGCCAGTCCGTCTGTGAGCTACAAATTTGTAGATTGCTAGCTTAGGGCATGGAAGAATTGCTGCTTATTTTGCTGAGGTACCCAAAATACTTTCTAGACAGCTTTCAGAAATTTATATTCTCAGCTGAAATGCATCCACTTCTGCCATGGGTTAGTCAGCTCTTAAGAATGATACAATGCAATGTAGGATAGGGTGAAAAAGAGTATTTTATCATGCCAAAACATCTGGGAGGTCTTGGTGTGGCATATTTTTGTTATCTTGGGTTTAGTTCCTATTCTTGCAAAGGTTTGTAGGACTGCTGGAAGCAGAATCTTACAGTCAATCAGTCTGCCACAATTCTGGATGAGATACGGGAGTATCCTATGTGCATGCTGAATTTCAAGCACCAGGGCGATGAGAGATCTTCAGAGACCTGGACCTAACTGAACCCTTTAAAAGAACTCTCAGGTGGAAGTGACATACTTGTGTTGATTCCTGCCACAGAAAGATTTATAATTCCCCACAGTGGTTGTTTCAGTAGGCTTAAATCCCTACCTTCTATTCCCATGTGTGACCAAATGTTTGTTAGCTGCATCTTTTAATTCTCAGTGGATCTGCCCTTTCCCTGGAAGAGCCTTGTGGAATGGCTGTCACGTGAAGCTCTTGCAGTACTAACCTCGTTGTTCTCCCTGTACAGGGATACAATGTGGCGGATTTTCACAGGCTCCCTCCTGGTGGAAGAAAAGTCTAGCGCATTGCTACACGACTTGAGGGAGATTGAGGCCTGGATATACCGGCTGCTCCGTTCACCGATGCCTGTTGCTGGTCAGAAGCGGGTGGATGTGGAAGTCTTGCCCCATGAGTTGCAGCCAGCTTTGACCTTTGCTCTTCCTGATCCATCCCGCTTCACCTTGGTGGATTTTCCATTACATCTGCCTTTGGAGTTGTTGGGCGTGGATGCCTGCCTGCAGGTGCTGACCTGCATCCTTCTGGAGCACAAGGTAAGAAGGGAAGAGTTGATCTTTGATAGGTACGTAGGATGTTCTGCCCTCTTCAAAACCAGGGTAGGCTGGACATGTAGAACAGCTGTCTCCTGCATGCCTGGAATCAGTTTGTCTGTGGGGGGAAGGAATAGCTCCTTCTGAGGTTCCTGTTTTGAAAAGTTTTGTTCTCACTCAAAAAAACACCCGAAACTTGTTTTCAGACAGATTAATGGAGGGTCATCCAGTTCACAGCCATCAAATCAGAGGCCTGCAGGCTGTGATCTTTGTATACCCCTGGGGGGAGTATTAGAAGGGAATGGTTGCTGCAGTGCTAATGTGAGTTTCTTTGGTTGCAGGTTGTATTGCAGTCCCGAGACTATAATGCGCTCTCAATGTCTGTGATGGCCTTTGTGGCTATGATCTACCCATTAGAGTACATGTTCCCAGTGATCCCTCTGCTTCCCACCTGCATGGCCTCTGCAGAACAGGTATATATTTTTCCTTTATTGGTCTTTTGCAAAGGATGTTTCTGTAATGTCTGAAACTCATATGGGAGTAGTCCTTATTTCCTTCCCTGCTGTTTTCTCAGGGATTGTAGCAAAGTCTGCCTTGCAAAGAACGTTCTTTGAGCAGCACTAACTATTTAAATCGTAGGTAACACCACTTATTTAGGATATCTTCAAATCATGCTTAGTGAATAGTATGCTTCAAAGCAGTAGTTCACAGCAGTTCACAAGCAATGGACTGAAAGGCCATAGATCCACAATATTGTGATGAGTATTTATCTCAGTTTTGGATTTTCTTTCTCCCCCCCCCCCCCCCCCCCAGCTGAGTATTAAGGTTTGTTAGGGAGGGTCCAGAGTAATATTTAAGAACACTTGGGGGCTCTTGATTCAGCATTTAGAAACTATTGACTGCAATTTATTCTCCTCAGAAATATGAAGTGTTGAGTTACTTTAGCTGGGAGCCTGGGTTTTACCAATAGTCAGCTCTCTGCAGGAGCTCATTATTTTGCTTGGCAAGATAGAATTCAGGCCATCTTACTACTTCAGTGCTATCCTGCAACTGATGCTGCAGGTTTGTTCTTGTACTGCCCCTTGGAGGGTGACCAACTCTTCTAGATTTAAAGAATAAATTAGCCTCCCAAGCCACTGGTCTCAAGCTGCTACATGCCTTACTGATTTAAAGCTTTTCCCTCTGCTGATTCCCTTATTAGAAACAACCTGAATTTCCCTTTAGGTTTTCCATGTACATTTGAAAAAATGCATCTGTTTCTTCTGCTTCCTAAAGATGTTATTGTTTTGAAACCAAACTACCATTACAAGGGTAAGGGTAAAGCCCTTGCAAGGGTAAAGCCATATTTACAGTGGCACAGACTCAGTTTGAGCTGAGGGTGTATTAATCTGTGACTTGCTGCTTCTTTAGTTAGGCTCTTACTCTGAACATCTTTTTTCTTGGTCCATGATAGATGTGGCAAACTATTAGATTAGCTAAGTTTTTTCCAGAGAACCATGCAGCCATATAAATTACATCCCTGGGAGGTGATACGGGAGGCGGAAATTTATTTTCTTTTCGATGAAAATTGAAGCTCTCTGAGCAGGAGCTTTTATTCTTCTTTTTTGTTTAAATGTTTCTATTGTATGGAATTAATTACTGATTTATCAATGCCTTGTGTGTCGTCTTCTCTGCTATAAACATAGTGTAGTTAATAAATAAATATTTGGGAAGAACATGGTGATATCAAATGCAGATCGTGTCCTTATTAAAGTCTCTCTTTCTCTCAGCTGCTTCTAGCCCCTACACCTTATATCATTGGTGTTCCAGCAAGTTTCTTCCTTTACAAACTGGATTTCAAAATGCCTGATGATGTATGGCTTATTGACCTGGATACCAATAGGGTAAGTGGTGCCCATAAGGACTTGTGGCTTTGTTTCCAGGGAACTGTGCACTTTCATCAATGTACCCACTGAGAATTTAAGAATGCCTGGCCTTAGTCTGCCTTTGCCACTCCTGCCTTAAACTTTAGGATTCCGTTCCTTGTTGTGTCTCAAGTTCCCCATTTCTTTTGCTCACAAGGCATTCTTTTTCAGTTAATCCATCTGGCTATATCATTAGAAGATAAATCCTCAAACAAATGATAAAGCTGTCTTCCTGAGTAATTGTGACCCTGTCTCTTATAGCCCTACCTAAGAAAACCAATCTGATAAGAGCCTTCCAGCAGCATTGGTTGTCATGATTCAAATGGGACTATGTATCCTGCTTTCTACTGGGGCATGAGCAAGGCTATTTCAAGGGTAATGTGTTATAACATCATCTAATTGATGGAAATTCCAAAGGATGAGTGTGGGTTCATTCAGACTTCTCTTTTTTGTGGTAAATGATAAAGTAATTCCTCCATTGTTTATGATATTGTAAACAACAACAACCATAAAGAAGTGAAAATCAAAGTATTGATGCAAGTGTCTGTGTGTGGGGTTTTTTTTTAATTAATTATTTTACTCTATGCTTTTATTCCTCGGTCTCTGGAGTGGTGGATATTCAGGAGATTCTGTTTTGGAAATGACTACAGCTGGGGAATTTTTAGTCTGTTGCTGTGCTTAATTCCAGGTGATCGTTCCCACAAATGCAGAATCTTTGCCAGCACTGCCAGAACCAGAAGCTTCAGAACTGAAAAAGCATCTGAAACAGGTAATAAGCACTTCGGGGAAAGGACTCAGATTCAGTAGAACTTAGCAAATGTAGTCTTGCACAGCTCTTCTGCTATACTGGACAAGAATGCAAGTCAGCAAATGCAAAGCAAAGTGTGTTAATAACAGGTGTGTATCCTGGCACATCAGATGGATGTGAAAGCGTATCAGACTACTAGAACGCTCTTGTTCAAGAAGGTGCCCCTTGGTCAGTCATGGAGAGGTCTACTTCTCTGAATGTGGAGGTGGGCTAATCAAATGTGGAGGGTGGCTGATTAAACAACGTTATAGGGGTGTCTTCTTTTGAGCTCCCTGAGCTGTATGACTTTAACATTGTCTTCTCCTGACTAAGCTAAATCTGAGACTTTTATCTTGTTTCAGATCTCTCTGTAGTTTCTCCAGAGGACTTCATTGTAATTTTTGTTACCTGTTTCATCTTTTGCTGTCTCTGCTGCTTCCACCTTTGTCATTTGTAGGAGAAGCACAGGACTAGGAATTTTCTGTCAACCTGTTTAAGATGCCTCTTTCATATAGTTGGCCAGTTAGAACATCCCCCATGTTAGAATACAACAGCATTTTGAGCTTGAAAAGCAATATCGATTGATACAGATGTTAAGTGGTAGGTATCCAGTTGCTGCTTTTCTATCTTAATGGAGAGACTTAATCTGGAGAAGTGAGTGGTCACTGAGGCTTATGACTGCAGTTAATTTCTTAGCCAGGTGAGGGATAATTTGAAATGCTCCTGGACGCAACAAATGGTTTCTGTTTTTTACTATTGTTTGGGGCTAACTTGTTTCCAGGTGGTGCAGAAAGTTCCAGATTCCTCCTTTACATTTGCCATGTGGGCTTCAAACTCTGGCTTGATCCATCAGGCTATGATCATCTTTGTTTCCCCTCCATTCACAGATCTGTGTGTGAGGTCTCAGTCTCTCCTCTCAGGTCCTGCTAAGCCATTAATCGGCTTGGGTCATCCTGGCTGATTGTGTCAAGCAGGTTTTATCTCTTTATTTCTGTTTTCCTTATGCATGCTGCATGCAGTATCTGAAGGTAAAGTGTGTTACTAATGTGATGAGTTCTGTGCTTTCTCTCTCCTCGTAGGCCAGGAGAGCAAAGTGTTTAACCTCTATGATACCCCTGTACCTGCCGTCAGCACAGATGGAAGCGAAGTGTTGCTTGGAGTTTTGTTAGATCCACCTTCCCCCCACTTCTGCCTCATCCCCTTGCAATTTCAGGCACTATTCAGCAAAACTCTCTCACTAGGGCAAAGTTGGGTATCAGAAGAACAAATTGCAATTTCCTTGAAGACACATTTAAAATTCTCAGAGTGTTCACCCAAATTCATATTACATTCCTATAGGCATTATCATTAAGAGTTGACCATTGGCAAAAGAGAAGGAGCGCTACTGGTTGCTGTACAAAGTAGAGAAGACTAAATTGTGGCCTACGTCACGAAGGTTAACACTTTTGTGTGCCTTTGGGTCTTAGTGTCAATGAATAAAATTCAGGATATCTACTTTTAAACTGCAGTAGAAAGTTCTTAGCTGCATCAATAAGGACAGCAGCCTTTCCACTTTCCAAAGTGGCCAGATATGAATGTTTGGGGATGGGGCAATTAGACCTCTCTCCCAAGATGTGCATATTTTGTGGTCCCTTTTATTTCCTCTCATTTGTGATATTTGGTAGTAATAGATTTTTTTTTTTTCCTTCCATCTGTTTCTCTGTGGTCATGTGTTCGTCTTGGCTCTGATGGGCTGCTGGTGTTATCATATGATCTTCCATCTTGCCTCCAGTGTCTGGTTAGCATGACTGCAATCACTCAGAAACAGCTGCTCACTCCTGACAACAAGGTTCTTTATTTTATTCTTTTCCCCTCGATTTTCCATTTTACCAATTTCCTTTGGAGTTTTGGCTTTTGTTTTGTTTTATATATTTATTTTTGAAATAAAAAGATGAAGACTCAGTGGGCAAATGGGAGAAATAAGGAAGACTTAGGTTAGGTCTGGGTGTCCAGGACTGATTTACCACTTGTGCTGCTCCACATAGCAGCATATACCTTTGTGCATATCCTTGAAGATGTTACGAGGGTTGAAGAGGATGGTAGCTTTATGGAGAGATTAAGACCTCATTCAGATGGGAAGTGGAGGTTTGCAGGGATACAGGCAGATGCCTGTGTAAAGGTGTCTCCACATTGTCCTGGGATATCAAACTCCCTGGTTGAATGGCCAAGTTGCAAGGCAAGTTTCAAGGCCTCTAAGTACCAAGATGTATTCAAATTACACATGGGAATAACTCTACAATAAGCTGTACACAGTGCCATACTACTAGTGGTCCAATTTGGACTATCTGTTTTCATGTCATGAATGATCTGGCGAAGTAGACTTTTGTGCTACCCCTTGGCTGGCTCCAGGACTGTTTCAGCATTGAGGAGATTGTTTTGACAATCCACATAAAAGAGGGCCTGGAGATATTTGTTGACTCAGCGTAGGAGATGCTTTAAGACAAAGTAATGGAGCATGCACAATGTTGCAATTGCCTAGAGGGCAGGGTAGCTCTGATCTCTCTCTTGTTCCTTGAATAACTTTTCTTGCTGAATGTGTGCATAATGTTGTCCTTCGTTAGGCACTGGCCAGCATGAGTCTGAATACTCAGCCCATTCTTAATCTAGAGAAGTTCCAAGAGGGGCAGGAGGTGCCACTGCTGCTGGGAAGACCACAGAATGATTTGCAGTCTACTCCCTCCACAGAATTCAACCCTCTGATCTATGGAAATGATGTGGACTCTGTGGATGTGGCTACCAGGTGAGGCTGTACAGGAAGGTAGTGTTGAGTCTTCATAAAATTTGCACAGACACTTCTGTGGGTCCTGTGGTGGAAGCAGCATGTCCCACGTTCTACTTGACATCATGGGAAAAAAAGAGCAGAAATTACAGTGTTTATCTCAGATCTATTAACTGCATGAACATAACTATGTATCTTGAGGGGGTGTTTTGTTTCTTGCATTTTCCTACAGATCATCCACTTTACCTGGACTTGTCAGTCTGATATTGTATCCTCAGCTTAAATCACAAGCCTTGAACTACAAAAAAAGCTGGAGACTTAGTTGTCACCTCAGCTAGTGGATATGAGAACAATGTCCCTCATTGGGTGGGTGTTGGTGTTGAGGTGGTGAATTAAAACAAAGTGATTTCTTGTTTTAGTTTTTTTCTTTTTTTTAAAAAGTGTTTTCTAAGAATACTTAGTTTTTTGTACTGGGTTACCATTCTTCAAAGGTTTGAAACATTGCCTACTGCATACCTTTTAAAGGCTCTCTGTTGTCTTTTCTGTTGTGTTCTGTGTTTTTATCTGATATATTGGCCTCTGTTTCTTTTTAGGGTTGCTATGGTGAGATTCTTCAACTCGCCAAATGTTTTGCAAGGTTTCCAGATGCATACTCGCACTCTTCGTCTCTTCCCACGACCAGTGGTGGCCTTCCAGGCAAATTCTTTTCTTGCCTCTAGGCCGAAGCAAACACCTTTTGCAGATAAGCTTTCCAGGACACAGGCAGTAGAATACTTTGGAGAATGGTCACTCAACCCTACTAACTATGCTTTCCAAAGAATTCATAACAGTAAGTTTTGATCTTGCCTTTCCTGCACTTGGATGTAATGCAGGAACTTAAAAAGCAGAGAGATTCTAGGGAAG
>NW_008825270.1:4847171-4894084 GCF_000699105.1 Pygoscelis adeliae | reverse complement strand
AGTTCAAGGAACACTTTTCTATTTTTATGTATGTCCTCATGTGTTTCTACCAAGTTAGCCCTCTTATTAGCCACTCACTCCTCCCATTAATTTTACCTCGTCTTGTTTGGTTATGGAGAAGTCGTCTTGTAGGCTACTTAGAGTAGAGACTGTCCCTTCCTTTGTGCGAGACTTAGAGGGGGTAGCCTCACTGTGAATGAAGCCTTTGACACCAATAAATGAGTTCAATTAACTCTCTCCTTGTTTTGTTGTGCAGGCATGTTTGACCCAGCACTGATTGGTGACAAACCGAAGTGGTATGCTCACCAGCTGCAGCCCATCCACTATCGTGTCTATGACAGTAATTCACAGCTGGCTGAAGCACTGAATGTCACAGTAGAGAAAGAAACAGACTCTGATCCCACTGATGACAGGTTAGTGGGGAGCACTAGTCACATGATAGTTACTTCAGATTGCTGGGCCTCTCCTACTTCTCGTTTGCAGACTTTTCCTTTAGCCTGTCAGGCTGCTGTTTCATTTCTTCTGTCTGGGCAGAATACTGACACTGAAATAAATTGTCTCACTGCTTTGTCATCACAGCAACCTCTTAACCCTTTGCTAGTGTATTCTTAAGCCTTCATTTAATGTGATTCTCCATTTGTATTTTCCTGTTTTCTTTTGCTACCCGTATGCTGCTTGACATTTGGTATTTCCTCCCACCCTAATGCTTTTTTCTTCCATGCTGTTCTTTCTCCGGTTATTTCTGTTGCAGTACTACAAGTACTCCCACCCATCCTACCACTCTTCCAAATCTCTACTCAGTGCACATAGTTATGCAAAGCTTGTTAGTACTACCCACTGCTTGAGACCTCCTTGTGTGTTCAGTAAAAAGAGTAAACTCTTTTGTTATAGTAGGTTTGGCCATATTTCCCAGTGTTTTGCATCTAGTTTTATTATCCTTCATTCTCTGCTAGCCTGTGAGATCTTTTAGGCTCGGTCCTGCATATCTTTTACGTTCTACAAAGCACCAGTGGTGCTGACTGAGTGAGATTTATCATTAGTATAAAAAGGGAATGCTTTTACTTGTGATTTCCAGTTCCCTTAAAGTTGTCCTACACACACACACACACACTGAGAAATAATACACTACTCCCTGCTCACTTATGCTTGACCTCATTAACTTTGCTGAAAGCCTTTAAATGTCTTGCCATATGTCTCTTGACGTACCTCAAAGTTATTTCATTTGCTCTGACTTTCATGAAGTTGGCTTCTGACTCTTGCCAGAAATCTGTTTGCAGAGGCTATAAGATCATGAGATTTTTAAGAGGCCCATGAAAACAGTGCTGATTCACATCTTTGAAACATCAGGCCCTGCTGTTGCTGTTGTGCTGCCACTCATCTCTATTTCTCACCTGTTGTGGCAGTGGCAGTGACAGTGTCGACTATGACGACTCAAGTTCCTCCTACTCCTCCCTCGGTGACTTTGTCAGTGAGATGATGAAATGTGACATTAATGGCGATACCCCAAGTGAGTAACTTCGAGCTGTACTTTCACAAGGTCCACATAGGTTCCTCTTCCCCATTCATCTGCACTGTGGGAAAAATGCCTCCCCTAAGTTCCTGAATCAGAGCAAAGTATTGCTCCATTGTAGTCTTGCTCTGAGGTAAAAGTGTCTTCTATACTTCTTCTTCAATATCCAGGGGTAGGCTGAAAAAAGACACTTCTGCTTATAAACAATGCCCTCCAAAGGACACTGGGAGGAGGAAGAACAGAAATAGGTGCTGCTGAACAAAACTGGCTCACTAGGTCTGGAAACAACCTGCTGCTGCCAGTAGATACTGTGCAATACGGGCAGCAGAGTACGAGCTTTCTCCTGCCCCTGCATATTGGTTCTCAGTGCTGGCTTTAATGAGTCACTCTATCCTAGTGGGGACAGGAGATGCATTCTCTGTGGCTTATATGGAGGCTGCAGCAATAGCTTCTCTTGTGAGAGTGGGAAACTCTCACTTTCTTCAATAAATTAAATCTAGGAATGCCAACACATTTCCTATGTCCCAAGGACAAGAGGTAATAATCGTAAGTTGCAACAAAAGAAATTCTGCTTGGACATAAGGAAAAGATCTTCACGGTTAGTGTAGTTAAACAGGTTCCCAGGATCACAGTAGAATGTCAAGCCTTGGAGACTTTCAAAACTCAGTGGAACAAGGCCCTGAGCAACCTGCTTTAACTTTGAAGTTACCCCTGCTTTGAGCAGAGAGTTGGAATAGATGACCTCCAAAGGCCCTTTACAACCTAATCTTTTATGCAAGTTCATTCTACTGAGCAGTCTTTGTTTGCTAGGGATCTTTAGTTAGATGGGCAAAAGGCTGAGGAAGGCAGTGTTCTTTAATGCAAAATGATGTGTTTGCAGATGTTGACCCCCTGACTCATGCAGCCCTTGGTGATGCTAGTGAAGTGGAATTTGATGATTTTCAAGAATATTCAGGGGATCTCGATGAACAGGCCATGGACAGTGAAAACTCCCAAGAGAACAACCAGCCTCGTTCAAGTTCCAGTACTACAGCCAGTAGCAGCCCCAGCACTGTCATCCATGGAGTGAATCATGTGTGTACTGAGATGAGTTCAGCCCCAAGATCAGCGTATTAGGATATAAAGAATGGGAGAATGCATGTGGTTCTTTCTGAGAAGGGCAAAAGCTAATAGGACTGTGAAACCATGCACAGATAAAATTGCATGCTCTTTCTAGACTTTCTGAGCAAGGTGGAGTTTACTGATACCCTTTTATGCTGGGATAGAGCCTTCCTGTCCACAAAAGCTCCCATGCATTGAAAAATGCAGCATTAACAGAGAGCAGTGGTCCAGGTTGTGACTGCAGGAATTGCTTTTACAGAGTCTGGAAAGACCTGGTGCGTTAGAGGAACAGGGAGTGGGATGGGGAAACTCATGAATCTGTGGTCGTTTAGGAAGAACGGGAGTTGCTTGCATAACCACAAAACAGGGTAATGGACAGCTGTTTTCCTGAGCTAACACTTACCAGTAAGATCTGTTTTGCAGGGGAGTAAGCCCCTAGAACAATGCACAAAAACTGCAGTGTGTATAAATCCTAGATTAGAGCCACGGACAGTGGGGATGGGGTCAGGGCCCAGTAACAAACAGCAAGGACCCTGCAGACTTCCCAGTTTGAAATAATTGTTCTTGTCCTGCCCTTCAGTTGTACGTAACGCAAATTAGCGAACAGATCAATGATTTGACTGGTCCACAGGAGTCAGCAGATTCAGCAGAAATGGAAGAGAAGTTGGTTGCTGGATTTTCAAACCATCTCCCTTCCTTGCCACTGCAACCAAGCTTTCCCAAGATAAGCTTGGATCGTCGTGAGGGTGACAGCGCAGCTGGCAGCATGAGCTCCTCAGAAGGGGTGGTGAGGAAGCGAGAGTATGACAATCCGTACTTCGAACCACAGTATGGTTTTCCTACGGAGGATGAAGATGATGAGCAGGAAGAGAGCTACACCCCAAGATTTAACCAGAATCTCAATGGAAGCAGGTGAGTCCTCCTTGTCTCCTGCCCTTCTGTACAGCACTGTTGGGGTTTCCATCTGCTTCCTGTAGTTTAACGTTCATTCCTTCAAATGTCTTTTGCACCTGAAATGTATTGTTGATCACTTCCATTTAATACTGAAATTCTATAAACCCTTCTGGTTTGAGTAAAGGCACTTGCTCAATTCCCTCACTTCCTTGCTTTTATGTAAGCAGTAGGAGCTAACAGAATTATCAGTTCTTCCTAGAAACATTGTAGTATATCACCTACTGATTTCTGGAAACCTTTAAGCAAATTTTTGTGTGTGTGTGTGAAGCTTTGTGTTTTGGGGGAAAGATACTATAGTGATTGATGACATTGGGTTTTCTTGTTATTGCTGTCCAAGCAGAACCCTTTCACCCCCAAATCCACCAATGCCCTTTTGCAGACAAGTTTTCGGCATGCCCTGAAAGGTAATAAAAGCCTGAATGCAAAGATGCTTCAATTCTCTCGCTTTTAATTTTTCTTTTTTTTCTTTCCCACAAGGTAGGGGTAGTGTGGTGAAAACTGGTGAGGAATGAGACCAGCATCGATCTCCCACAATCAGACAACGTGTTGATTTGGGGCGGGAAGGGGGAATACTAATAACAGTTGTACTTAATTTCTTTAAAGGTCTCAGAAGTTACTCCGTCCAAACAGTTTAAAACTGGCCAATGATTCTGATGCAGATTCAGATTCCAGGGCCAGCTCCCCAAACTCTACTGTCTCCAACAACAGCAGTGAAGGTTTTGGGGGCATCATGTCTTTCGCAAGTATGTACTACTGCATTCGTTAAGCTGGTTTTATTTATTATATTAGAATTTACAGAGAGATGGAATAGAGGGATGGCTAGTCAAGAGAATGACTTGGTTAGCGAATTGTTCCCAGCTCTCCAGAAGTCACATTAGGAGCCACAGGACCTATTTAACTTACACTGCTGATAACTACTGCTTTATGTATTTTTCAGTAAGAAGGACTTTGGTTATGTGGTTAGGCCCCTGAGTTATATGGCACTTTAGGGCACAGATCAGAAATTCTTTCAGTTTCATTTAAACAAAAAATTGTGCAATTTCATGAAGCTGATACAAAAACCTTACTAGTAGTATGTCTTCCATGCTACCATATTGTGTGCTTAGGTGCTAAATTGAATTCCTTGACTGTGCTCACCTACTTTCAGTTATATTTTAATAATAAAATCCACAGTTGTGGAAAACTAATACAGAGTTTTTTAATGACTGAAAGAAGATATGGCCAGTTGAGTCTTGCACTACAGTGGGGAGCAGCGCAAGAAGTTTGCAGCAGTGGGGAAAGTATATTGGATGTTTCTGGTAAAATGATTGTTACTAAAATAAGGCCGCAAAAAAAGAACCAAAGCAAATTGAAATAGTACACTGAGATTTTAAATTAACATCTTCAAGTGTTAATCAGCTCGTTGATCTGCATGAGATGCTTTCAGGCTGTCTACAGACTTAACAGATGATGATGCATTATTGTGTTCTTAAGATCTGTCTGTACTAGGAAGAACTTCTGTTTTCTCCTAATCAATGGAAAGCTTCTATTTTAAAGCACACTTCTGTGGCAGATTTACAGTGTTTCACAAGGCACAGTGCACAATCCTCACTTCAGAATTGCGTATTTTGGAGATTTTCCATCATCCTGTTTTCTCATGTGGCCCCTACCATTCATTTGCTCCTGAAAAGAGGATCAAACTAGAAGACACAGCTGATGTGAGGTTACCAGTTTAAGTGCAGGAAGACAGGTGGATATTGCTGTTACATTTAAGACTCATAGATACAACAACAATGATTGTAACATGAAAGCTAAGAATTACGTTTTTGCACAGTTTAGAATAATCTGATTGCAGATGTGGTTGCAGTGTAAATGAGATGATGTTATGCTTGTGAGACTTTTGGGTAATAAAGAACAACTTCATCATCAACGATCTGGAATAAGAAGGTCAATTACAGGAAGTTTAGGAAGTTCAGGTGTGTGCAGTGAGCATTAGGCATTTAATTGTTTTCTTCTTCTGTCATAGGCAGCCTGTACAGAAACCACAGCACAAGTTTCAGTCTGTCCAACTTAGCCCTACCAACCAAAGTTGGGAGAGACAAGAATACTCCCTTTCCCAGCCTGAAAGGTAACCGTTTTTCCCTTTGTCTTCTACAGCCTTTACAGTTCATGTGACTTGGCAGTTTGAAGTCTTACCCCTAACAGGAATCCTGGGGGTGACGTATTTTGGTAGTTTGGGTAGTACCTGTCTTAAGTATCAAGACGGCAAATTGTCTTGATATTTCTCAGTCAGACTTCTTCCCAACAGTTGGACTGTGCTGGGATGGGAGATTGGCTAGTCTAGCCTGTGTTAATGGATTAACTGTGAATGTTGGTTTTGTTTTGTATTTTGATTTGTTTTATTTTTAAGTACTTAGTGTAAAGAATGGGAACCGAGAGGTAGGTACTACTTTGTACTGCCAGTATCCTCATGATTAGTCTTAGGTAACTTGTTAGAGCAATGATGCTGCTTTTGTAAGTGTGGGTAATGCCAACCTCCCATGGAGACTGCAGTTTACGTGGGTTTCAAAAGTGTTTATAGTCTTTTCAGGTCACGAAATAGAAAATCTCTCATCAAAATCAAATGATAACCATACTTCAGCTCATTCAGAGTGAAGATCAATTCCTAACTTATGTGCACAGTCTTTTCATTGGAACATCTCCTGTTTGTCTGCAGTATCATTAGATAACATGTCTGAATGGGCACTGGAGAAATGACCCTCTTACCGTGGGGAGATAGACAGCCTGGTCATCCTTGTACCAGATGTAGTAACAGATGGGTGACTGAGCACATGCTGGTGTTTTAGTGTTGAGACCTTTTCAGTTGCTAAACTGGGGAAAGGTTTTATTTTACCTTTTGAGTTATTCTATCTGATTAGAACTTACTGCTTTTGTTTTAATATGTTGATTTTTTCATTTATTTTTTCCTCCTCATCATTTTCATCGGTAAAGATTACTTTAATCTGGAAGTGGGAAGGGATGTGGATGAAGGTTGGTATGATGTTTTGCTGACCTTTGACCTTGTAGAAACAAAGGCCAAAAGCTGGTTTTTGTGTTTCTGCTTTGGACTTTGTTTTTGAGACAAGTAATCATTCCCTGTGTGTAAAATGAGGAGGAACAGGACTGGTATGGTGAAAACACTAGCAGAGACTCTGCACAGCTGTTTTTGACAACCTTTTACCAGTTGGTTATGTTTTCATGTCCAATTGTACTGGATAAAAAACATGCTTCATGTCAGGATTATTTCCATGGGTAAACTTAAAGACTGATTCCATGCATTGGAAGAAAACAGTGATGGGGTTTGCCATTCCATGTTCATGCTTTGCGCCTCATCTTCTGCACTTTGGTGTTCTTTTCTTGACTATTGTAATCCTGTAGGGCCTTTACTGTTACTATGAAGATGAGAGGATGGGATTTCCGTGGAGTAGCTCAGTCTGTTTTATGCATGTGCAAGTGTGCGTGTGTGTGTTCGTGTTCATTTACGTGTGCATGCTGGCTCACTGGGATTCCCACTGGGCACTTCACTGGTTTAAATGTTTTTGTCTCTGTTGTACAGGTATAAAGTCACTGCATTAACTTGTTCTTACCAAGTGTGTGTGGTACCCTGTGTTTCTAACTGTAATGGGAAATGATGCTGGGACTCCATCTCATTGCTGCTGTTTGACCACTGTCCATCTTCTTTTTTAATTTTTTTCATGCACATCCATTGATATTTTTTCCTCAGTGACGCAGATGTTTTTGATAGTGCCCTTGAAATACAATATGTGCAATAATGTCCTTGAAGATGCAATACATTGGTTCCACGATGCCAAATTTCAAGTCAAGCACTATCTCTAAGATTAATTATGCAGGCCCTTGTTGTCTTGGGCTTTCAATCATCCTTCCTGCTCTAGCGTCATTTGGGTTTTGTTTTGAGGGAGGGCTGGGAAGAAGCTGGTAGTTGGATTCTTTTGATTCTGATGGTGGGGAGTGTAGATATTGTAGTACACTACTAATTGTGTATTTTGTGTCCCAGTATTTGGGTTAAATACTATAATGGAGATTATTACTGAAGCTGGCCCAGTAAGCAATGAAGGTGGGTTCCCTACAGCATGAGCTGTGCATGATACAACAATTTCCAGCATTCCCTATGCCTGACTTTGGGCTACCTTTCTCACTGGGTAACCAGTACCACATGATCTATACTAGTCACCCCCAATGCATTATGCTTTTACATATAGTGACTAATTTGAAGATGGTTCTTGTTGTGGAACTGCATGCAGAGCAGCCAAACTTTTCCTGCCTTTCACCTCCTGCTCCCATTACCATCTTCTCTTTTTCTCTCTGCATTACTCCCATTACTGTTTTCTGCCGATGTGTGATGCTAGAATATGATATACGCTGCTGCTTTTTTGGAGTTTCCATTTTGTTTGAAGTCTGTTATCTGTAATCTGAAGAGGTGTGTTAGCCAACCTTAGCATTGCTTGTTACTGTCCTGGGATCAGACTGTTTTCCTCCCACCCCTTCCTCTCATCCTGTTTCCTCTCCTGTTTAGGAAACAGACGAGCTCTTGTAGATCAAAAGTCTTCAGTCATTAAGCACAGCCCAACAGTGAAGAGAGAATCTCCATCGCCTCAGGGACGAACTAGCAATTCCAGGTAATATTTTTCATTGCTTTTTGAGTATAAAGTGTTGTTAGAGCGGTCTCATACTTTGTCAATGTTTCCTCAGAAGCCTAGCTGTTGAAAACTACATAGTACTTTTCTGTGGCCCTAAGCTTGCATGTATTATTGTCCGAAAAGAGTCGGTATGGATGGTCTTACAGTTAATAGTGCACATACGTATTTTTTGTGCTCTGAAATGTATCCTCTTTCTGATGAGATCCAAAAAATTCTAGGTCCCTACTTTAACTCAGTATTTATTCTTTGTAATTGAGTCTGTTCTGAACAAGGTAGTCTAGGCAGCAAAGTTTTAGTGCACCATGTAGGGGATCAGGTGAGTCATATGAAGCAGCTTGATTCTGCAAATTCATGTGAAATGCTTTTCTCGGCCTTGGGAAGGGACTCAGGATGGTGCAAGTAAACATTACCTGACCTGTGCCTGTGCTTGTCTCCTCCCTTTCTTATGTAGCAATCATGGGTAGAGTGAAATTTACGTTGAGCTACTGGGGTTGGGGAGACAAGCAAGAACAGAACTGCAGTTCAGACTGGGGAGTGCAGCAGGTTGCACAGGAGTTCCCTTCTTCTCACCATTCCCTCCCCTGTGGCAAAACAAGCTGAAGCAGTACACCTGCCAAGGCTGCTGCAGTAGTGCTATTGGTAGTGCTGCGCTTCCTCTTTCAAGGAAAGCCTACAGGTCAGACAAGGTGGCTGTGGGAGAAGGTTGCGGCATAGAGGATTCCTATGGATTCTGAGGAGTGCCGTGAAGGTGAGAAGTAGAGTGGTAGCTAGAGGGACGAGAGGAAAATCTGATTACGGCTTATTATGGGAAATAACAGACAAAATAAAATAATTGATACTATACCTATAGAACAGAGCTTGGGCTGTGTGCAGTTATGTTAGCAGCGGGCATAGCTAGATTTGAACTTCTTTTCTTGTAAGCTTAGCTTTGATAGGAAGTGCATTTCTGTGTGTGTCCTGGCCATATCTCTCTTCCCATGCAAGCCAAGGTAAGCAGAGGGCTAACGTTTGCCTGCTTCCCCTTAAATCCATCAGTGAGAACCAGCAGTTCCTGAAGGAGGTGGTACACAATGTTCTCGATGGGCAAGGTGTTGGCTGGCTGAACATGAAGAGAGTCCGACGGCTGCTGGAGAGTGAGCAGCTTCGTGTCTTTGTACTAAGCAAGCTGAATCGCACGATCCAGTCAGAAGAAGATGCTCGACAGGATGTCATACAGGATGTGGTCAGTGCTGAACTCAGTAGGGTCCTCATACCTAGTGTCTGCTGCAGCTCATTTTTGTAGCTTGTAACTTTAACAAAGTTTTGTTAAACTTAACAAAGTTTTTGTTAAAGTGCCTCCTAAAAGCTGATGTTACAGCAGTATTGGAATTTATGTTCTTGAATTACTTTCTCACTTCTGAAATAGCGACACTAATGGGATTTTCATTGCAGGAGATCAGCCGCAAGGTTTATAAAGGCATGCTGGACTTGCTGAAGTGCACTGTGTTGAGCCTGGAGCAGTCATATGCAAATGCTGGCCTGGGAGGCATGGCCAGTGTTTTTGGCCTGCTAGAGATAGCACATACTCACTATTACAACAAAGGTAAGAAAAGTGATTATGAGAATACAGTGTTTATGAACCGAACAAGATCCTTATTGTGAAGGTAGCTGTTTTGTGACTTCTGGTATTTCAGGGGTTTTACGACACTTTCAAAATAGGTGAGAACTGTACCATTGTTACTGAAACCTTACAAAGCTTGAAACCATTCTCTTGCACACATGTAACTGGACCAAAGCAAAATAATGGCCATGCTGATATGTGATTGAAAATGGAAACTATGCAGCAAGATACAAAACCTGGGGCTTTCACAGATGAAGTGGAAATTCTGAGAGTGGGGACCTTCAGCTAACACTGTCCCAGCCACAGTCTTGGAAAGTTATTGCAGACAACCTGAATAGGGAGGGAGTTTCTAATGTGGAACCATATGAGACTTATATCTCACCAACCACCTTGCATTACACAATGATTCTTATATCACTAAGTACTCTTGGAGAGGAAAGTCTGAAAATACCTCTTTATTTTTCAGCTTTTTCTTAAAATCTGATCCTTAATGCAAAATAAGAAAATGCACGCATAAGGAAAAAGAGCAAAAGATGACAAAAAGTTACCTCTCTGCTTAATATCTGACTCAGCTGTAATCTCAAATGATGAAAAGCTATTTATTTCATTGTAGCCCAGGAGTAACATCTACTGAACACTTTATGGTTGGTGTTCTGGGTGGCTTGCATCAGGGATTTTATGAGTTGGCTTAGATGCCCTGTGGGTTACAGGTGTTTGTTTCCAATCGTTGTTAGAATGGGGAAGAAGGTAAGGAAGGCTGTCCTAGTGTAACAGTCCTGCATGTGGGGAATAGGCTGATCTTGGTAATTACAAGACTTTTAGTTTGACACTCATCCTAAGCAAAATTATAGAGTGGCTGATGTAAAACTCCATGGTTGTAGAGTGAAGTCTTTCTAATGTAATGCCAGATACCATAATTTGGTTGTAAGTAGAGTCTACTCAGTAAATTGTGATCACAATAGACAAAATTTGATAAAAACTTTTAAAGCCTTGATACATCTTTGAAGGACTTCTCTATTGCATGACATCTTGATTTATACTCAAATTTTAGCTGTTTACTATGTTTTACCTGTTTTCAATGAGTTGATCTAGATATTTCTAGAAATGGTTTATAGAGATTAGTGCTTATCTTAATGTTACTTACCATATAGTAGTGGTCTAGTAATCCTAAAATTGTTCAGTTTGCATATGATGCATACTATTTGAACAGGACATGATGGGTATAGGTTATTTGTCTAGAGGAAGCTGAATCTTAATAAAACATGTTTGTGATTAATTTATTTTAATATAATTAAGGACTAAGGACTTGTGTTTAGAAACAAGGACAGTTGGCAATAATAGCAGGACTGGGAACTATGTCCTAGGAAGCAGTGTCTCTGAAGATGGCAGCTATGTGTGAACTTCCCACTGTTTACTGTGTCTGTAAAAACTGGAGAAGGGGACACTGTGTAAACCTGGGAATATAGATTTGGGATGCAGCTATTATATTGTCTCTGGAAATGTCACTAACAAGACCCACAGCTGAGGTAGTGCTTCCAGTTCTGGTCATCACATCTTGAAAAATTGAGGAGGTTTCTGAAAAGACCTATAAGGAATTGGGAAAACACTTTTGCTCTGAAAGGTGGAGGTGTTCAGTCTGTTGAATGTTAGATGTTGATTGTTTTCAGTTATCTAAATGGAAAGGTGTTGCTGATAGCAGAATTTTTAATCTACTGGACAAAGGTATCACAAGGTCTAGTGGTAGTGACAAATTTAGGTATTAGGATATGAAATTTCAACTATTAGCCTCATCAGCTATTGGAACAGTTTGTGTAGGATTTTAGGAGGTTCTTTATGGAAAACCTAATTTTAATTATTCTATTCTGAAAGTTTTGCTGTAATTCAAACTGTGGAGTTTGATACAGAGAAATAATCCAAACTGCCTTTGGGGACATATGATTATAGGAAGTCTTGGAGAATGATAGAAGAGCTATAGCTGATAGTTTTTTGGGTTTTTTTCCTAACTGAAGTTTCATTTAGTGTTACCCATCAAAGATGATTGTACTTGTCATCTTTTCACTGCAAGAGGAGCTTCCTTATATTTTAGAAGTGATGTTCTTGGTAGTTTAGGCAGAGTTGTTTAATTTTGCACAACTCAGCAGAGGAGATGCTACAGTTACTGTGTTAAAGAAGATTCCTAGGTTTCAAATATACAGGAAGAAGATAATTTGAGTCTCCCAAAAACAGCACTCTGGCTCTCTCCTCTACTGTTTCCACCAGTGTGTCAGACTATCTGCAAGCCATGGTGACCTATGGGAACAAATGTGGGACTGAGCTGTTTCAGTGCCAGGCTTAATGATTTAGGTGAGACCATCTGTCTCATCTTCCTCTTCCTGCTCTCATTTCCTTTTTCATTATGTTTTTTTTCTTTTTTTTTTTCCCCAACACTTCGTTTTTTTTCTTTAAAGAACCAGAAAAGAGAAAACGAAGTCCAACGGATGGATCTGTCACTCCAGTTGGCAAGGATCCTGCATCATCCCCAAGAGTGGAGCCAAAACCTGCGATGCAGCTGCCGGTACCTCAGCTGATGCCAAAGGCACCAAGCCCTGCAGGCAAAGGGCCAAGGGAGTTTGACACAAGGAGTCTAAAGGAAGAAAATTTTATTGCTTCCATTGGTGTGTATTGAGGTGCATGTGAAGTGCAGGAGGAACTTCTGTTTTGGCATTAGGTTCTATTTGCATTCTCTCCATTTTGGCACACTACATTGCTGCTGTAACATGCTTCATTTACACTTTGGATCACAAGGAACAATCATATGTGTTTTCACTCTACTCTTGGATAAACTATTCAGGGCAGTTTTCTCCCAGAAACTTTCTAATCTTAATTGTTTCTGAATTTCATTACGCTTTAGACAACTTTATTTTTTGCTCTGTGATTGATGTTTTCAAGCAACAGGTAATAGCAAAAGGGAAACAGGGCCAGCAGGACTTTGGAAAGGGCAACTGTGGAAGGAACTACATGAAACAAAAGTTTTCTAATCATTGCTGACTACTTGTGGATTATCTAGATTGCATCCTGATAGAAGTGGGACCCAGGATCTGCTGACTATTAATAATAAAAACTACCAAAAAGATTTTAGTTGTAGCGTTACAGTTTCAGTGAGCAGGACTGATGGATCTTCCTTCTATGCAATAGCAAATAGAATGCGTGTCCTTCTAAACAGCATCTGCTAGGCCGGTCACTGGAAATTTTCCCAGCCTAATTTCTTAACTGGTATAGCTTTTCTCTATGTCTGGGAAAAAGTTAGAGGTAGGCTTTAAACTGTTTTACCTAAAAAGAGCTTTACAAATGTTTTTTTTTCTGGGGGGGTGGGGGGGGGAGAAAAAAAGAAAAAAAATATTTTGGTTGGATCCAACCTGCTGTGGATTGTAAACAAGAGGAAAGTACCATCAGCATATGAGAGAAATTCTTTGTCAACTCCCAAAATATGTCATGTTAAATTTTAGCCATTGCTTCTTATAGCCTGTTCAAAATAACTTTTTAGTGGAATCATTGTATGAAAGATTAATCTTCTGAAAGCAGCCTGCTACTGTGAGGCTGTACCTGCAGTATGTGGCATAAGACAAGGGAATGTGTGTATTGGGCAGTTATGTGGCAGGAGTGCAGACATTCATTTTTATACCCACATAATAGCTGCAGGCTGAGTGGTGTCGAGTCCTTCTGAACTGATACTGTGAGCCCCTCTGACTTGATTCGCTTTCTTGTTTCAAGAGGTAATACATGGAGGTGGTTGCTCAGAAACTAGTCTTACACTCTATTTGAAAATCTATCAGGGAGCTAAGAGAGATTCAGATTTCTAGCATTTCAGTTTAGTGGTTTGGTTCACTCTGGGTACTTAATTTCTTTTCTGTAGAAAAGAGAAAAAGGAAAGTATGCTTCTGACACAACTAAGAATGAAACAGACACTACGCCAGCGTTCTTTTAAAGAACGAAGAGAGATCTTTTATTTGGATTGCTGAGACTGCTCCTTTCTGTCAAATAAATTTAAAGCCTCATAGAAATGGAAATCTTAGAGATCAGACAGTCCGTGTTTGTGAAGCATTGTAAGAAATGCTTTTCAAAAGAAGTGCTACTTAATATGTTATGTTAACTACTGTTGCCAGAATATTAGCCTTAAACAATTCACAGTGTTCAAGGATAGGCAACAGATAAATTCTTATTGGTGGTTCTGATGCTCTAATGATTTCCACTTTTATGGAACTAAGTTACAAGAAGGATATGGTTTCACCAAAACTGATCGAAGTTCGAAAGACTTCAATGTTTTTTCTGAAGCCTTTTTCTAACTGGTTTTGTCTGTCACAAAGAACCATGAACTAGTATGCAAGTCAGTCTTTAAGAAATTGCTGTAAAAAACCCGTAGTGTCCATGTTCATCGGACTTTTGAGATCTAGAAGTAAAGGGATTTTCTCTTGTGTTGCAGGAAGATAATTTAAAGTTGCTTGGCTATTATACTTCCTTTATGTTCTGTTACGGAAGCTTCAGTATAAGACAATACTTCGGATATACAGGACCAGAGTTAGTCATGGCTGGGCTGAAATTCCTTCTGTATTGAAATGCAGATTTTCTCATTCAAACTAACTTATTTAGGGAAGAAGCATTTGGTAAACATTTACATGTTGCTGAAATAACAAAGTGTTTGTAAGTAATTCCATTTAAACATGAGAAAAAATGTTTGTATGTGAAGATGATCCAACACTGGAACAGGTTGCCTGAAAAGGTTGTGGATTCTCCATCTGTGGAGATAGTGAACACCTGACTGGACATGATCCTGCAGCAGCCTGCTCTAGTTGATCCTGCTTTGAGCAGGGAGATTTGACTAGATGATCTCCAGAGGTCCCTTGGAACCTCAGCAGTTCCTTGATTCTATGAAGTTTGGAAGGTGCTTACAGTCTCAGGTTGCAGATATGTAAATAAAACTCTCAATGAATCTGTTGGTGTTGTATGGACAAAATACAAATTGGGCTGCTAACCTTTTGACCTAGTTACAAGAGAAAATACTAGAATGGAAAGTAAGTCATCAGCATGATGGAGTAAAATCACGTACGGCACTGTTTGCGATAGCCAGATGTAAAGTGTGTGTTAGTGTGGCAATTAAACTGCATCTCTGAGATCTAGAGGTATGGTAGCTGAATGTGTGCAGTCGTCTTGTACTACAGGAACACTGGCCAGGAGGTTCACAGAGTCTTCCAAAGTTCAGGGTGGATGTGATCCTGCTTGACCCCCTTTTCTTCTTCACTTTTCAGAAAGTTTATGGTTTCTTGTGTACCTCTGAAGTATGTAGGATGCTTCCTTGTAACAGGAAAGGCTGTTGGTATTCAAAATTCTTATTTCTGAGGTGAAGAGTGATGGATTTTTATCAGTTGAGGATTGATCTTTGCTGTGCTCTAATACCTAATTGCTTGGCTAGGAAATTCATTGTGAAGATGATGCTTCTGATACTTTGTTTCCTAAAAGATCACCAATTATTTGCTTACTTCTGGAGTTCTTCCAGGTCATCACCTGTAGTGTTGGCCTTTTTGTTAGGACACTGGTGGCTTTAAAGTTGGTAGTTAATAGTTTCCCCTTTTATGTTAGTGGTTAGTTTGGTCTTACTGCATACTTGCAGTAACTGTTAACGAAAATGTCAGTACTTACTGAAGTTTCCATTACTACTTTTTAAATAATTGTTTAATGCTGGCATATCACTTTTATTTTGACAGTTTTTTGAAACAGAAAAGATTGTGCTACCTACTTTGTCTGCATCAGATCCTTTCTGGACCTGCTGTCCTGTTTAGTTCAGGCTCGTGTAACAAAGTCATAGGCATAATATTTTATGCCCCTTGAGTTTATTTGAGGTTTTCCTTTTCTTCTTTGACAAAGTAGTTGAGAGTAAAATCTAGGCTGTTTTTATGTGCTAGGATACACTCCACTCTGAATTAACAGGCAAGTCAGCTAGAAGTAATTTAACGGCAGGTATTGTAGCTTTCAGCCTGGTGGTTTTTAAAGCCAAGCCACATGGACTGAGCACTTAAGAGGCCAGATGTTTTCAAAGCCCTTTAACAAACAAATTCAGTGCCTCTTTAAGCGATTGTTATCTGTGTCAGTGTGTGCTCAGCTAGATAAGCCTATAGGATGCTGTTTGGATCCATAAGCAATTTTATCCTATCCATCTGTGTACTTAACGAAAGTTGAAGGAACATCCATCAATCATGAAGCAGATACAGAAATCGGTTGGCTAGCAGCTGTCTTTCTAGCTTTTTCTCCCTTCCTACATTTGCCTTGCTCCTGATACATTTAATGATAATACTTTGGAGCCTTCCTCCACAATCATAACACTATCCTTTTTTTTTTTTTCTAGTAGACATTTTGCTAAACAAAACTTTTTTAGAGCCTGTCTTGCCCTAATTTGTGCCATTTGCAGGGTGTGATGGGTTTCTGACACACTTCAAGTGGCCTTTTAGTTGCTCAACAAATTTCCTTGAAGAGCAGTAGAAGAACATTGTACTTCTTTTTCCTTCCCTTTGCCTTTGCTGCTTTTCTAAGAGCATCTTTCTCTGTAGCATTCCCAGATTTAACTGTGCTAGTGAGAGGGGACAGTGCCCAGCATTCAGAGTCAGTTCAGCATGTCAGCTTGTAATGTTTCCTTTGGCCAACAGGCCAGCTCCTGGAATCATCTGATGTTTCTGAGCAGAAAAGATGACTGCATTTCAGAGTGTTGAAGAATGTGAGTGATAGAAAAGTGCAAGTGCCTCATCACTATCTCATCTCAGGGCTAAGCTTCAAATGAAAAGAGTGCATGCAGACTTCAGACTTTTTTCCTTTTCTCTGCATTGTATCCTGTTATGGAATTCCTTGACTTGGAGTGCTGTGACCTAATTTGAATTTTGGAAGCTGGCATTAAGCATGACTGATATCTTGCTCATTTTCTTCTTCTTCCCTGTTTTCCATTCTTTATAACCTGATAAGAAGCAGTGGATGCAGAGAAGTTCAGCTTTTTGCATGTAGGACTGGTTGATAGGCAGAGCCAAGCATTTATTGAGAATGCTGTCAGGTCAAAAATAACTTGTTGTACTTGTAAACTTTGTGATAATTTTTAAGATATAATATCGGTTAAATATTGTGTTAACCTACAGTTTTAATTTTCTTGGAATTGCTGCTGCTGGTTTTGTGCCTTTTTCCTTTCAATGATATAAACTAGAGACATTAAAACGTTTCTGTTAATTAGAGCTTCTGTGATGCCTACATTCTGGAGGAATAAATATCTGACAATCTTAAAGGCCTTTCTCAGGAAAGGTGATTAATTGCATTATGTGTTCATAATAGCTGTTTTTCCTTAGTTGGTTCACTGTATGAAGTCATCTCTAACATTTGAATTCTGTAAATGAGAGATGATACAGTGCTCGATTCCTAACATTGATTTCTTGTAAAGTGGTGTAATTAACCCTTCACTCAGTAGGTGTCGTAAATTTCTGCCTTTTTTTTTTTTTTTTGAGATGAAGGGGGGGGGTTTTGTTTCAAATTTTTTTCCCCAGTTTCACCTGTCTGACCAGCCGCTGACTCTTTCTCTTTCTCTCCTGCTTTCAATGCATCTTGGGTAGAATTGTGGAACAAGCACCAGGAAGTGAAAAAGCAAAAATCTTTGGAAAAAACGAGTAAGGAAATTAAAAAACATAGAAACTGACTCCTCCAGCCTCCCCATAACTGCCAACTCCCCACGTGCAGAATGAGCTTGCATCTCTGGCACACAGTTTTTATGCCCGCAAGAACAAAGGTCTATCAAGAAAGCCTGCATTATAGAGGAGACCCAACAGATCAGTTTGCCTTGGGGAAATTGTGTTCAAATGTCTCTTCTTTTTTTTTTTTTTTCCTTTCGTTTTTTCCTCCCCTGAATGTTGCCTTCTTCAAAGAAAGGGAAGCAGATATCCTGCATCCTCACCATATCAGAAATACATACGGAAGGATTTTAAGATATTCCATCTCCTTTCTTGAAAGTTAAAGACCAGTTTTGCTTACCAAGACTTTTACATGAATATATTGATTGATTGATTGAATGTTACTGGAATGAAGAATTCTCTGTTCTTTCAAGCCGTGGGATGGCAAATTTTGTTACCTGGCATCAACCATGCACAGTTTATGACCACAGTCAGTCTGCAACAAGAAAATACATTTGAGGGGGAGAGAGAAGGTGTATGTGAAGAATTGTATTTAGTGATGGCTGTTAGAGAATAGCCTCATAATAAGAAATCAACCTGATTTTGTTTTTTATATCCCATGTTAAAGGAGGAGTGAAATAGTCTGAGGCTGTTTGCAAAGTCTAAATAGTAGTCTAAATCTACACAAATCTTAACATCTATTGAAATATGATATTGAATAAAATATTGAATATATATTATCTGCAGGTGTAGTACAAGGTTTTGTTCTTTTGGTTATCACTGTTGTAAATAGGGACAGATGACATAAGGACAATAGCTAGTTTATAATAACCATGATGCGGTAGGTGTTTCCTAACCATAAGTGTAGTTTCTACCTGGCAGAGCTGATGCCCCTTTTACAGACTGAAGGTTGGGGAGGATTAATAGCTAAGATAAATGGGTGAAAATTCCTGACATTCTGACTAGGCCTTGATTTGCTACATTACTTTTAGGCTCCTCAGTTAAATACTTCAGTTAAGTATAAGCAAGCATCTGGAGTTAGTTCAGAGAGAATGGGGCAAATGGGGCACCTCTGCGGTACAGCTTGCTACATTTAAGATGTGAATTGCTTTGTGCTGAGGTAGGAGTGTGTGAGACAGACATGTAGCACATGCACACACCTACTTTCCCAAACTGAGCCTTTCAGGTAGGTGCCTACACTGGGAGAGATAAATTGAGGTTTGAGTGGTTTATGTGTATTAGGCATACAACTCCATAAAGAAGGGAAGGGGAGGTTAGTAAGTGCCTGTAAATTGATAGTGACAACAATGTGATTGTGGTTATTGTGCTCCTTAAACTCAGTTACCAGTATTGCCCACAGCCTTCAAAATACCTGAACTGCTTCAGTCAGTTTTACTTGCTTTAAAAGTCAAATTGCCAGAAATATATCTGAATTATGTGTCGGGACAGGGAACTCTTAAATTGCTTAAAACACACAGCTGAAGTTTAGTATTCTTGCTGTAGTAATGAGATATAAAACTTTTTGCTGCATCATTATTCAGAACTAGAAATGGTGGCCGTTTGAATGGGTGGAAATAGACCTCTAGAAGTGAGCAGTGTATATTTCAGTGTAAAATAAGATTCCAGATTCTTAGAAAGGATATTTTTAGTTATTTTTCTTTTTTGTAAATTTTGTTCATACTTTCTCTTTGTTAGAATCTTTGATGATTTGATTTACAGTAACTAAAGCATATGGATTTAGAGGCAGAATACTATAACGATGAAGAACACTTTCTGTAAAACACTTCAAATGGAGAATTGATGGTTGAGTAGTAAGCTAGTATGGTCTGCACAGCCCGCTTATGGCTTTGCTATTCATGAGTTTACATACCATCTCAAACTCACTCCCACAAATCTTTGTATATTATCCTTCTCTCTCTCTCTCTCCTCCCTTCCCTTTTTCTTTCCTTTTCGCTGTCTTACCCTCTCTAATATTACATATAATACAAACATGTTCATAATTCCCAGGTTGTTGTGATCAGTGGTTATAAGAGATAGTAACATTGTTTACTTAGAGATACTGGATATAGTCATGGGTATATAATACAAATATTCCAGCTGCTGATCATGTCTTCCTGTTACTGAATAGTTGGCAGATATGGATATGGCAGAAGTGTTGCATTCAGTCTCTTCCCCTTTCTGAGAGTAGTGACATTCTGTGTACAGTCTATAACACATTCTTTTCTTGCCTTGTTATTTACCTCGTTCAGTGCTTATCCAAATTTCTTTTCAGGCTCTACCTCACCATCATTCTCTCTTCCTTCTGCCATCCCATCAGAGGACAATAGATGATATGATTCTAGAACTGCATGGGAGATTGAACATAAAGTTCTTTATCCTTTTTTTCCCCTTTTTTGTTTTCGGATTGGCAGGTTAATGAATGCATGACATAAGGCTTGCTGATTCCCTCTCTCACTACTGACCTATGTGATTGCCAACTCTGGAGAGCCATTTGTTAATGTAATTGGGGAATGTTGTGAAGTACAGCATCATACAAGCTTCTTCCTTGAAATTCTTACTGATGTAACACCAGTTGTCGCTGTTTATGTTCTTGTCATGTGTTGCCTGATTTTTGTCTAGATAGTTGCTGCAGGCAACCTACCAAACTCAGTCCAAGACTTTGAGCAAATTAGCTGTTCAAAAAAGTGTTCTCACTTTAAGTAAAAAAGTATACTTTATTTTACCAAGAATAAAGGAAGTGGCTTCCTAGAGTTGAATGGCAACCGCTCTGCATGTGTTACTGTAACTGGAAGCTTCTTGACCTTTGTCTGTCCTCTTTTCTCTCTTGAATGGCTAACAAAGGTACTGTTTAGTGATAGTCGCTCCTGGACTATGCCTTTGGAGTATTTGAAATTCAAACTAACTTTTGAAGAACAGCAGATGTGTCCTGCTGGCCTTGTTGTTTACAGTACCAAGGAATAAAAAAATCAAAGGAATGAGAAGGCAAATTTGTTTTCTTGGTACTGTTCCTGCTTTCAGTCTGTCATCTGCTTTCTGCCATACTGTTTTTTCCTGGTACAGTAATGATTTCCTTTTTCCTTTGTTCAGGGCCAGAAGCTGTGAAACACACTGATTTGGGAGAAACGGATGAGAAAAAATCCCAAATCAGTGCAGACAGTGGCCTCAGTTTGGCCTCAGGTTCTCAGGTCAGTGGCTCCTATGCTTGCTTTATTTATGTGGTAAGAGAGAGGATTCTTCTGTTCACTACTTAATTGTGGGAAGACTTCTAGGGTTTGAGTATTCTTGAAAGGCTCATTCAGTAAAATTTCTTCCCCCTTCCTGTAGGGGACTGAGTTCTTTGCAAACTCCTCAATTGTATGACCCCATGATCTTTTTAACATGCAGGCAGTAGTTTCTATTTGGCTGGCTAAATAAACCAAGGAAGCGTAAGGTGTGTGATTCAAGACCCCAAAGGAATGGGAAGTGATGTTCTCTCCTTATGATAAAAACTAATGTGACTTTTCTTCCTGTCCTTTATATGTTTTGATTGCAGAAGAGTGATTTTGACTCTGTTCCCAGTGGAGGACCAGCAGTTATGGTCCGAAGTACAAGCCAGGATTCTGAAGTTAGCACAGTGGTAGGATATCCCCAAAGTGAAATCTTGATGTGATTCACTGCTTGCTAAAGTGGGGGAGGGCATTTCGTGCCTACATTTTGTGTGGTATGGCTGCATACCATCACACATGCATAATGTATGTCTATGAGTTCTCTCTCCAGAGCCTCTGAGCGGGTGGCAAGCATGTGTGTCTGACAGAACATACGTAGTGCTTTATTATTAGATTGCATCCTTCATATATGGTGCTTGTTGCTGTTACATATTCCTACATATTGGTGTATTTATGGAACTGGTGGATTGCAATAATTCTATAAATATGCCTCAGTTGTGTATAATCCATCTATAAAGAAGTTTAAAAATGTAACCTGAGAGCAAAAAAGGCAGATTGTTTGATGCATTAAAAACAAGAAAAAACTTTCTGATGTATTACCTTAAAGCACCTGAATCATATCAAAATATGTCTGCTTGCTTTCCAATCAACTGTAGGGCCTAGAGGGAAAAGGTAGCAGGGATGCATTCAGTAAAAAAAATGAGCCTTCTCCCTACTGCATATTATCTGATATGGCATATTCCAGGGACAAAACTCAAGGAAATTCCCTTTTTGTTGTTGTTGTTGGGTTTTTTTCTTCTCTAAACTGCGCATAACTGTGAATATCTGGCTTTCCATGATCTTTTCCCAGCGTGTAACAAGAATAATACTCTGTGTTTCACTAATGGACCCAGAAATTGTATTCTATGGGATACTGCCCCAGATAGAAGAGGGTCTAGAAGAGCTCGTTGATATTCAAGTATGTCTTCCTCCAAGCTCAAGAAAGGTCCATCCTGACAAGTAGGAAACCAAGCAAAGGCAGCAGGAGGCCTGCATGGATGAGCAAAGAGCTCCTAACTGAACTCAGTCATAAAAAGGAAGTATACAAGAGCTGGAAGCAGGGGCAGGTGACCCAGGAGGAATATACATTTGCTGACTCATCTTGCAGGGATAGGGTTAGGAAAGCCAATATGGACCCGGAGTTGAATCTGACAAGGAATGTGAATAGAAACAGGAAAGGATTCTACAAGTACATAAGCAGCAAGAGAAAGGACTAGGGAGAACGTGGGCCTGCTGCTGAATGGGACGGGGAACTGATGACAGATGGAAAAGACTGAAGTACCTGGGGCATTCTTTGCCTCAGTCTTTACCAGTAAAACTGGCCTTCAGGAATCCCAGGCCCCTGAGACCAGAGGAAGAGTCTGGAACAAGAAAGACTTACCCTTGGTAGAGGATGACCAGGTTAGAGGGCGCTTCAACGAACTGCATATACATAAATCCATGGTTCCTGAGGAGTTGCAGCCTCAAGCGCTGAGGGAGCTGGCTGATGCCATTGCGAGGCCACTCTCAATTCTCTGAACAGTCATGGTGATTAGGAGAGGTTCCTGAAGACTGGAAGACAGCAAATACCACTCTTATCTTCAAGAGGGGCAAGAAGAAAGATCAGGGGAGCTACAGGCTGGTCAGCCTCACCTCAGTCCTTAGGAAAGGTGATGGAGAAAATCTTCCTGGAAAACGTTTCCAAACACATGAAGGACAAGAGGGTGAATGGGACTAGTCATCATGGATTTACAAAGGGGTAGGCATGCTTAACCAACCTGATAGCTTTCTACAATGAGATGACTAGCTTGGTGGATGAGGGGAGAGCAGCAGATGCCGTTTACCTCAACTTCTGTAAGGCTTTTCACACTGTCTCCTGTAACATAGGCAAGCTGATAAGAGTATGGGTTAGGTAAGTAGACAGTGATGTGGACTGAAAACTGGCTGAACAACTGGGCCCAGAGGGTTGTGATCAGTAGCACAAAGTCCAGCTGGAGACAAGTCACTAGTGATATACCCCTGGGGTCAGTACTGGGGCCAATACTGTTCAACATCTTCACTGATGACCTAATGACGGTACAGAGCAAGCTCGCAGATGATACAAAAGTGGGAGGAGTGACCGACACACCAGATGGTTGTGCCGCCGTTCAGAGGGGCCTCAACAGGCTGGAGAACTGGGCAGATGAGGAATCTATGAAGTCCAACAAGGGGAAAACACCAAGTCCTACGTCTGGGGAGGAATAACCCCAGGCACCAGTACATGCTGGGGGCTGACCGTCTGGAAAGCAGCTTTGTTGGGAAGGACCTTGGGATCCTGGTGGACAGCAAGCTGACCATGAGCCAGCAATGCACCCTTGTGGCAGAAAAGGCCAATGGTATTCTGGGCTGTATTAGGAAGAGCATTGTCAGCAGGTCGAGGGAGGTGATCCTTCCGCTTTACTGAGCACCGGTGAGGCTGCATCTGGAGTATTATGTCCAGTTCTGGGCTCCCCAGTACAAGAAGGATAAGGATTTGCTGGAGTGAGTCCAGCTCAGGGCCATGAAGACAATTAAGGGACTGGAGCATCTTTCATGAGAGGAGAGACTGAGAGAGCTGGGACTCTTCAGCCTGGAGAAGAGAAGGCTCAGGGAGGATCTTATCAATGGGTATAAATACCTGATGGGAGGGAATGAAGGCAAAGGAGCCAGACTCTTATCGGTAGTACCCACTGGCAGGACAAGAGGCAGTCAACACAAAAATTAAAGCACAGGAAATTCCATCTGAACACAAGAAAACACTTTTAATTTGAGGGTGGTCAAACACTGGAGCAGTTTGCCAAGAGAGGTTGTGGATTCTCCATCTGTGGAGATTTTAAAAACCTGACTGGACATGGTCCTCAGCAACGTACTCTAGCTGACCCTGCTTCAGCAGGGGGGCTTGTCTATAGATGATCTTAACAGATCCCTTCCAACCTAAACAGTTCGGTGATTTTTCTGAAGGGCTTTTTGAGTGTTTCTTCATCTTTTTCTGTGGAGTAGGATTTGATGAAAAGATAATGTTACTGAAGGAGAAAAGGCAAACGTGGCCTTCAGTTGTACTGCTTCTTATTTGGTGCCTTAAGAAGAAACATTTTACAACTTTTCTCTGCATGGTGTCTTTGTCTATTGAAGGTAACAGCTTTATTTTTCTCCACAGGTTAGTAACAGTTCCGGAGAGACATTAGGAGCAGACAGTGACTTGAGTAGCAATGCTGGTGATGGCCCGAGTGTGGAAAATGGTGGCAATTTGACAGGATCCAGAGGCACTGTGTCAGACAGTGAAATTGAGACAAACTCTGCTACTAGCTCTATCTTTGTAAGGGCATTGCAGACTTCCCTTTTTTATTTTTCTTTTTTTTTAATTAAATCTTGTACAGTATCATTTCAATGTGTGTGCATGTGTGGAAGAGGATCTCTGATGCTGTTCTAAGGGTTAATCAGTGATGACTTACAATATTAAAATAGTAAAGATGTAATTTTGTATGGATCCACATACCTTTCTTTATTTCCTGTGCAATACACGGTTCTTTGAGAGTAGTAGATTTACATCTCGCACCATGTTACAGGCTCTAGCAATATTTAATTCCCCCTCATTCAATATTTCTCTCAACCAAATGGACATTTAATTGCCCTTCAGAGGCAAAACAACATTGAAGGGCATTGTTTGACCTTACCTAATTGAGAGGAATGGATTCCCCTGTTTCTTAGGAGCAGCTGTTTGATACAGGAAAGGGATGACCCATTGTAGGTTTACAGCTGTTCTGTTTCTTTAAAACAGAATTGTAATTTAACTTCTTTAAAACAGTTTCTTTAATCCTATTTGAAGTGTAATCATAACTTTTAAATATATTTCCTAGTTGGAAGATCTGTATGCAGTAAAATTCAAATGATTTGAGAGCACTTCTTGTTCATTTTGTTTTTTAAAGTCCTTGATTATAATATACATCTTACCAAGAAAATAATTATATACTTGATTTGGCTAAATCAAGCTGTCAGCCAAATATGAAAACAACTTGCAGTGCCTTAAGATTGGTCTGACCGTGTTCATTATTTTATAATCCTGATAAGATTGTAAAAACCTTTATAGGGCTTCTACTTCTAATTTTAAGCAACAAACAAAATCATTGTGCTTCATTGCAGATTTCTTCTAAAAGCATGAAAATGATGTAACCACATCCGCTTATTTAGCTGCAGGAGGGTGTCTTCTCAGTTACTAAAGAGTTAGACATTTTTTTTAAACACTTAGTTTTCTGCGTTTCTCTACTTGATTAATGAAACTAAATGTAATTTTAAGAACCCTTGCAACAGATTTAGAACAAAGATGATGGGTGTACGTGATGTACGATGAATGTCAAGTATTGCATCATAGTTTACCTGGTGGTAGAGAAATAGATGGGCCAGCTTTATTATCATAGTTCCTGCTGGTTGATAGTCCCAGCACACAGATCTTCAGACCAGATGATATGTAATCATTTGCTTAACGTCATACCTTTATGAATAGTAAATGAAAGAAAAACCTGTAAAGTCTGAATGTGAGATAGAGCTCAGGTAATCTTATTCTGCTTGTGAATACTCGTTTTCTGTGTAGTCCTGAGAATGCTGCATATTTCTTCCTCCGTTTCTCACAGTCTGTACAATGAGAGTGATATTCAGCTATTTCCTAAACAGTGGGAAAGATTTACTGTTAGAATTTGGGCAAACTTACTGCATAAGCATGAAATATGGGGGATGACAGAAGAGGTTTAACTGTTCTTTCCTTCAGTCTGGGATTTGCATTTTTTGTTTTGTCTCAGTTTTCCTTCAGGGGAAGCATTTTGCTTCCTCTGTATTTTGTTTTCTCTCTCTGTCTCTCTTTGTTTTTCCTTTGTCTGACTCTGGACTTTTAAGTGTATTACCTTGCTCTTTGAATGGAGTAATTTATTTGTTTTGTGAACATTTGTGAGAGAAGTGTCTGTGAAGTATAGCTTGCAAACTGCATCTGTTAAATACAGCAGTGGACTGCAAGAAACAGCCCTGCAGGGCGCAGAGTTAAATTGTCTGACACCTCTTGTATTATTTTCAGGGGAAGTCTCACAACCTGAAGCAGAGTGTGAAGGACAGCAAAGGCAGTACTCCAGGGAGAGGTCCAGAGGATGGGAACCAACGTGTCTATCTCTATGAAGGACTTCTGGGTAAACTATTTTTTTTTGCAGGGAGGGGAGGAGGGGATCTCTTAGACTGAAGTTCAGGTGGAGTCATGTCTGGGGCGGACTGGAATTTTTACATTCCCAGAGACTTTTTAACCACTTACTGTTGTCCATACTGGTAGAATAGGGTGGCGCATCAGGCTGTTCAGAGTAAAGCCAAAGATTTGCTGGGGAGATTGAATAAGAGTAAGAGGAGATGGGTGCGAGTGGTGTAGTTTGCATAAAATGTAGTTTGTCCAAGTCTCTTGCTGTTCTTGAATATGAATTCTTTAAACTGTTGGAAAAAGAGGAGAAGGAACTTACCTAGCTATGCACAGAAGGCTAAAACGTATCCCTGATCTTGAAAAAAGATCCTTCAGCTTAAGTCATTGAACAGAGGGCTACTAAACTCAGAATACTAATGGCCTTCGAGTGTATCCTTGAATTAGGAGTATATTGACTTTTTTGAAATGTATTTCATCTGGATTTGCTGTTAATCAAGAGCTCTCTCTTCCTGTGTTTTTCATCCTTCCCATTTATCGTTCCTACCTGCTTGGAATGGTGCAGGTAGGGATAAAGGATCTGTCTGGGACCAGTTAGAGGATGCTGCAATGGAAACCTTCTCTATGAGTAATAATCTTATCTTTCCACTTCTCTGTGTGTTTGCCATGATCTGTGTTTGTGTGAGATATTCCTGTCTCTTTCGGGCAGTGTTAACAGTATATGGAAGAAGATACACTCTTTAAAGAATAGAGATGAGAGGTACTTTTGTGTAAGGGTTTGAAAAGATTATGCCATGAATTAGAATGAGATACACGTCTTGTCTTCTCTTTTACATTTTTCTTCAGTTGTGATATTGCTTGTTGTTTAAAAGTAACTTTTTTTTTTAATATGGATTAATTGTGTGTTGGCTTATGGTGTTTTCAAGGAGTGGGAAGGAACAGGGAGTAAATGGAATAAATGCTCAATTTTTGTATACATTGCATAGGCAAAGAGCGTTCAACTTTGTGGGACCAGATGCAGTTCTGGGAAGATGCTTTTTTGGATGCTGTGATGTTAGAGAGAGAAGGAATGGGGATGGACCAGGGACCTCAGGAGATGATTGACAGGTAAAGTTTGTTAGTAGGCCTCTTTCCTTCTCATTGTTTCACCTGGGCCTGAAATAGTAGAAAACCATTTTTTTTTACTGCTGAACATGCTATTGTCACTTTGTAAACCTTGTTACTATACCTGACTGTTCCAAAGTGAGCCTTTTGTCTCTCTGCTGGCCAGTATCTCCTGATACTGAAATACTATCTTCAGTTGTGATATATATGGGTTTTTTAACTTTTGTGAAGAGGTGATATTTCCAGAGAAATGGGTAATGTAAGCATAATCAGAGTATGAATAGATGGAATAGACTAGATCAGTAATAAAGCAAGAGATTTCTGTGGCAAGATGACTGTATTCTGGAATAAAGGAAGATATCAGTGTGTCAACATAACGTGAAAGAATTAAATGTCTTCAGAAACTGCATTTTAAGCCTTCTCAAAATGCTAAGTTACTTACAGGTGTTTTTACTTTACAGTTTGTAGTTAAAAGAAACAAACAAAAGAACCACGAGGGAACCACTCTCTAGAAATATCTGCGTGGTTGCTTAAAGCTAGACTACTTATATCAGTCTTCGCTACCTGCTTGCTTTATTTCTCCCCCGCCCCCAGCTCTGTTAATACCTGATCATTCTCTGCTCTGTCTACCACCTGCAGTTGTACCACCGACACCCATGCTATCATGTAACATGGGATCTGGTAGCCAAAATAAGAACTAGTTTGTGGGGTGCTAGTTTGAAAACGATTTCTTTTTCCACAAACTACCTACCTTACTGGAAAAAGAGAGTGCCTGTGCAGTTTACTTCTGCCTTGCAGCTACATTTAAGCTCTCAAGGCAGGTAGCTCTTGTACTGAGTTACGCATCCCTCTTCTGGCAGTTACAATTGTCATGGAGCTGCGACTGCAGAAAAGAGGAAATGGATAAGCCCAGTGGACCACTGAGAACTTTCCCACTGAGCAGATGTTATTTACTTCAACTAGTTAATAATTAATGGAAATGTTTCATTAATAATCACAGTGTTTTACTGGAAAATGCCCATTTGGCTTAGTGTTTTTGGAGGTTTTATTTGCCATATGCTTTACAAATAGTGATCTGTCCTCTGCCAGTGCTTTAGTGAATTGGATGAAGTATGCCTGTGAGTCTGCTTCAGATCTAGCTCTTCTTGCAGGTATCTTTCTCTGGGAGAACATGATCGAAAGCGTTTGGAGGATGATGAGGACCGCTTGTTGGCTACACTGCTGCATAATATGATTACTTATATGCTTATGATAAAGGTGACTTTTTTCTTTTTCTTTTTAATAGATCCCTGCTCAGATTTAAGCAGTATATTTTGTTGGTGTTGTCTTGAAACCATACATGTCTGTTCACAGAGCTCAGAACAGTGAAGTATAAAAGAATATTATAAAACATCTCCTGATCTTAATGAAAAAATTGCTTCAGTACCTGGAGATTCTTTGAGATATGTTGTCTGAGTTTATGCAGTTTTATGCCACGGGTATGCATGTACATTGCCACTTACAATAGAAATTTACTGTTTCTATTAGTATCTTCAGAGGACATTCTTATTTTTAAGAGTATAGGTTATAAATTAAGTAGAGAGCATCTTCTAATCTGACTTCCTCACAGCTGCAAATTCCAAACATGGGCAGATTGTGAATATACACATCAATAACTTAATATGAAATTTGCCGTTACTAGTAAGCAACCCTTTTTTTTTCCCCCTCATTTAATGGGCTGTCTATATGCACCTTAATGCTGTAGGTGGCTACTAGCAATATCTTTCTTTTGGTCTGAATAAATTCTTAGATAGTCCAAATCCTCCCTCAGTGTCACTGGAAAATGAGTCTTCTAAAATTTTTGTCATGTTTAGAACCAGCTTAGGTGCGTGGTTTTACCTGTAACAGATTTGATGCACTGTGCTGTCCAATGCAACAGCTTGACAGTAAGAATAGCTGTACACAGGTGATAGTTTGATAGCTTTCACTGTTTAAATGAGGAGGTGAGACATTATTCCATAGATAAAGAATGTCTGATACCCAACCAGCGGAAGAAGTTATTGTATGTAGTTTTTGTTTTTTCGGGGGTGGGGGGGGTGGTGGTGGTGGTGGTGAAAGAAAGAAGGTATTGTTTTTTCCTGACATAAAACTTACCTTCACATTCCATTTAAGATGGGATTTGAGTATATTTGGAATGAGTTTATTTCAGAAGACGACTGTGGGATTTGGCCGTTAGGACATGCGTTGCTGCAATACTTAAAGTAGAAGTAATAATAACCAGCGCAGTTACTTTCATCACAGGATGCAAAAGAGGAGAGCAAATAATATTGATTTCAAAAGGCTATGTCATGACAGATGTTGATAGAGTTAGTTCCAGAGGGGAAGAGTGTCTTTTGGTGTGGTGAAAACAATCAGATCCCCAAGAAAACAGTTTCCTGAGGGAAAGGGATAAGGAGGCAAACAGGGTATTATGCCTTTGAAAATGCTATCACTCTGGGCCTATGGGTTATAGATGAAAAGGGAATACAGGGGATATGAGAGTTGTGATAAAAATATTGTTTCTTTCATTGCATCTTCAGAGATGCTCAAGAGTGAGGATGGGATGAAGGACCGGGCAAAAGAAAGGTTGTTGTGGGGTGTTGGGGGTTTTTTCATTATTGTTGTGGTTACTTTTTTTCTGCCCTGATTATCAGTTTTGGGATAAAAGGTGGTGGATCTAGAATTTGGTATATATTATTTGTATATAGGATTTTTTTCAAGCAGTTAGAGTGAAGGCTTTAAGTGACTAAAGACTGTACCAAGGTATCTCATCTTAGGGCAGCTTCTAGTAGAAACTGCAAAATTGTAAGGCCTTCTATTACTAGAGAGGTAAATTATTCTGAGCTATCAAGGGAAGCATAATCCTCCAAACCCAACACCTTGGTATTTTAATTTATATGCTTGTTTTGGGATAGCAGAGCCTAGTAGTTTTTACCTAAAAAAATTATTGAAAAATACAATTCTTTCTTTAAAGTGCAAAGAATTCTTGTCGAAGGAAGGAAGCAGGTTGAGTTTGTTTTGTATGCTCCATAGCGCTAAGGTCATAATCATAATATGTTTAAAAAGAATGTCCAATCTAGCTTGAAGTTGGTGCTCAAGCATGAGTGTACCGTCTTGAAGCCTTTAGTATCAATGGCAGGCATTCATAATAGCCTTTTGAAATGGCACCTGGGGCAGAAATGTTTTGCTTCTGAGCTTCTCTGTAGTTCATCTTCAGGAGGAACCTGCTGCTGTTTGAGGACTATCTGGAAATGTTTGTTAGACCCCTGGCCTAGGAAACAGATCATGAAAGAGTGAGAATCCTGAAAGATATCATGCCTTTGTGTTAATATTTCTTGTGTTGAGGGCTCCACAGTTGACTAAACCAACTCTTTGCAGAGGAAGAGGTGGAGAAGCTAGCCTGGCAGATGAGACCCATCACATAAGTGGCAACATGGAGAACTGAGAATACCAAACTGATGTCAGTAGTTGGAAGTGGAGGGTAGTGGAATCACTGCTCTGTTGTGCAAGAGTAGGCAGGAAATCTGTTGTGCACAGTATCACTTGCCCAGTAGCTGGGAAAAGTGGTGTACATGCAACTTCTGCTTGTAGTCCTGGGCTAAAGAGGCCCTAGCATGACTGAGCTGGAGATCAGTTGTTTTGCTGTCTTAGCAATGGAAACCAAGATATGTTGATTTTGGGAGACAGGAGATGCCGCCTGTGAATAGAGGAGAGTATGTAACTGTATTTATATCTGTTTTCTAGGTGAACAAGAATGATATTAGGAAAAAGGTGCGTCGTCTAATGGGAAAATCACATATTGGATTGGTGCACAGCCAGCAAATAAATGATATTCTAGACAAACTTGCCAATCTGGTAAGTAAAACAGTGATGAGTGATGTACCTGTGGGAGCTACAGCAGAGGAAAAAAATTGTCTGAAAATTCTTCTATAAATGCTCTGCAACACTAATTGAAAAATATTAAAAATAATTAAATTGAATTATTAAACATTGCCTTCACATGTATAGAATAAAGACTGTGATTGTATGACCCTGTTCATAATATTATAATGTTATGCAGTTATCAATTAGAACTGCAATACAAATACATATACACATGACACTTCAGAACCACAGTTCTATGCAACCCTAATGTCGTCTTAATATCACTTTTGTGGGCGGGAAGCTTTATTCTTACTATGACTGTAACAAGTGTTTAGTTTGCCATCGGTTTCCAGGTCGTTACAAGACTGGTAGCAATCAGTTTCTATACAAAACTGTTTCCACTATCAGCTGCCATGCAGAATAAACCTTACGTCCTGTAATGCTCATTAAGAATATAGACTAACACTTAAGTTAATAAAACTAGCCAGCTTTTAACACAACCATCACTGGGGTGGATGCAAGTTAGGTCCTTTGAAAGCTAATTTTTCAAAGCATTTTTACATTTGGAACTTAGCTTCATGCACAGAAAGGACACAAAATTCTCTTACAATTAATTGGGAAAAAGCAGACCGGTTTACTGCAATGTTACTGGAACCCAGACACCTCACTATCTTATACTGAGTATGGTACCAGCGTGAATGTTGTTGTATGCTCTGATAGCTCTCATAGTCACACTTCTTGAAACTAGAGTATCTTGCTTAAGGCTTTGTCCAAAATTGTCTCTGATCAGCTGTGTTAAAAATACTTTTTTCTTTCATTTGTTGAAAATGCTCCTAGTGTCACCTAATGGGCTTTTTTCCAATAGATCAGGAAAAATTGGTTTCAAAGTTCATTAATGATTGCATATTTTTTTTTGTCTAGAATGGACGGGAACTCCCTGTGAGCCCGGGGTCCCCCCGCCACATCAAGAAGCAGACTTTTGTAGTACATGCTGGGACAGACACAACAGGAGACATATTTTTCATGGAGGTAGAGACAAGAATAATATTAATGCAACGAGTAGCATTCAATAACTAATATTAGAAATCTTATGTAATATTTTGTGCTCCCAGGTATGTGATGATTGCATTGTGCTGAGAAGCAACATTGGAACTGTGTATGAACGTTGGTGGTATGAGAAACTCATCAACATGACTTACTGTCCCAAAACAAAAGTGCTGTGCCTCTGGCGGAGAAATGGTCAGGAGACACAACTGAACAAGTTCTACACAAAGAAGGTACGCATCTTGTTTAATACACACATTACTGAGGGAAAACTGCATAGAACAAACAAATCCTTGGGTGTCACATTCCATGTTTAATCAAAAAATAGCATTCTCTCTCCAGCACTGGTTACTGAACTGCAATGGCTGTTTAACAGCACTGACATCTGAAGCTGGCATTATGCCTTGTTATTTGCTTGAAGACAGTAGTACAGCAGGATGTAATTTAGGAAACTACATGTGTAGTTTTTACTTGGTTTTTTGGATAGAAGAAGGAAAGCATCAGTATTACTAAATGTTGCATTATCTTGCAGGCTTATAAAGGTAGTAAAAATATTGTGGTAGATTCATGGGGAAAAAGCTAAATAAAACTATGTCTTAGTAATTGAGTTGATTGTGTCATTTTTAATGGCAAACTCAAACTGACAAAATAGATAAAATTTTTTCTGCATGAGCCCATGTTTGATTTTTATTTCATATATGCCTACATTCTCTGCTAATATGAAAGCCCTTTTCTTCTCCTTATGATTAATTGCAAATATAAAGAAATAGCTTTAACCTACTAGGAAAACTCCAGTAACTCTTAGAACTCCAGTAACTCCTACACAATGACCAGGAAACAAAATGTAAAGATTTGTAAATGCAAGTAATATATTGAAAGGTTATTATCTTTGAGATATATAAAGGGATTAGACTTCTGCTTCAAAAATTTCATTTTACGTAGACCAGGTCGTCATAATGCAGGTGTGAATACAAAGGGAAGGAGGACAAAAGCAGTGCGCTACAGCAGTTACTTGGAAAGCTAATTGCATGTATCTTGGGCTTCAGATAGAAAAGTTTCTTAAATTTTACTCTGAGTTTATGGCTTAACATTATTTGATATTAGAGAGGGCAGTTGGAGGAAGATGAATAGAAGAATATGGCATAAGGAAGTTGATATGAATATCAAAAAGATAGATCACATGAGCATGACCAGTAACATTGATTGCTGGAAGCCGAAAGAAAGGGAGAGATGGTGATATTGTTTTGAGGCTTTTTCTACACTAGGAAACAGTAAACTTGGTTAGATTGCTCATGAGCATGTGCCAAGCCATGAACTCTTCACTAGCTTGTGCTATGAAATGGTATGATATAGTTTCTCTGTCAACTTGAAAAATAAATATAAATACCATCCAGTAATTAGCTGTGGTTGAACTTCTATAGGCTTTTTGTCGTTATGCACCACATGGGGCTTGGGTTTTTTGTAGAATCTTAGAATCTTGCTGTTCTTTTCCCCTGGTAATTTGGAAAAATAACATCATATTACTCTCCTTTTATATGTTAGTGTCGGGAATTATACTACTGTGTAAAAGACAGCATGGAGCGAGCAGCAGCAAGACAACAAAGCATTAAACCAGGTACAAGATTTTGCTTGTTGGGAACATTTGTTGTTTAATCTGCAATCAACAAATTTTTTTTTATTAATAACTTCTTTGAACATAATCTCCTTTTACTTGGAAATCTGAGGGTAGCTTTGTACACCCGTGTGTACGTAGCAGACTTAGTGTTATCATTAGCTTGCCCCCAGATACCTCACTCTAAATACAAACATAAACAAAACACCTGTATATAGAAGAGTGGCATTTAAGAAGGACTAGCTGCCAGTAAAATGATAACTAAGAAAAGACTATAAAGCTTCAGCTTCACTTTCTCTTCATCGTTGGCTAGCTACTCCTTATATTCCTGATTGAGACACAGAACTATGAGGTCCACTTTGTGTTGAGGATGGAGGCTAATAAATATGCTTGTTTGTCTTAGTGAATCTACAGTGATGAATCTGCAGCTTTCTGCAGACCTTCAATGCAGAAACCTTTTCTATATCGGAAGGTCTCATACTGGTGCAAGTCAAAAGGTGCAGTTAAGCCAATGTCCTTATATCAGTGTAACTTCTCCAGTGTTGACATTCTTCTTAGTTTAGCATCGTCATCTGGTACAGGATAGTGTAATTATACTGGTGACACTTTTCTTGGCAAACACCACTTTCCTTTTCCTGTTGAGTCAAAAAACCTAGAAAAGTGGATTTGCAGTTTTGGGAGATTAGTTCTTTGGAAGGCAATTTTCTGTTTTTCTTAGTCCCCAGAGAGCAGCAGGTGCTGTATGTACCTGGGTAACAAACATGAAGGTGGCTTTTTTTATACCTTCATAAGATGGTTGTTTCTCCCTTGTTGGAGTCTGTTTGCAGGTTCAGGGTAACATCACTCTGGTTTCATGTTTTCAAGTTTGATTTTTGTTGCAACTATTTCTTTTTTTTCAAGTGGATGCTAGGACTCTAGGAGCCATGCTTTGAGGTACAAGCCTATTTTAGGTGTGTATTAATGCCAAATCTAAGGGGTCTGCATTTTATACTCATAACTGGCATCAGCATGACTGAGAAAATGACTTGTGTTTAAGTCTAGTGTCCTAAGTGTTCAACTCTCAGCTAGCTGTTGGAGCTTGGAAGAGCCACTGTTTTCTTCCTCCTACCATTAGTCCAATTTAATTTGAGGAGCGGGAGGAAGGACTGGACTTTCACTGAGGGTAGAGGAGGCAAAAGTGTCTTTGGAAGCTGTTTTAAGACTTGGGCAATAATGTAGTATTAAAAATGTGTTTGAAAGCCATTCTCCAGAGTTCAGTGGTTCTGCACAAATTATGATTTTTTAAAAAAATCATTATAAGAAAGCATTTTCTAGCTGAAGTGAATGATGTAAAAGAAACTAGATGAAAATGCCTAGACTGTCATCTATTAATGTCCTCTATTAAATTGTCATTGTTGTAACCATGTTGACTTTTTCATTGTTGAAAGCATAAAACAATGCCATACAAAATCATCAAGCTCACAAATGCAAGCCTAGTTTGTACTTGCTTATGTGTTTGTACTTAAGTCTGTGCTGTCTGTGGTGTTACGTAATTGCAGTGTCTTACCATGCAGAAATGAAATGTGTCATTTAAAACAAACAAACAAAACCCCAATATGAACTACAATAAATACAGACTGAGCTGACATCTATGTCCCTTCATGTAACCAGGATGAAATTTGTTATGATACTTAAAAGTCTAGTGGTTCTCAGAAGGCTGTCATTAGTGAGTGGACTCTACTGAAGTGCTGCCTACTATTCTTAGTAGTGTCCTCTTGCTATGCACATCAAATGGAAATTATGTTTTTATTGTTTTATATTCCCCTTCTACATATCATGACTTGGCTAACTGCTTTCTGTTCTTTCTCTCTCTCTTTCTCTCTCTGGATATTTTTGTTTGTTTGTTTTCCCTTGATTTTTTTTTTTTAATTAACATATCACAGGCCCTGAGTTGGGTGGTGAGTTCCCTGTGCAGGATATGAAAACTGGTGAAGGAGGTCTTCTTCAGGTCACACTGGAAGGCATTAACCTGAAATTTATGCACAGTCAGGTATGAGGCAAATCCGCGAGAACACTGAGCATGAAGCTTTTTGCAGCATGCCTGTATATGTGTTTCCTCTTCCCAGAGTATCAACAAGGACAAGGGATAGCCTGATGGGGGTAAAAAAGCGTATGTATATTTGCACACAAACACACATGCACATATATATGTGTATGTATGTAAAAATATACTGAAATTAAATATCCTCAGGAAAACTGTAATCAATGGAAGAAAAACATTGATACAGGTTTCAACTTCTTGTTTCTGGTGGTATGAATGGTCTAAGCACAAAACAAATGGTAGCCAGTATATTAAGGGACAGAAAAAGTGATCAATAGTAATCTAAACTGCCATAATACATCACACTGTGAACATATCCTGATGGCATAAGCAGTCAACCTTAAAGATACAGTGTTTGAATATTGCAGGTACAGAGGGCAACCTTCTGCATCATATTTAATCTGTCTTGTTTTAAATTTTGAGAAACCATCTGTAGAATTCAGTATGAAAATAAAATGGGAAAGTGGCTCTTGCCGTGATTCACAAAAATAAGAAAAAATTACTGATTCTTTTTTCCTTCCGAATAGCAGATCTCGTGGGCATAGAGGAAACACAACTAGAATTGTCATTTCTTCCTTTCTCTGGATGTTGTTTCTGTTGCTTCCTTTTATCCTTGTTTTTTATTTTGCTTTGTGTTTTTTTGTTTTGCATATTGATCTTAAATGCATGCTATGCTAGACAATAGAATCGATTTTTAGGGGGGAGAGAGAGAGACAAAGTGTGTGTGTGTGAGAGAGAGAGAGAGAGAGAAAGAAAAGCTTCTGTCAGTCCTCTGTGGAGTTTTTTTTTCCTTTCTTCCTGACTAGACTTTTCTCCCCGCACAAGCTTTGTTCTTCTTTGAGGATACGTCAGTGTAGATCCCACTGGAAGTGCATGTGCATCTCAAACACACATGCTCAGAATCTTTAATACTTCTCCCAAGGTCACAGCAGCACCATGTGCCTCTTTGAGTTTGTATGTGCCAGTATAAGGAGTGGAGAGTAGTGAACCTCCTTCAGTTTTCTTCCTGTCTATTACCAGGGTAGAACCCAGACTACAGCTGACCTGCTGTAGTATTTCAAACCTACTCTGTGATGGAACAGTCTACCTGTATGACTTAGTTATTGGTTTTAACTTTTTATTGGATATGCCGAAATATGAAGAACTGCAGGAGGAACTCATCGGTAGTACAGAATGAATTTTCATAGTTACTGGAAATGGCAGGTCTAAAGCCTTTGAAAATTAAACGCTACTCTTGAAGCAACAGTTTGATATCATTATAGATGGACATAATAGAAATTACTTTGTCCTAAGGTAAGGACACACCATAGGGAATGTTCAGTTTGCTTCTCATTTTTCTTCTGCCAGAAGTCAAAAAAGATGCTGAGCTCAAACTGCTCATCTCTTGAACAGTCTACGGAGATGACTCTATTTCATAAATGAACACCCAGGCATATATGCATTTGCAGTGAGAAAAGATATATAAGAAGGTAGCCACATCATCATCATGATGGTTTCTTAAGTGTAACAGGCATCTTCACAAGACAAAGACACTCAGTGTTAAGTACATAGTAAGCACACATGCATCTATCCAAAAGAAAAACTCCAAATCCTAGAACATACCCTTGTCCTTAAATTCAAAGCCTTTTTTTTCCTCTGAAAGACTGGAATGACATTCTGAAAGAAACCTTAGGGAAACCTAGTACTGATAGTTACTATAGAACTGTCAGGACCATTACCAGTTGAATTTCGTACCACAGATAACTGAGTCCTGTGCTACCACCAGCACTCCTAGAGTACTAGCTTTTTCATACCTTTCCTTACAGAGAATGGTGTTCTAATTTGCTGTCCATGGTGAAAATTACTACATCTTTTCTGGAAGACAGTTTGTGCAGGTCAGACCCAGAAAGTATGCCAGCTGTCTCCTCCACCTGAAAGATTATTCCTCCTCTTCATCACCTTTCCAATGAGCCTGTAGCCAGATCAGTTTCCATTACTTAAGATGGATATTGAAACAAGTACAGTTCTGGAAAATATACTTCATTTATTCAATATGTTTAATTCTTGGTCTGTTAGATTTACATTGCCAGCTGCCAAGGGCATTCAGTACCATTTAGTGGACCTAAGACACATCCTTGTTTTCCTTCTCAAAGCAAAGTGTCTAAACAGATATCAAAAGCCTACCATTTGAGGGTCTCTGTAGAATGGACAACTGTAGCAGTGACGTAAAGGACTCCTACTAGTTGCACCATACAAAAAAAATCCCCTCCAATTTCATAATCTGTGGAGCTAAAGGATGTTTGCATTCTTATTCTAAAACTCATCAACCAGCCTGCTTTCTTAATAAAAGGTCTGCTGTTCTAGATGAATTCTCCTTTCCAATTTTCATATAAATTATATGAATTTCTCCCTAAGGCAGTTGATTTCAGAGTATGTATATGAGCATGATTAAAACAAGGATCCTACAGCCGTTTCTCTGTGTTGAAAATGGCTTTTTCTGTTTCTGTTGAATTTGGATGGGGATACTAACCAACAAATGCCTACAGGACCTCATCAGGCACAGCTTTCTCTTCATCGTCCTTTTCTTACTCCATATACAGGCCCTGTTCTTGACCCTCTTTCCAAGTACTCTTTTTAGCAATGAAGCTTACTAAAAGAAGGGATTTCTGTTGCTCTGCTTGGTTGGACATCATAGAAATAGTTCATTTAGAACATAGGAAGAACATATCTTTTATAAATAAAAAGATAAATTGAGTCTATTCTGCCCTACCTGAGAAGACTGAACATACTGCTTCAGTGTTAGAATGGTGCTTGCTTTCATGAAACTGTTTTTAAAAGCCATTGATTTGCAGTGTGTATACGTTCTTACCGCCTTAGGAATTCCTCAGGAAATGTCTTAGATGCATGGTGGGCCAACCTATTATTGACACATGATAGTTGTCTTTAGTGTTCACAAATGGTCTCACCATGCTGGCAGCGCACATAAGTTTAAGAAGAAAGAATGTTCAAGACTATCTGTGCCTAGCAGGTCAAAGGAAGTCCTTTGGAATAGGGAGGAATCAAGTGTACCTGTGGCATTGGCAGACTATTCTGAGTTTGCATCTACAAATTATGTTATAATATTGGGCCTCAGTAACTCTGTCCCCATTATGAATTCATCTGTGTCAAAAATAGATGGAAGTTTAATAAAATGTAGCAGGCACATGCCCATCTACAGTAGGATCCACACTGAATGCTCTGTCTTGAAGAACCACAGTTTTTCCCTAGGGTAAGTAACTGTTACTTCCTTTACGCTTGTTTTCTGATTGAGTGAGAGGAGAGCATCTCTGTCCCTTAAACAATATAACAAGAAACTGCCCATCAACTCGTATGTCTTCTGAAAACTGATAACTTACTGTAATTGTGACAAACTCGATAAATTCTTATCTCGCTCATAATTCTCGTGGAAATGCAGCACCCCTTAACATTATACTCAGATCATGAGCACATGGGGCAGTCAAGTCTTTTAGGCAGCTTTACTGTTACCAGATAAAACCACCAATGTTTCACCTGAGCCTTTCTATTGACTTTCTGAATTTTGTACATTAGACTACTAGCAAAAACATTTCACAGAAAATATTACAGAAAAAGGAAGCTAAGTGCAATAAAGAAAGTGTTCTGTTATTGACTTGTTTACTCTGTAACTATTCCTCAAAAAATGTTTTTGACCAACTAAACTGACATAGAACATCAGCAAAGACAGGCAAACAAAAAAGATGGGATTAAGTCTCCTTTCCCTGAGTGTTTGAATGTAAGCAGAAAGCAAGCTTCAGATTTTCTGATTAAGTAAGTGGAAGTTTAGTTTTTTATATTGAGCAAAAAATATCCTGGGTCTGTTTTAGTTCTCTGCTAATAAAAATAATAATAAAACCCCTTTGACTTGAAAATCAACCCAATTTCTCTCAGATGTATGGTGCATTTACTGATCTCTATTGATACAGATAAGCCTGTTTCTTAAAAAAAACACAACGATTTCTGGTGTTGACTCCTTTGCCTTTCTTGGGTGGCGTATCATCTATGATTACAAGGATGTTGCTAGTACTGGATTCAAAAGGGTTGCAGAGATTTCCTTTCCCTTCTTTCCAAGACAATGAAGTTTCTCCAGTAACATTTTTTAAAAAAGGTCCTGAGATCATGGTGTTATAAGTGTATAGGCACTGAAAGTATCAATCCAGACTATTGGAATACAGTCCTGCAAGGGTCTCTCTAAGGTATTGGACACAGACTGACTCTGAATGTTAGGGCAATGTTACTCTTAGCGTTTCTCTTGCCTTGAAAAAGCAAGTATGTTAGAAACTGGAATATGGAATTGATTCCTTATAGCACTTTCTACAGATTCTTATGTCTGTGTACTCACTCTGACTCTTTTGGAGATGTGCATATAAGAAGGGGCTGTTTTGTATCCTGAAATAGATTGGATATTGAACAAACTCCTTGTGCTCAGAGAACTTGTTTGTTTATGCAATCTTGGCATCTTGGTTCTGGACTGAAAAACCTAGTCGTGTAGTTCAACTGTTTTGTCTTCTGGGGTTCACGTATGTAAAACATGAGTTTAAAGGAGGTTTGTTTTGTAAGTGACTACCCACTTGGCAGCAGCCATATGTGAAGTGAGCAAATAGAGAAGGGTCCAAACTCTCCCATCCTGCTTTAAGCAGAAAACTGCTACTGACCGTTAAAGGAGACAGTTCCAAGAGTAAGTATGCAGATTAAGTCTCATAAACCCTAGTAAAATCCTAAACGGCAAGGCTCTCAGGGAGAAGGAAGAGTAGTTGTTCCTCATTGGATTAAATTTGACTACTGGATAGGTTAGAAGGATCTGTGTCAGGGTGGGAAGTATAGTGCCCCTTACCTGCCCTCTGTGCTGGAGGAGGATGCATGGAGGGGCAGAAACTAACTGGGATGGATCAGAGGCTACAAATCGTGCCAAATTTGGGAGCCAGCTTTTTTCTCGTCCCCCTTTTCTGTTGTATTTCAGGTGTGTTGGTATTCTTTTTTGCAATAACTCATTTGAGTGCCTGAAGGGGTAGCAATGTTGGATATGTCAGAGTTACTAACTCCTTCGTTTCTCTTCCATGCTTTCTCCTCCTGCAAGGAGCGGAAGGTACTTCATCTTCTGCTGTCTTCGCTTCTTAGCGCTTTTAAGTTATTTGTTGATTTCTAGCATTGTGGCAAGTTTGTCTTTTGAATATTTATTTCACCCTTTATTTATATATTAAACTGTAAATGAACCGGTAGTGTATACTACAACACTTCAGGTTGTATCTGCTGTGATGATGTTTTTGTTTAATTTTGGTTTTTAGTTTAAAAATAACAAACCTGACTAATTTGATGTTACTTTTCCTCCTGTTTTTGTAGGTTTTCATAGAGCTGAATCACATTAAAAAGTGCAATACAGTGCGAGGAGTCTTTGTCCTGGAGGAATTTGGTAATTACATTATTTTGATATTAGGTCTGTACTCACATGGCAGTAACTCAAATTTCCAGTCTTCAGATTCAGAGTTGCACTGCAGTTTCAAAGATGGGAGATAAATGTAGATTGCACGTGAGAAGTTGCCTAACTGAGAGATGGGTGACTTAACATAAAAATTTACACGTTAATTTTCATCATATTAAGATTTGTGGCCTAGGTGCTTTTTGTTAATAGACAAAGATGATGTTCTGAGTCTTCTGAAGCAAACAAAACAACAGTTAAACTTGGATGTGTATAGGAATTTTCTTTGGTATGTTCCTTTTTCATCTGAAAAGCCACATTTTTAAGCAGGACTTATAGTTGATCTTTCTCAACAAACTATGCTTTTGTTACAAAGAATTACTGTCAATTGTAAAGTTTCCTCTTTGCTCTATGTGGAATTTCATTTGTGTTGAATGGAGCAGATAACGTTTTGTCAGGTTGCACTTTATCCTGTGGTTTTTGTTTCAGAGCATGACTGGTAAAGAGTGGAAAAGTAAAGGTTAAGGCGAATAGAGAATTTGTGCTATTTTGGTCAGTTATTGGTATTACATATAATCTGCCTACAGTGTAGTTTGGGGAAAATTCTGGGTTACTAGTCAGTGTTAGTGTCAGTCACACTATACTTAACTAGTGTCTGGAAAAAAAAAGAGTGACTTCAGATGCAGGTCTCCAGAAGAGTGATCCACATACTTCTCTTGAAATAGTCCCCAAACCCATATTGGTTTATTCTTCCACCCATCTGTGAGACATTTGTCTAGGTCTTAAGTGTATGTATGAAACATTTAAAAAGAAGATAAAATTTACAATGTTCTTTCCATAGTAGATCAGCATCCATACTTTGGCCGTTAATCAAAATCTAAATCAGCAGCTCCCTTTACCAAGACTCTCATTGTTCTTTGGTGCTCTGAATAGAATGTTCTGGCTGAGGGATGGTCTCTTAGAATATAAAAGACAGTTAATATGAGATTGCTGAAATTAATGTCTTTGTCCATAATAATGTGTTGTCTCCTTTCGGTGATACAAAGGTATAAGGTATTCAAATGACAAAGCCTTTCTGACTATTGCAGTTTGCTTGTTGTTTGCCATAAACTAATCTCCCAGAAGTTTGGGATTTGAATTTGTGAACAATTTTTTCCCATTTTCTGAAAATGTTGTTCATGGTTCAAATGATCAGATCAGTGTATTTAAACCCTGAAAAATTTCTAATAGTTTAGATGTTCAGAAGTTGTCTGCGCTTTATGGTTGCATATTCCTTTGATACCACATTTTCACCTTGATGGGCATGATTCATTTTACTACTTACAGAAATTACTTAAGGCTGTAAACTCATCAACTTATTGATGAGTTTTACAAAGATGAGAGTTCAGAAGCCATACAATTAGCTTAAAGAATGGCTTCAGCTTCTGAAATCTTTAACTTAAAAGACATTACTTGGATCAGAAATGAATTTTGGATCATTTTTCGAGAGGTTTTAACTCAAAGTATTTCTTTAATAGTTTGTTTATATTGCACAAGAAGAAAGACAGTGTTTCACTTCGTTATTTCCAGTCAACTTCTATTGATGACTCTGTAATACAGCGTTTAGCCCCTAAATAATGACTGTAATAACTGTAAGAAAAAGAACTTTTTTTACAGAAAATTTTGTAATTAAGGGCCTACTGCAAAAGCTAGAATTGTGATATAGAACTTATGAAAGGGTAATTTTAAGAAGTAATTAAAAATAAACTGGGAGTTGGACACTACAAGCAAAAACTGAGAAATTAAACCAATTAAATTAATAATACCCTCCTCCCAAAATAGAGGGCACAGACAAGAACCAATTTAAATGTACCAAATGAGATTTACAATTTTCCCATCCAGCTAATAAAGTTTCTTCAAGAAAGATGTTGCAGGGGAGCTAAGCTTTCTTCTTGTGCAGAGATGAGAGACTACCTCAGAGCTGCTTTTTTAATTGTTATAAAGATGAGAAGATATGCTGTCCTGTTCAAGAGAAATTAACATGTTAATTTGTTAATAGTAAACTAACCACATTCACCAAAAACTTGCGTGGACTTCTTAAGAATGAAGTTATTTAGCTGTGTTAAACATTGTGAACCTTGCAATCAGGTTCGTTATAGTAGGAGTATACTGAAGCACTACCTCCTCTTAGAAAAGTAGAGAGCGGTAAGCATGCATACTCCAGTCTGGTGGGAAATACTTCAATGCAAGATTCGTTTATTTGATTTTGCCAAGCATGAGTGCTCCAAGTTTAGTGATATCGCAGCAGGAAATTAAAGGTCTGTTTTTGTTAACGCTGGGTTTAGATGGCAGCATGAAAGTTGGAATTGTGATTTCAGAGCAGGATGCAAGAAGAAGTTCAGGAATTGTTGCCCACAAATGGAAGTGGAGGTTTAAGTAAGTGAGGAAATGTAAGGCTCTTCCCTCTGGAATTTGAGTTACTGCTGTGTACCTGTGCTTTATTTTCTTGTGGCCCCTTCACCGCCGCTGCTATGAAAACCTTCATTCTCCAGCAGGTAAAGTGATGTCCCCTAAACTCATTCTATGCTAGCGCCATATTTTCATTCACAGGACCAAATGCTGCAGGATGGTGCTTAATAATTTACTCCCTTCATCCACTTAGTTCAACAGCATCAGGAATAACTTTTAATGTTAGAAGAAAAGTGCTTCTGCTAATCTCTTAATTTGAGGCTTGGTTCTTTTTTTCTTTTTTGATTTTTGTTGTTGTTCTTTTTTCTTTGTATTCTGCAGCGGTAGTGCTTTGACTTCTCTGAGTGTAAATCCAAACCCACTCTTTTTACTCTTCCTAACTCAGTCCTCTCAGGAGAATTTTCCCCATTGGAAGGACTGTGAAGGAGTACTTTACTTAAAGACAAGGCAACTTACTGACTGTGAAGTGGGGAGACAGTACCTTGCCTAGGAGCTCTCCTGTTCCCTCTCTTCCTATTCTCAATTATGATACAGGACTTTACAGCTTCCCTTCTCTCCTTCCCTCGTGGCACAAGGTCCTTACAGCTTTCCCTTCCTGCCTTTTGAAGAGTATATGAACAGTTGTATGTTATCCAGTGGGCAGTGAGACTTACACAGCTGTAAAAGTCCTACCCTATTTGGCTGTGCACCAGCCTCACTCCCACCTTTATCCCCTGGTGACATGGAGTTAATTTGGAACATCTGGTGCAACGGGTAAGGTAGCTTGGATGTGCACCTCCTTATCTCCCCAACTCTAGTCACTGGTATCAGTGGGGCAGTGCAGCCTGGGTGTGCACTTCCCATGTTTCTCAGTCCTTAATGTAACTGACAACTCCAAGAAAAGCTAGAATTGAAAAATTAAACAAAAGTATTACATTACTTTTTACAGCCATATTCTGTACTTTTCACTAGTTTTTTTCAAGAATGACAATACTGTGACATACGAGAATTAGTAGGCACTGGTTTATATTCAGAGTACTTTCTCAAACCCAGTCTGCACTGCCTACTTTTGGCCCCTTAGAGTGTGATCCGTCTCCCTCTCCAGCGTTTAGCTGTGTCATATCATAGTTGAAAAGATGACATCTGCATGGATAGGTTTTGTTGTGGACTTTTCCTAGTTATTCATACTGAACTCACCTGCCTCTGTTTCTTTTCTTGTCACTAGTACTATGTGTAATAAAACATTTACCCTTCCTCTATGAACCTGGTATGATTTGGTTTTGCATAATTTCTGTATTGCTGCTTCTAAATTTTTTTGTTGTGACACAGAAATTCCATGGCAAATTTCAGCTATTCTGGAAGGGAAGTATTCAGAGTTGGTCTTGGTATTCCACTGATCTTAAACTTGACATTTGTATGTTCTTAGTGTGGTCTTTGTTCTCTCCTGGTGATTTCCCATGGTATCTGTTCACAACAATATTTGTAGACCAAGTGTGGGTCAAAGGCACAGTTCAGATGCAGTGCACACTAATGGGATGGTTACAGCTTGCTTTTTTATGCGTTCCACAATGAGAACAAAAGGCAAACTTTCTTTAGCTATATTATGCCTGTTTTCCTTTCTGTTAGTTTGAGGCAGTGCAAGGGAGCAAGAAGAAAAATAGATTTTTTTTTCTCATCAGTGCCCTAATCCTCTTTATATATAAAGTCTTCTAGAAATCAACAAGCCTGGTATTTGAAGAATACATGTAACTGAAATCAGTATTTTATTTTAAGGCAACTTGTTCAAAAGCAATGAACATTTTCAGTGAGTATGTCAAGTAAATACCATCACACACATCCTAGAGAGGAGAAAGAATGTCTTGAGGAACTCTTGAAATAGAACTGGGAAGGAAACAGTCTTCCAGTTTAGAAAATTTTCTCCCTCAGCTCTTTTTTTTTCTTCTGGATTTCACTAACTTACTGCAGGGTCTCCAACAAGTCTTTTGAGATCTGTTTTTCAGCAGAGAAGGATTCAAACATCTAAAGGATAAAATCTTTGGGAATCGCATACTGACATATTCCTATGGAATTGTTGGTTTATGTTTTATCCTAGTAGACATTGGGCATATTTTGTTATTAAGCATATTTTGTCATTAATTTTGCTGTCTAGCAGGAATTAGTATAAGAAAAGCCAGAGTCTCTAAGATCCATCAAATATCTACTATGGTTTTCCAAACAGAGGCAGTGAAATATTTTTGCCAACCTGAGTAATTTATGGTACTACCAGTATCTTCAAGGACATACGTAATGTAAATGAGGAGAAGGAAGAGTATCTAGAAGTGAGGCATAGTGAGGTGCCCTGTACCTGCACCTGCTGTCTGTGTGCATCCCTTCCCTTTCCTGTGGGAACATTGTGCTATTTCTTTCCCCTTTTCCTCTCGTTTTTTGAACTTTTTGTTTTGTCTCTTGCCCGTCCGGTTTTAGTTCCTGAAACTAAAGAAGTGGTGAGCCACAAGTACAAGACGCCAATGGTGAGTCCAACTGTGATGCCTTCTGGTAGTTCTTTAGAGGATATATCTTTACATTTTCATGTGGCAAAAAGAATTACATTGAGATTGCAGGATTTGCAATGCTAATACTGCAGTGAAACACCAGCTGCTCTTTTATGATAGTTTTCCTTAAGGGAAGCCAACAAAACTTGGTGATAGTTGTTTCTATGAAACTAGAGGAACTCACAGGTAGTGCAGAAAACGTGGTCTCTTTCGTTAAGATATTTAAAGATGCAAGGTAGCTGGTTTGGCATGAACTTTAACACAAGAGCTAGTGGAACTGTTAAATTTAACTCATTGCAGAACACAATCCTTAATCCACAGAAAAGATGGGAAGGTTGACTAGTTCCTGGGCATAAAATGATTGGTAACTGAATTTATGAAAAATTCCCATTTCCTCATGAAAGTGAGCAGTGAGATGCAAGAGAACAGTGTAAGTATTGATTCCTGCCATATAGGTGAGTTACTGCTGTGGTTTAGTGTTCAGTTTTTATAACGTTTTGAACACCAGCAGTTGATAATGATACTTAGCACTCTTACACATAATAGTTCAATGATCCGGCTTATATGCACTTATGAGGAAGAAATAGAAGCCCGTGATTATCATCAGAACTGAAATTTCTGCAGTTATTTTATGTCTAAAGTGCA
>NW_008825270.1:4835835-4847156 GCF_000699105.1 Pygoscelis adeliae | reverse complement strand
GTAGGGAAACTTCAAGAGGAGAGAGAGAGAAATTACTTGAAGCTAGAAATGTTTTAGAAACAAAATGCTTACAATATATGTAATTTAAGAAGCAGATCGCTGTATCTTTTAATAAGAAAAGCCAGTTTAATGAAAATTAATTATATTTTACATGTGTTTTACTTGTACTATAATACAACAAAACACGTTGTTATGCTTATTACCTTTACAAAGATTATAAATGTCAATTTACAGGACAAGAACTTTTAAAATCACCAGAATAGCCAGTATTAGAACTACGATATAAACTAAGTCTAAGTCTTACCTTCACTGAATTGTGCTGCCAGTCGCATGCTAAAAGAGGATTTTCTGTTAAATAATAGCATGCTTAATCAGTTAAAAGCAATAATTGTAAATCTTGCTAATGCTATGTGAAACCCTCTGCTTTAAGGTAGTGACAAAATTGCTTGGTATTCTTCATATGAAACATGCAATGTTGGGTTGTGGGGTGTTTTAAATTAAAAAAAAAAGGCAAAAAAAAAAAAAGCATTTATTATCCATGGATTCACTATCGTTGATTAAAAATTACAAGGATTACCAGTCATTGTACTTTTGAGCATAAAATAAGAGTTGTGAACAAGGAAGAATCCCACCATCTCATGAGTCAAGGTACAGTACTGGATGTTTAGTTCCGGTCTTTTTAGTTAGCTCTTTCAACCCCTCCCAGAAAATTTCTTGTAACTTCATACAACAGACCAAAAGCAAATATGTAGAATGCTCTTTCTAAAGCCAGTTGTCCAACTTTCTAGCTTAGCATACTGTTCTTAAAAATGATTCGAATCATACTATCAAGCAACTGATGTTTTTACCCCAAAGGAGATTTTTTTATTTGTTATAAGGCTTTTCTTCTCTATCCATCTCAGTTAAAAGGTAGTATGGGACACTTTTTCCTGATTTTGTCTGTAGTCAGAGTAGTTGTCCCATGAAGGAAGACATGCAGCAAAATACGAAATGTGCAGTGGATTTTATAAAACACTAAATCATATGAATTTCATTATCTCCTTTTCTAAATTCTTGTAGGCTCATGAGATCTGCTACTCCGTGCTGTGTCTCTTCTCTTATGTGGCTGCCATTCGCGGAAAAGAGGCAGAAAACAAAAGCAAACCACCTCGACCAGTTTCCAGTTGATCACGATATTGGGAAATACCTACCCTTTGGCACGCTGATGTGCAGTACTCCCATTTTTACTGCAGTTACTGGAGCTCACTTTACTGTCTTCTATGAGAACTTGATTATTTATGTATGACCCTGCAAGTCTTTCCCCATAGAAAAACCTAAGACTGCACTGCTCAGTCTCCTTCTGAATTCATCCTTAATGGAGTTTTTATATGAGCTGTTAATCAAACAGTTTTGAGCATCAGCATCCAGCTGTGAGTGACCTACTCTGGCCATTCCTTTGGAATTCCTTTTTTCTTAAGATGACTAACAGCTTGAGTTCGGTTGTTCTTTTCGTTTCTAGTGGTACTTGTTACAGATTAATCACTTTACAGCTGCAGGCTTCTGCTTTCAGATTCTCTGGTATGTGCTCAGTGGAAGCAGTCTGGTCCTGCATGTTGTTTAAATGCAGTGTTTTTATTGTTTTCCTCCTGTGTTGTTCATTTTTACCCACCAACAGAGTTCTTGTCACATAGTTCTTCAGACCCTTTTGGTAGAGATGAACAATTTAGCTACCATAGTCTTAAAATATCATGTGACAATTGAAGTTTGGCTATTAAATTGGTCCATCTGTGGAGATGACTGCTTCTCAAGTGGGAAAAGAAGTGAGAAACTTTGAAGGCAGTATATTGTGAAAAACCCTGACACCTCATGGATTGTGTGGATTTTCAAATGGGCTTTTAGGTAACATTTGTAGATATCCCAGCAGTAGAGTTAACAGATGCATACAAGCACTACCTAAAGCAGTTAATCACAGGGATTAGAAAATGAATAAGGAAATGTAAAACTTGGAAACATTATTGACAGAAGCACGCAGCAGACCCTTTTGTCTTTCTGCGTTTGTAACTATACTCTACAAGACATTTCTATAGCAATCTATAGAACATGTTCTGAAGCCCAAAGGATTATGCTGTCTCCAAATTTTTTAAGCTATTGCTTTTTTCCAATCTGTACCTGTATATCAAGGAATCTTGCAAATACTGTGTTGACGTATAATGAAACTCCCACAGTTAAAACTATCCATCACATTCCTTATTTTAAGTAGGCCGAAAATGAATGTTTTTTGCATCCCGTTTTTGTTCTTGAACTGTACTGCACTTGTCTGGAAAGCTCTTAGGATGCTGGGAGGAGAGACTGTCTAGAGAAAATAATGTTACATGTAAAATACCTGGAAAAAATGCTCTGATGCAAACTGATGTATTGTATGTTTTGACATAGAATTCTGAGTAAATGAACCCAGAAATAACCCTGTTTTGGCTTGGTCAGGGTGCCTACCGATTTGAATGGAAGACACTAGTAATGGGTGAGGAAATGATGTAAATATTACAGTACCACATCTATTTATAGAAACTGTACAGCTGTCTGAATGTGAAAATAAAATGTCATTCAACCAGCAACTGGTTTTCATCCTCCTGTGCTTTTCTATTGATGCAACTTATTCTGAAATTAATGTAACTATATACAAAATATGTCATACGCATATATGAAATAATGAAAAAGAGAAGACTATAAATGGAAAATCTACATTTCTTTCCACATAAGCAGTTAAAACTTGTTTTTGTTTTCTTCTTCTATCATAACATCCATGTAATTTGTCTTTAAAAAAACAACTGTCTGAAAAACATGAATAGGGAAAACAGACACATCTGAAATATTGAAATTTTTTTGTACACATGCAAATAGAAGCAAAAAATAAAGGATTTTTCATCCTTTCCTAATATAAAGGCAAAACTGAAATTGGCAAACCCTGAAATTAGCCTGTTTTGTATTTATTTTCTTTCTTTTGTCTTCTGAGACTGTAGATTTTCTTATAGCAATATCTGAATTTTTAGCAATTGTGGTATTCTTGATAGTACTATATTACAAGTATAGTTAAGACTGAAATCACTTTGGTCTACAATAGATGTTCCGTTTACTGCAAAACTGGGTCCCACTTAAGTAGACAATATTAATTTTTAAATTGTAAATATTATGTTAGCAGGCCTATTAACATATTCAAACCAGTTAACGTAAAATTAGAAGGGGAAGATTAGAGTTTAAAATAATTAAATGCACAGCATCACTTACTATATACAGCTCCTTTTTTTCCCCTGTAGAAGCTGGATTTTTGCAAGTGTATTTTTCTGTGACTTAAAATAATAAATTACAAAGTGCTGTATGCTCTAGACTGCTGAGAGACTTCAGTCCAGAATAAGACTTTTAAAGGGCCTGATAATAAAAATGGCCCTCTGTCCCTTTTGACAGAACGCTTTTAAAGAACAGATGTGGCTAAATAGTTACAGCGCTTGATGTTCAATGGCAAGGAAGAATCGGTAACAACCTCAGACACTCAGCTTCTGCTCTTTAGGTGAGAGCAACTGACTTGGCTTCAAAATTGAAGAAATTTTTGAAATTTACAAAATCTTTCTTGTACTTGATGATGTTGACTGGGCAGGTGTTCTGCTGACTCTGGGAATGTAGCATATTCATCTGAGACAAAGGCATGCTGTCCAGTGTTTCCACTACTGAATACACAGTGCTGCTCTCTGGATACCAAACGCAGATCTGGAGGTTGGATTTAAAATTGATATAAAAGCGTTAAGTCTTTTGGAATGCAGTCTTCCACCCTTTCCACCTTCACCTCACCACTCCTAAGCATTCATGGGTACATAAACTTTTCTTTTGAGGAAAAAAAAATCAGTGATTTACATGTGTTTTGTCATGTCCCACTTATTTTGATCTTTAGGTAAGAATTCCTTAGTGGCAGTAAGAACTTAGAGGCTTCTAAACCTTCCAGGACCAAATGGAAGACTAAACGAGAATAATTGGTAAGAATACAGTGCTAGAAGATTCTTAGAACAAAATGACTAATCCTTCCGGTTTTACCACTAGGAGGAGCCCGTATCTTAGTTTTTAAGTATTTCAAGATGACAACCTTTTTACTTTAACGCTTCTTGTATTTTCCAAGGCACTCACACAAATGTGACAAAGATTCATAAACTTGCCTTAAAACTTAAGGTATTTGCTTATCCTGAACAAGTTTCTTTTTCTGCTACAGTTCCTTGTTTGTGGAAGTTGGTTTTCAAAATGACCATTAAGTGTTCTCTGCAAACACTGGGGTTTGTGACCAGTCTTCCTGGCAGTTTTCAAAGTGGAACCAAGGTTACTAATTTATCTGTCTTCTGGATCGCAGATCTTCATTGTGATGTTCAAAAAAAAATGCCCTGGTTTTGTTTGTGAATGCAGTGTCAGTTTCTAACATGAGTGGGTCCACATTTTAAAGGTTAAAGGTTTTAATGTCAGTGAGTATCACAACAATTATACTTAAGTGATATTTATTAAAGATATCTCTGGAAAACAACTTTTGAAGATGTCTGTTGAAGGCAAGAGTTTGTTAAGAAAACCACTGTAAAAATTTCCTACACCCTGATTACTAGCTTCAGATAATCCCTACCCTCCTACTTTGACACTTTCAGGATAGCAGGGTTTGTAATACAAAATGTTCATCTGGGCATTCAAAAGCTAAATTGCTAGTAAATGTAAATCATGAAGAATTTTGATTCCAACTAAAGTTCTGTCTATCTTAGTGATCAAAGTGGATGGAAAAATGTGGCTATGACTCTAAGCCTTCTTAGGAATGTTTATGTTGCAAAGATATTGAAGGTATTTCTAGAATCATGGTGTTTATACCGGAGGAGGGCTTTTGGTTCCCACTGAGCATATTGTTAATAAGGAAGCAGTTGCCTAGAATGGGAACAAACCAGTGCTTGCCCCTGTGTCAGGCATAGGCTGCTGTTACCACTGAATTCAGAACTAAACAGAAAATAGAAGCTAAGCTTCTCACAAAGAGCAATATTTACATCTCAGTTCCCCTTGATTGCCAAATGGATGACAGTCAGAAGATGTTGCCTCTGAGGCGAGATCTTCTGTGAGAAAAATGGCTTCTGCTCAACTCTGACTCCAGTGGTATTTAGGAACTCCAAGTCACTGCTCTTAGACGAGCCAGGTTTTGGTGAAAGACGACATCTCCTAGCTCCTAAGAAGTGGGAATTAGGACCAAGAAGCAGAACATTTGTGCAAAGGACCTTGCCAGACAAAAGGCAATGCCAAAGAGCCTTTTGCTCTTCCAGAAGTTGCAATTCAGCCAGAGGTGTCTGCTTCTCACAAGGGCAAGACATTTCCAAACACCTGAGCCATGTACCAATGACTTCACGTACAGCCCTACCATGTAACACTCTTGTAAGATGTTCAGTGTGAGCAACAGCTTTGAGTTCCTTCAGCCATTCCCAGTGTGGCTATTTCACTAAAATAGTAGAAATGTGATGATGCTTTAAATAATAGTGGGCATGCGACCCCTCTTTCTAGCACTGTATCTGAAGGTTTAAAAGCTTGATGTTGGTGACAGATGAGGTTTGAGTGCAGTTGAGTACAAACCAGACTTAGAGAGGACCTCTATCAGGCAGATTCTATGCTCAGATAGGATAAAAATCAGCTCAACATTTATACCAAGGTTAATAAAATTGTAAGTTAATTTTCTGTTTATATGTACTTAGTATAATTGTAAGTTATAAGTTAATTTCCTGTTTACTTGTGTACAATGTTTTGAAAATTCTGCGGCATAGTAGTTCAAGCATTGACTAATTTTGGTTTTAAGCATCAGTCCAACAAAGAATCATATATACAACAGCCAAGGGCAAACAGTCCTGCTTCTATTTGCATTAGTATAGTGATAAACGTGGTTTAGGAACCTACATAGAAATCCCCTTCTCCCAAAATAGCTATACATAAAAAGGAACAAACAGTGGCAGGAACACCACCAATAAAACTTCAAACAGTTGCTTCCTTCAGGTATACGAAAACTCTAGTTCTGTGTTTCCATTCCTTCCACTCTTTTTTGCCTTTTCAGTTTCTCTTACCAACTCCAGTGAGTGCCAGTCTATCCACAGTGCTCTGGGTATCAAAGTGCTCTCTCCTTCCCTTTTTACCCATCCCCCTGCTTGGGTTCCTCACTGTTTCCTCACAGTTTCTTGGCCTACACTCTCTTCAGCCAGTCAGGCTCAGTTCTGCACCTCAATTTCTCATCAGTTGTCTCCATCTGTTTCTCTTAGCATTTTTTCATATGTTCCTCTCTCCTCTGTGACCATCATCATCTTCCAGCCTCCTTGCCCAAACAGTTCAGACCTATGCTCTTCCCCGGCCTCCTGCCCAACCAGTCTCTGTCCCCTTCCAGCTTCCAGTCATAGTCATTTTTCTCTCTCCTGTTCTTACCAAGCTCTCCGTCATCTTCTTTCATCCCTCAGCCTCATTCCGCTCTTACTCCCTTTGCATTTAAATAAAATTATTTTTGGTGGAGTGCTGAAGAGTGCTATAGAGGGAACAGAAGAGATTTCCAGTCTTAGTTCTGTGACAGCTCCCAGCAGCAGCTCTTCCCTACGCTCCTTGTTAGAAATGGCTCAACCATTTAATCTGATATTAAAAATAAATAAATTTGTCTAAAACAGACTTGTAACCTAACAAATTGTCTAAATTGTTAAAGTTTTTCAGTGCTGTAGGAAACAAAAAAGCATAAGAGGAAATATCATGCTTTGTAAATATGTAGTACTGTTAGCCCCCCTTATACCAGTGAGGAAGAACAAGTCCTGTTTCCAGGTAGAAATTTTTGAGGATTTCCAATGATCAAAATCTACTGTACTTGGGTTTTTTTTAAGGCAGCATATACAGGAACTGACCTACAAGGCTGAAGAAAAGCTTGGATTTTCAGCCTGTTTTTTTCTGGGTTTGATATACGAAAACTAGCAGTAAACAACAAAACTGTATTTGAGAGTTATATTAGTTATTAGTCTTTTCATCGTCATACTTTCCTGGAGTAAATCTGGATTGTTGGGGCAATTATTAGTATTATGACAGATACCGAGCAAATGCAGCCTCAGTGAAGGTTAAATTACTTTCATCCACATCCTGCATTGTTCGTATATTTAGGTCCCACAATTTGTACTTCCAAGCAAAACAATGAAAACTATGTATGATATTCTTTATGTTTGTTAAATAAACCCTAATGAATATAAAATCAAGTTCAGATTATTATCCATGGTGGAGAAGAAAAAGGGGGCACACGTATTTTTTCCACCTTGTATCAATTTCCATACCTTTTCATATCCGCTGACATTTTATATATATTGGATTAGTCACTTTTTGGGATTATTTGTCTTCTGTAAAGCTATCCTAATACAGAATTGTGACTGAAACAAGTACATAGCTATGACAGTTATCTGTGGTTTTAGGGCTGCTTATTGTCAACATTTCTGACTGGCACAGAAAGCAGATGCTAGACTATTTTTTCCGTATCGGGACCTAATAAATGAAGCTGTTCTTATCTGTCTCTTTCAAACTTTCACCAGTTCAACCTGTTTTAAGACGTGTTGCTTACGCAGACTGCTCTGTGGACCTTGCCCGAAGACAAGTAAAGGGTATCTCACTGACAGCTTTTGTTTCCCTAAAATAGAGTTCTGTGGTTGGGAAGCACTTGAAAGGTATTAGTAGGGCTATTTTTAATCTCAGCAGACTGTTCTTACAACATTCATTTGCAAGGAGACAGGAATGGCTTGTATTTCTAAACCTGCTCCAAGACAATATGTTAGTGGCAAACCTCTCTCCTAAACACATATAAGGATTTTATTTCAAAGAAATTCTGTGATAAAAGCAACGTAAATGACTTCTCTGATTTCCAGAACCATCTTTTCCCTTGCTGCTCTCATTTGAATGGCCATTCAATGATTAAGGAAAAAATGCTATCAACTAGTATTTTCTTGTGTTTTTATTCATTCTACTCAATTGTAGTTCTCCCTTGGAACAGCTAGCGCAATAATCCTTTCTTAGAAGGAATGAAACCTGCAGGTGAGGTGTGCTGAAGCTCTTAAACATCTGTCTCGCCCTGCATTGAAAAGCTTTGTTACAATAATATATGGGAACCTCTTGACCTCTCACTGCAATTTTCAACAAGTAGAATTTAATTTTTATATATAATTTTATATAATAAACTTAAACAAATCTGAGAAAGTCCATAAAGATTAACTGTTCCCTCTTGAATAGGGAACAGGAAGATAAACTCATGACAGGTAAGGCACTTTATATCATTTTAAACATTCTGTTGGGACAATTTGAGCTCAGTCCGTTTAATTTGCATTTCACCCCACTGTATCACTTAGGTATTGTAATTTAAGCAGCAAAGCAGGGGCACAGATCATCAGCTTGTGCTAACATCAGGTCATGCATTGACTGCAGTGATCATCTAAACTGAAACAACCCATCAAGGACAATGCTTAGCGTTTACCAGCTACTAATGAAAGGGAGATTTTTCTAAACATGTTTCTGAACGCAAGTAGTTTTCTTTGTGTTACTTTGATTTCTGCCTAACATTAGAATGATCTTCCAAACAATGATTTATTAGCAAACATGTGCATGTGTGAAAATTTAGGACTTTTTCATTTTAGGATATTTCTATCAGTGTAACTATGCTAGTGCAGCTTCAGTTACAACAATGAGTATTGATCGGTGTAGTTAATCCTAACTAAATAAAATATATCGGTACCTAATCCACAACAACATACTCACATTGAGGGAAACTTAGCTTCTTATTACACAGGTTACCCTTCTCTTGGCCACACAAGGATCCACCTGCAATGAGGATATTATAAAAATATATTTAGTAGTTGGCACCCTTTCTGCAAGAATAGCTTTAGTACCAGAGCATATACCTGGATTTACAGTGGCTTGGGCATGAAATACTACATGCATTTTTATTAACCAGTCAGAAGTCTAATGCTCGGGAAAGAAACAATGAAAGAAACAATGAGCATGTTTATTCTGCAGCTGTTACCATGGATATGCCTGCTAGTTTTAAACTAGTAGTCATGTTATTTATGATAGCAGAATACAAAATAGGCTGCAATCTGAGGAGCTCCACCAAATGCAGTCACTGTCATGACTTAGTGAGGACATATGTCTTATTCCCTTCTTTAGCTCCAACTGATCCACTTCTCAGTTGTTAATAGGAAGAATTCATTATCTCCGTGGGGGACCATCAGTTAATTCGCACAGAGCCTTTGACAGCTTCTGTATAAGCCCACTGAGTTAAAACTGGAAGAGGGACAGGATGAAATCCAGCACACTTTACCTTAATCCTCTATGCTCACCCCACAATTTGAAGTGATTTTCTTCAGGCTTTACAGACCTGGGCAATAATCTCTCAGGCCGAGAGCTCCCGGCGCTGAGGAGCGGCGGCCGCGGGGCTAGCGCGCGGCAAGCCGCGTCCTACTCGGGCGGGAAGCGCCGTAACGGGGCGCCGCCATCGCTCACAGCTCAGGGTCCGGGTCCGGCCCCAGCGGTAACGGGATCCGGGGGCTCCCCTGTTACACGTCCACATGCGCGGCCCTGGGCCCTGACAGGGGCAAAACCAGGCAGCCCCGGGAGGGGGGAGGCTACTACACGGGGCGAGAGGTGTGCTGTGTCAGCTAGCCGGTAGTGGATTAGTAGGGGGGTGGATTTTTAAATCCTCCTCAAATCTTGCTACAGCCACTACCCAAAATTCAGGTGTTGGTATTTGAGGCAAGCAAACCCCCCACATCACTGTTCTGAAGTTCAGTCTGAGCATTCTGAAGAAAAGCTCAATTCTGTGCCTTTTAAGTAAGATATGAGTAATGTTTTAAAATCAGGTTAGTAGGTAAGGAAATAGCTGATGTGGGCTTGAAGGAGCCAATCTTTCATCTTTAAGAAGTTTACTCAATTTTAGAATTACACCTGAAGAAAAAGATGGTTTTCTTAATGTTTATTATGCTTTGGCTTTTGATTTTTTTTTTTTCCTCCTGGGTTTCACACACTGTGTTGTTTCTTTTGTTGTTATTTTATGAAGTATTGGTCAGCCATTAGGTCATCTTGCTATTATTTTTCAGTCATAGAATAATGGTCAGGATTTGAGCACTGAGGCAGTCTCAAGTAACTAAAGGAAATGAGGAGCTCTGGTAAGGTTTGCTTGCATTTGACAGTTTAATTCTATCTTATGGCTTTTATCAAGAGTATTGAGTGAAGCTTCCCATTGTCAGGAGCAAGTAAACATTGTTTACTTGTAATATGTACACAACAATGCTGAAATACAGGATGAGACACAGAAGAATTGATGCTGTAGTGTGAAATGTGTGTTGTCTTGGGCTAAAGTGTCAGCTGAGGGTTTATTTGGCTAGCAGGCAACGCCACACTGAGACAACTGAGCTAGTAGGAGTACCAGAAGTGTTAATAGCTGTCTTAATATTTTTGGCTTAGTTGATGTTTCTTGTAAGTGGTATCTTAGCTCAAGTGAAGCACTGGGCTAGCTTGACTGCTTCTGTGCTGCATGATACTGTCTTCAGTAATGCTCTGCAACATCAGGGAGGCAGTCCTTGAAGGGCAAAGGAGTTCAGGAAGGCTGGATGTTCTTCAAGAAGGCGCAGGAGCAGGCTGTCCCCATACACCGTAAGAAGAACGGGTGTGGAAGACGACCGGCCTGGCTGAACAGGGAGCTCTTGCTGGGACTCAGGAAAAAAAAAAGGAGAGTTTACCACTTGTGGAAGAAGGGGCAGGCAACTCAAGAAGAGTACAGGGATCTCGTTAGATCATGCATAGAGGAAACGAGAAAGGCAAAAGCCCAGTTAGAACGCAATCTGGCTGCTGTTGTTAGAGACAACCAAAAATGTTTTTACAAATATATTAATGACAAGAAGAGAGCCAAGGAGAATCTCCATCCTTTATTGGATGTGGGGGGGGGGAAACATTGTCACCGAGGATGAAGAAAAGGCTGAGGTACTTAATGCCTTCTTTGCCTCAGCCTTTAATAGTCAGACCAGTTATCCTCAGGATATTCAGCCTCCTGAGCTGGAAGACAGGGATGGCGAGCAGGATGAACCCCCCATAATCCAAGAGGAAGCAGGCAACGGCATGCTACGCCACCTGGACGCTCACAAGTCTATGGGGCCAGATGGGATCCACCTGAGAGTGCTGAGGAGCTGGCGGAGGAGCTCGTCAAACCACTCTCCATCATTTATCAGCAGTCCTGGTTAACAGGGGAGGTCCCGGACAACTGGAGGCTTGCCAATGTGACGCCCATCTACAAGAAGGGC
>NW_008825270.1:4743976-4834721 GCF_000699105.1 Pygoscelis adeliae | reverse complement strand
CCAGGGGAGGTTTAGATTGGACATGAGGAAAAATTTCTCTACTGAAAGAGTGGTTAAACATTGGAACAGGCTGCCCAGGGAAGTGGTTGAGTCACCATCCCTGGGGGTATTTAAAAGTCGTGTAGATGAGGCACTTAGGGACATGGTTTAGTGGGCACGGTGGTGTTGGGTTGATGGTTGGACTCGATGATCTTAAAGGTCTTTTCCAACCTTAATGATTCTATGTTCCCTGTGCTTCACCTAAGTCTTAGAAGTGTTAATTCAAAGCATCTAATTATCTCCATTCCTGGTATATAGTTAGTAGTAATTTCTCTGAAGGACAGGCATGTACCCTGAACTGGCAGGAAGCAGGCTGAATTGATAGGCTTTAAATTGAAATTGTGGTAGCATCAAAAGTTAAAGTCAATGTCACATCCAACTGGGTAGAAATAATAGGCCTGAAGAGGTTATGTTTGTCTAAGTTACATACATTTTTCACATGGAAGGATCTTTTACTTGAGCAATAACACAGTTTTTTTGTCTCAGGGAAAACTCAAAGGACTTGAATAGCACTGTTGTTTTTGATAGTAGTTGCTGTCAGCTGTGAAAGGCACTTAATATGCTAAAAGAGAATGCTAGTAGATAAGAATTTTTTTAACTTTATGGCTTATGTTAATTTTTTTTACTATTGATCTTACCTTGCACACTTCTTTCTAACTGTACTTAACAACTACAAGGTAAGAATGTTTGCCATGATATTTACAGATAAGTCCATTTGATTTTTGCATCAGAGGAGATCCCACACAGGAAAGGATAGTTAAAACCATCTTTTGCCAAGTTGTCTTTCAGGTGTGATGGGGAAAAACTGTGAGATACTTCGTTGTTCTTAGCCAGCTAGGTTTGGGAGAAACTGCTCAGTGTATGTAGTTTTAATGAGATTGGGATGAACATAATTTATTTATTTATTAACAACACGGAATTAATGGGCAATTAGTGAACTATAAATTCAGGATCAATATCAGCCATGGAACAGATAAATGACAGTACTATATGCTTGCAAAACATCAATAAACATCTACAATTTTCCAAAGACCCTTCTAAAACTAATCACAGAAAGCTCAGATCTTGCAGCTGCACCCTCCCCCTTTTCCTCTTCAGTGTGTGAGGAGTGGTTAGCATTTTGAATTTTCAGAATTCACATTTTTAGGAATAATTTTTAGAAACCTAACTGGAGTGTGCTTCTTTTTTGTAGCTCTTCAGATTTGGGGTTGGTTCACTCCTTGTCATTGAAAGTTTTGGAAGTTAAAACTAATTTGTGTTTTTCATGTAGAAGCACAGCATTATCTTAGAAGGCCCTATAGAATTAGATTCTAACTATTTGGCACTACCCTACATGAAGTACTTCCAGAAGTAGTATCTTGGCCAGTTTTTTTGAGGAGGCATTTCTTTGATTGTCATTAGTTTGAGGACTTCAAAACAGTAGAAAGTAAATTTGTGAGCACTGGTAATTTATTTATATATATATATGTGGTAGAATTTCATACTTGAAGACCATTTGAATAATGAAATTTCATGAAAAAATGATTGACTAACAACTAGTGAAAGCATCAGTTTGCTTTTTGTTTTTTTTCATGCATTGCTTGAAAATGCACTGCTTTTCACAGCTGAGAGTTGAAATAAATGTTCACTTGTGAAAGCACTGCTCTTCCCAAAAACATTGTACTCATGTTGAATAGCTAAGAGTTGAGCAGAAAATGCCATTTTCTTAATGACTCTTGATTTATTTTTGTACTCTTTCAGTATTGTACCCTGTTACAGCATGAAAGTCTGCTCTCTCTGTGAAACACCTTTCTGATAATAGAATGTATTTGGTATAGCACCACTCTCCTTACGATAAACTGTCCTTTGTGATCTAAGCCCTTGCAATTCAGTCTCTGCTTTTCAATAGGCGTTGTCCCACAGATGCTGGGATGATCCTCTCGGTCCACTGTGTTCTGGTCATGGGTTCTTTATAATATAGAACGTCTCTGACTTTTATGTGTGGTATGTGTCTTATTTTTTAAATAATAGTGTTGCTCAGAAAATGAAAGTACAAAACAATGTAAACTTGTTTGCGTATTTTCCATAATTTTTTATTTATTTGTTGAATAATAACAATGTGCAACAGACAAATGTTAACCTTGGATAAGTTGACTTTGGTTTTAGAGGAGTACCCTTCTTTGTTCTGATACCATAATCAAATAATCAAAATACACATCTCGTTATTATCAGTGTTTTTATTATGAAGACGTATTTGCTTGTTTAGTACAACTAACATTCTGTGTCAGGCGTGCTTTCCCATCTCAACTGGCATGTTGGAGGCAGGGGAGTAGTATTACTTCAGTTCCTTTGTGTTGATTCTTCCAACAGGCAATGCTTCCTGGATTAATTTCATCTTCCCACCTTCTCTTGTACTGTGATCTTGAAAAAGTACTTTCCAGCCAGAAACTACTAACAGCTACTGCAGGTCCAAAAAAACCCCACCCCAAATACTATTCAAACTAGCAGGTGAGAAGCCAGAAATGCTATCGTGTCATTTGATTAGACAAAATTATCTGCAAAAATACATACATACCACTCATAGACTTTCAAAAGCCTTCAGTAATATCTGATGACAGTAAGTTTATTGCATTCATCACAAGCTTTTTGTTTTGAAATTTTTTATTTACGTGCAAATAACCTTCCTTGCTACTTCTTTCACTGTTTCATCTGATTTTCACTGTTTCATCTGATGACAGTACATACTAATCTCTGTAGATTAGTATGATGTCTATAATTGGTTGCAGAAACATCTAATAACTGGAATTCTATGCTGGTGTCTTTCTAAAAGCTAGAAAACCAGTAGTGAGTAATTGTCAAAGAAATTATTTTCTGTATGAAGCAGAACCAGTAGCTTTAGCCAGAGATTCCCAAATGGTGTGTTTCGTACATCGTTCTGCAAAGATCTGCTCAAGAGCATAGAAGTGGATATTTCAAGCGCTGACAGTAAAAGCAGTAGGAATGAAAGTTATTTTCTATTGTGCAGAGATCAGTATAATGAAAGGTGATTAAATATTACAAATAACTTGTTAGCGTTTCATTATTCTGAGCTACTTGTTTCTTCTGAAGAATGTCAGAATTCTGTGAAGACAAAATGGAGAGAACTGTAGAATTGGGGAATTTATGTTTGTTCCAGACATTAGGAAGGGACTGGGTTTGCATGGAACTGTAATATTTGGTTTTTTCAGATGTATCTTATGTATGTTATGGGAGGAAAGGTTTATCTTGATTTCCCTGAATTTCATCACATGGAGACAGGGGCAATGTAACTAAAACAGATGTATGAAAAGAGGAAATATTGTCTGAAAATATGCTGAGTAAGCAGGACACTACAAGACACTGCTGCCTCCTAGTACACATACATTAAATGACTTTTAAGATGAGCAGGACTCCTAAATGTAACTGAAATTATCCTTCATTAATTTCTTCAATTTTCTTCTTTTCAAGTTCCATTCCAATGCTGAGACAGAATGGGGAGAAGGATTTATTGTCAAATACATTACCTGATGGTTTATTATAGCTATTTCATTTTTTTAAAGTCTAAAATATACATTACACTTCTAAATGAATTGTAATTTTAACTCTGCCTGCTTGGTTAAAGTAATGCACACGGATTATTGATACTAGTTAGTTCTATATTAATAAATAATAGTCTCCTAGGGGGAGTGCTTATAGTGAGTTAAGAAAAAAAAGTCAACAAAGTACTCCGTTATTCTTAGATTTTTACGCTGGCACAGCGTATTAAAGTTTGAGACCCATGAAACCCTGATGTTAAAATAAACCAAATAAATCATCTTGCAGGAATGTGATCTTAGTATGATTATTGAAAAAACAAACAGAAATCAAAACAAGCACCACCCCCACCCCCTGCCAACATTATAAAAATTCCATAGTCTCCAACGTGAATATCTAATGACTGTTTAATCTTATATCTAACCAAACAACCATTGCTCCTTTATGCAGCTAATTATTTTGATTCATACCTTGACTTGCAGATGAATTGAGATTCAGAGTTTTACTGAGGTGCTGGAGAATGAAAAAAAAATTTAAGATATTATCAGACATTAGAGGATGGTAATTTTAAATTGAGACTTGGTGCTGAAGGGGAAATATGGAAGCTTTATAGTAGTTGCTTTTATCTGATGATTCCTAGGAGATTTAATGTTCCTAAAGCAAGCTTCAGAAGATGATAATATTAAGCTTTGAGCCATGTCTGCACTGTACAGTATAGCACTGAACAGGAATACTTGAGCTAGCCGTTGAACTGGAAGTAGCCTACGTGTCTGCATAGATTAGCTAGACGTTTCAGAGTTCTTAGCCCGAGTTCATCACAGTGCTAACGCAGCTATATTGCTTGCTGCCGAATGAGGATATCGGTGCCCAGCACTGCAAGGTGTACCGTGTACACATCCCTGACTTAGTGCTGAGCAAAATACCGAACTCCGTGCTGTGTAGAAATACCTTCAGGCTTGCCGTGCTGAAGACAGATCTCCGTCAATGGCTGTTATACAGGCCACTTTCACAGCTTTTTCTGGTTTTGATGAGCATTTAAGGTGGTGCTATATAGATTCGTATTGACAAATAGATATGTTAGTAGTGGCTTTACCAAAAATATTTAGTCAATATTTCTTACTGTGTTGTAAACGTGTGACTTTTTTTTTTCCTGGCCCTTTTGACAAACAAAACAAATTATCAGTGTTTGAAACATGTTTGTGAGGTAGCATGCGCTACCTTTTACATATGTCTAACGGCTAATGACTTAATTTAAAACTTTCAATTACAGAGTATGGCACAAAGGATAATAAAATTATCTACAAACACTGCATTGTGGATAGACCTCCATTCCAGTGCTAAATATCATCTCTAAAAATATGAAGTCAGAAGTGTAATAATTGTCCACTTTCACACCTGTATTACCTAGCAAGTAACTTCATTCTAAACTGTTATGGTAGAATTAAAAACACGATCTTGCTGATGTGTGTAATTAACAAACTTTGTATATACCACCAAAGAAGTCAGGGTTGGATAAAGGGGAACTATGATTTTTTTTCCTATTTTTTTTTTTTTAAGCTATCTGTTACTTTTTCTTCATTGTAGTATTAGTGTTATCCATAAGATTCATCTGATTACCTCTGACGTCCAGTCTGCACTCTATTTCAGCTTCACCACACTCATTAACAGCTCTACAGGTATAACAGCCACCGTCAAATGGAGTGGGTTTCCGGATCTCCAGGGTCAACACACCCTGTTTACTGAACATGCGGTATTTGGCATCCCCAGAGAGATCCATTTTGTTTTTGTACCAGAATATCTTTGGCTGAAGAACACAAAAGAAGAATTTTAAAATAGAAGGTAGAAAATGGAAGATGCATGGCTGATCTTACAGATTTAATTTAGCCATCAAAGGTTTATGCATTATGAGGGTTATATATTACACAGCAGTGTCAATAATTTTTCAAAGAACCTCTCCTCATTCCGTACAAACTCATGAAACTAATAGTTCAAATGTTCAGTATTTTCTTTAAGTCTCAAATAGCATGTAAAGAATGTAGGTCTGCGCCCTATTTTATTGCAATTTTTTAAAAACCTCTACAAACTGTCTACAAATTCATTCCTTCAGGAGTTATTTAATTGTGCTTATTAAAATATATTTCAATGCTTCACGTATCTTACAGAAAGGGAATTAAACTGCACAGATAATTAGAGCAGAAGTGCCATAAAGGTCCGCAGATGTTGGGTGCAAACTTGGGATGCCAAGGTTTGGGCTGGGAAAGGATTTTCCACACCGTTTATCATAACTTTAGCAACTTCAGGAATTGCAAAATAAAGTTCCTGTTGGCTTCAGCTGAACAATAAAGTGGTTAGCTTTATTGGTTAACTCTGTACCAATTCAAGCCATTGTGTTTCGTTTCTGGTACCTGAAAATGTGCCTTTAATTTTTATAAATGAAATTTTGAAAATGAAAAATCTGATATAAAGCAAACAGCTTTTGTTTATTTCAAGCTCGTTAGTACATATAGTGAAGAAATAAGCTTTAAAGAATAGAAGACCAATCTCTGCATTCATGTTTTACTTTCAGAATTAACATCATCTGTTTCTTCACCCATAAAAAACCCCACTACTGTACTGTTTTATAGAGTGCATTCAAATCTAGTGAATCACTTGTGTCTTTGACCTGTGATACACAGTTCAGTGCATCCCAGTTGCCATGCTTAATTTTCTTTAAAGATATCAGCTGTATTTTTTCCTGCCTCAAAATTTTTTGCTTCTTTTTCTATAGCCTCTTTATCTTTCTGGGTATATGTCTTTTGTTTCAAGACTGCTACCAGGGCATGCATATTGGCTCTGCTCAAAGTGGTAACTTTCCCTTGCCCTCAGATCTTATCTGAGGTATACTTGATAATCTATAGTTATTCAGAATCGGAACACTCTATCAATATAAGCTACTCTCTGTGAAAAGGACCTGTTGCAGAGTTCTGCAGTAGGTACAGAAACTTTTTGTTAAGGTTAATTTGGGCAATGCAGGTACAGAAACGTATCTGGAAAAGCTACTTTAAGAGTATTAGGTGTACTGAAGGATGAGGACTATTTGTGTCCTTCAGGCTAATGCAGAAGGAAGAGCTAGCATGCTCACATTCAAAAGCCTGTGACTACTGTATTTAACAGCTGTAAAGTACAAAGTTTTTCTTAGAATCTTCTTAAAACCATGGAAACTGAATGAAGTGGATACAGATGCACAAAAAGGTCAGTTAACTGAGAGGGAATATCATTACTGTCATTTCATGATGAATCCAAGCTGAGGCAGCTGCTGGAGGATGGATTTTGCCTACAGTTGCTAGTATTTCTTCTATAATGTTCTTGTTCTTTTGCAGCTATTTGCATGGGTATGCTTCCTTTTTGTATTTGAGTTCTGTCTGGAGCTCCTTCTTCATCCAATGAACTACAGCAAATGATTGCATTAAGACTTTTTTTTTTTTTTAGTTAATTTGAACTTTGAGCAATTATCTTACATGTTTTGCTGTGTAGCTATCAGATCCTTGTGCAGGCATGAGGAAGGGAGAGGAGCTGGAAATAAGCAGCCAGAAGGGGAAGGGAAAAGGGTACTGCATTTTTTGTGATTGTACTAATTTAAATTTATGACAAGATTATGTCATAATATGGTAAATTCCTTCACTGCAGACAAAAAGCCTATTTCCCTTTTTTGAGAAACCTAAATTTAGCTCCTAGCTGATACAGTTTTTACTGTTTGTTCCTGACTTTAACAAAAAAGTACATCTTTTTGTACTCTCTGAAGAGACTTCAACAAATATATTTAGACTGAGAAAATATTCCTGTGAGATTAAAGAAAAAAAGCCCCAAAACTTCACACATGACAGCAGGTCTTATTTTAGTTAATCTTGCAAAACAACTCAGACTCTCAAAAAGTTATGTGGACGTATTGACATAACAGAAAAACTGGTGTTGCTATGTATCATTTAGGTTAATGGAACAGTATATTACATTAGCCGCTGTTTTCTTGAAAGACTGAAGAGAGCATTGTGAGAAGATACTTTTTTTGTTGTTTGCCGCCTTCAGTGAGTAGATTTTATGTACGCGTGGTACATTTTCAATGGCATGGTGTTACCATAAGCAATGGCTGTCCTTTCCTCTGTCACCTTTACTGTATTGCCCCCCTGGTTCTGCGCACAACCACACAAATGCTTGCACCATGCATTCTGGTTAAGCATCAGTTATGAGTGAGGTGGGAGATAATTGGGTGACCTTTGCTTTTTCTTAACGTAGTCATGTTACACTCCAGTCCCACTGAACTGGCATGAATTCTAAGGTGGCATCTTGGCTTGTTGCGACAATATCAATGACAGTTGGTGTAATCTGTACCTTGGGGATTCCTCTTACAGCACAGCTGAGGGTGGTGTTGTATCCTGCAATCACAGAACGGTTTACTAAAGGGTGAGTGAATTTAGGAGGTTCGGAGAAGTCATGTTCTTTGTAACTAGGTGGCTTATAAGCGGTGCCTGCAATTCAAAGAAACAAAAGAGTAAGAACCGTGTTTTCAATTCTGTTGACTTGCATATAATCTATTTGTCATTTAATTTGCCTCTATGATTTAGAAAAGCTTCAAAGCTATGGCATTTATGATAGAACAAATCTTTAAATTCGCTTCACTCTAAAACACATCTCATGTTTAATGCTTTAGTTAAAGTAAAAGGTCCTGGCAATCATGGGTTTTCAGCTTCTGTTAAAAACATGAAAGCCATATATCTGCAGGGGAAGTCTTCACCACAGACATCTTAAAACTTTTAACCCCAGAATGTAAATATAACCCCCCAGTTGTATTATTTTCTTAAAATAATATAGTTTAGGAAGACTGTGTGATTAAATATTTTTGAACAGATGTTTGTGTTAGTACAGGAGATCTGCCTAGATAAGGGCTCTCAATGCTGAAATACTTTATAAGTGCTAGTTACTAAGTGATGAAAATATCTCTAGTGGTGCATCTAGTAACACTGTATTTTCCATTTACCAATGTATTACTTCTGGTACTTAGTGGCTTTTGTGATCTTTGTTTTGAAGAATATGTTACCTGTTTTTTGGATATAGGCAGGATTTTTGGTGGTTGCAGCAGTTTCACTCAATCCACACAAATTTTCACTGAAGATTCGAAAAAAATACTCATTTCCCATAATCAGGTCTGACACTACACAGTTTGTGCGACGATAGTGATCAAAAACAGTATACCATTCCTGTAACAAGACTATACTGTTTAGAAAGATGCTATGAGAGGTCAGATATGGTGCTAGTTTTGGTATGGAGAGATCCTTCTTGCTACAAGGAAAAGACAGGTAGACAGGTATTTAACACTAGCCTGCAAAATGAATATTATGTTGCTTCCCATGAAGATCAGCTGATCTATTTTCTTACTTTTATTCTCTGCTGGTGTGATAGATGTATCAATACCTACGTTTTGAGAAAAAAGAACTCTTTACATTTTAGCCCTACTCATATCTGGGGAACCTGATACAGGATGTGTCTTCAGAACATGACTACTTGATGGGGACTTCCATGAGAGAGATGTTTTCCAGTTTGACTGGCATACATGCCTCTCCCAGTATATGCCCTACTCTGCCCAGCATCTGAGTTGAAGTCTAACTCTTCCTCCCTCCCCTTCAGTTTTTCCCTGCATTTATGAAAAATATAATTCCAAATAAAAAATATAATTCCACCTTCTGAGTAGCGCTATCTGTCCAGTCACCACCAGAGGTGGGACAGGCTAGGTCTCTCTTTTTACATTTTCTACCAGGCATTTTATACCATTCTATACTTAGCCTTTTGGTTCTTTTTAGCTTCTATTCTTCAGTATTTAACTGCCTCTGATATGCCATAGTACACCTTGGACACACAACTGAGAGTCATGAATTCAGCTGTTTTCCTCAAGTCTCTGTGTTCCCAGAGCAGGCAGTAGTTTAAACTCCATACAAAGTCACTGACTCAGTGCAATTTCTTACCATTGTCTTTTTGTCAGCTTTCTGGACCGTGTAGCCCAAGATCTGTGCATTGCCATCATCCTGTGGAGGTGTCCACTCCAGGGCTGCATTAAATCCCCAAACATCTACAAGCTTTATATTCTGAGGAGGACCAGGCTTGTCTGCAGAGGAGACATGAAAAAAAACCTTAGCTTTTGGTTCAAGATCTAAGACCTTTGTCATTTCCTCCCATGCAGGGAAAAAATAGAACTTGATAGCAATCTATAATTGTTCCATAGCAATACAATTCATTTATGTGAAGTTGAAACTGTAAACAGGAAAGTTGGGAAATTTTCAAATACCCTCTTAATACTCTTCTGAGAGGCCTGAAACCTACTGAGAAATAGACAACAGTAGAATTAGTAACATAGGAACCAGAAAAACTCTTCCTTAAAATGGAATAAGAAGTTTGTGTTGTTTGGATCGGTGCGATTAACTCTTTTACTACAGTTTTATTACTTGCTTTGTTACCTCAGTGCAATTTCTCAGCCATTTAGGTACACAGAGTAATATAAACAACAACGGCGACTGTGTATATGTTCCTCTCAGCTAAGGAAGGCCGGCCATTTGGGAATATACCTGACTTTTTCCTGTTGCCTCAGTGCTTGTTAGCTTGCCCACTAGTGACATTTCTCTGTAATAGCTAGAAAAAGAACAAACTCTCAAAGAGGTACAGAAGTCTATGTCCATTTTAAGATACCTGGAAATATATAGAAGAATATATCTTATAAAATTATAATAATTTTCTTTTTTCCTTCTTTTAAGGATCATTCATATTTATACCGATGTTCTTTAGTCCAATGCTGTAACATTTAGATTAGATTTATTAAGTAATATTCCTGTCTGTTTTAACTTGAAGATGCTAGTTCCCCTTTTTGATATGTTAGATTGTCGCTCACAGTTACAGGGCCTGTTGGGGAGATGATCATTAGGCTTGGGAAGATGGTCTTGTGATTAAGTGAAGGATAGTTCGGGATCATTCTAGCTGGCTGAATGGAAACTGTCTCCCCTTTTTGTAGCTAAGCTGGAAAGATGAAGAAAACAGTAAAAACCTGATGGATGAAGGTTTGAGATGAGCAAAGCACAAAGGAATGTAATTATAGATTGCTTGTAATTTAATTCCTTGAAGAAGGATATGCAAATCATATATACCAGCCTTTGTTATTAGGGGAACTGTGACTTTCTATGACAAAGCTTAACGTGCTAATTCTCTTTTCACTGGCGTACTTTGGAATCAAAGACTGCTTTATAATTAGCTTTAACTCTTTTTGTCCTCCTTCAAATTGCTAAACACTGGAGCCGACTAGAACACTTCATGAACTTCAGTAAGGAGTATGGAATGCATTGCTCTCCATTTATCGTCCTCTTCCTTCCTCTCTTACACTAACATTGCAGAGAAAAAGCTGCCATCTTCTGTTTCTCAACACCTACCAACTTCAGGCAAAGCCTTCTTTCTTTTTCTTCTGTGTTTCTGAAGTAGGGAATGGTAATGTGTTGTCAAACGAACAACGTTGCTTATGAAGGTGTGGAAATGTATTTGTTGTTATCCTGAGTCACAACTTAAAATCTAGAAATATTTCTAGATGTGTATCTTCATTATACAGAAATCAATTAATCTATTCTGATTTGGGGAGAAGAATTTTGGATACTACATATGAATACCTGCGTGGGTATGAAAACTGTAACAGTCTCAGTGGGCAAAGCTCTACAAGCCCTGAATGTGTATTATAATCTAATAGTAGACAGATGTGATATTTAGCAATTTGTTAATTATTGTCAAGTCTACCTACTGTTGTAACCCTCCACAGTATCTGCCTAGTTTTACAAGTTTTTTTCCTGTGTACTTACCTACAGATATATCTACACAACAGTTGTTTTTTGTTTTAAAAGGATGCTTATACATTGCTTTGTCAAAAACTGTGGAGAACTTGGTGATGGTAGTTGGTTTAAATACTATAGGAAGAGACTGATAAACGGAAGAAAAATACAGTCTTAGGTGCAATGAAAGGAAAAAGAACACTTTTTGCAGAGGCCTCACTGAACAGATAGATTTTGAAGCCTGTGCCTTATTGATCCTGGTTACCTAAAAGCAATTATCTGGGAACCTCCCTTCAAAACTAAAAACAATGGGATGGCAGGTCATGCGTTAATTCAGTAATCTATTGGAAGAGTTAGACTTCAGGAATGTGTGTGTGTATATATATATATTTAAGACATTCTTATGTATGTGTTTATGTACATAGATATAGATATGATTTCAGAGTATGACTTTACTAAGAACAGAAAAACACTTTAAGCCTTAACCTGCTATTAGATTAATGTGATAACAACTCAATGATGTATTAAATAATCCCTTTTAAATTTTTAATAAATTATTACATCTACCCATGGTGGTATAGAAGGAATAAAGAAAAAGAGTGTACTGAAATCCTCAATACTTGTAAGGCTTTGTAGAGGACAATCTTACAAAAGGTAGAGATGGATAAATTTGCTAAATGGATTTTTATATTCTTGATCTTGGTGGTTCGATGGGATAATGCAATCTGCAAGAACATCTATTCAAAATTCCTTTTAGAATTGTAGACTATTCCTTTCTCAGTACTAGCCAGTACATCTCTAGCTGATAATTTGAACAGAGGATGGGAAAAAATCCTAGTGATGCATCTGTAGCAAATTACTTTCCTCTGTAGGACACTGTGTTAGACTGGGGATTTATATTCTGGGGAAATATTCTGCTACCCTCAGCACAAGCTTATCTCAGGATTTTTGCATATTACTGAATTTTATCGAATGGAAAGAAGAGATAAAGTGTGAATTATTATTTTCAAATAATAAATAATGAGAACAATAAATAATTCCAGTTAAAAAAAAATAAATATAGAACTGAGGTTTGCTTTGGTCAATAGAAGGCATAATGGAAGGCATCATTTATTGATGCATGTAGAGGGAGAAAAAAGTTGAGGGAACTGTATTTTTCAGAGATTGGAGAGATTTTCATTATCTAAGACCTTTCTATAAGTATTTGAAATGTGGACTTTTACTATGGGAATACAGTATATTTTGTAGGTCTCTAGAGTAAACAGCAGCAATTGTTTTGGCAATAAGGGCAGGTGATGGCAGTAACAGTGGTGTTTCCTCATGTTTGGAACTGACAGGTGACTGATCATAGCAGCAGAGCTTTTGGTTACCTGCATTCTTGCCTTACTCCAAAAAAGATAAGGGCTGAGGCTACAAGCATTAGTCCTTCATCAGGCAGACATTTGCCAAGGGAAGTTAGCTGATGAACAGACATCTTAAAAAGATCACTGATTGATTTCTTATATCTCTGAAAACTGGGTTGGCTTTTCAGCATGCCATTCTACAGCACCTAAAGCATTACCAATAGTATAGAAAGAGTGCCTGAATCACCCATGTTTCTCTCCTGCCAAGAGAATATAAAGTCTGGAAAGCAAAAAGTGCTGTTGACAGAATTGAAAAGAGGTAGTTACGATGAAAGAGTGACAGAATCAAGAATCAGAGTAGATGCCTTGGTTGCAGAAGTATGTGCGTGTGTTACAAGCCCTTTCTCTTCTTGGCCAGGAATTAAAAGAAATTTATTTATTCACTTTCAGTTGAGCAAGCTGCCCAACAAGTAAAAAGTTTAATACCTGTCCTCCAACTCTGTATTAATCTATGTGATAAAATTAGTTGCTTTTTTATCAGCCATTCATTTTCTACATGGAATAACTCTTTGACAGTGGTACATGTATGTGTTTTTTTGCCTTTCTACAGTACCAAACAATGGGTGAAAGATACCTGGAACTATGCTGTAAGAGCAATGTGCTAGAATCTAGAGTCACTGACCAGGTTTAGAAAGGTACTTTGGTGTGTAGGGTGCACTTCTCCCCTTTATCCGAGTCCTTTGGGATTACTTTTGTTTTAGCTGCCATTTACTTTTTTTGCTGTTGCAGAACTGCAGCCATCCTCTTGAGCAGAAGCAGCTGGTGGTATTAAGACAGATTTGCTCCAATTTGTTATGCCTTTCTTGTTTGCTCTTGGCACCACTGCGTACCCATTCTGCCAACATTATTTTATAAAACTTTAAGCAGAATACAGTCAGCATTATATCTTTAATTCCAAAGCATGAAGAGTTATGTTTGAATACTCTTTTTGTGCCAAAATACATATTCTAAAAATGTATTGATGCATTGAAGGAAATTTGGCGTGACAGTGTGGAAGTGTGGGGGAAGAGAAGTAAAAACAATTATCAAGAATGTTACATAGAGCTGTAATGAGGAGAAATACAAGAGCTCTGGCTGAACATTAATGAAATCTGAGTAGGCAAGGTCTCAGAATATATCTCACAAAATCCCAAGGGAAGTTAATGAAACTTTGGCAGTGCATTCCTTTAAAATGATGCTAGAAAAGAGACTAGAAAGTGTATAATGAAGAGTAAGCCTCCACTAAGCCTCAAGCTAACTAGACACTCTTAACAGAGTAAGACATTAAACGTGAACTTTCCAAATTCACAGGACTGTGTCTTGTCATTTCTAATTCTTGGAACAGTAGAGTTATATTAGTGCAATGATTTTATCTTCACTGTCCTTATCTGCTGAAGAAACCCAATAAGAATATATCCATTCCAGGATTCCTATTTCTTTTGTTGAGGACATTATGGCTATTCCCAAGAACACCAGAACTCTCGAATTCTTTCTATCACTCTCAAAGTGGTAGAAAGAAGGGTGATAAAGATGGGAATGGCGTCTTTTTGAAAATAAACAAACAGAGTCTAAAACTTGAGAAAGTTAACTGAGGAGAGTGTGACTGAAGGCTATAAAATCATGAGTAGCTTGGAAAAGGTGAATAAATGATTATTCATGGTTTTTCTGATACAAATCTGTATGGACATCAAATGAGATTATCAGGAGACAGACTCAAAACAAACCAAATAGGTAGTTGTACATGTACTTAAACTGAAATTCCTTACAAAAGGATATTTGGATTCTGAAACTAGACCTGGATTAAAAAACTGACTGGATAAAATCATGCAAGAAAAAGATTCCCCCAAGAGCTATGGGGGACACAGATAATCCCTCTCCCTCTGAAAGTCTCTAGGAAACAGATCATTTCAAGCTGCGAAAATATACTAGGAAAATAGAGTGACAGGCTAGCCCTGCTCTGAGCTTTGTCCTAGTCATCTGCTATCGACCATTGTCAGAGAAAGGATTTCTGAGAAGTTGGATCTTCAGATTGCGTCAGTATGGCTACTATTTTGTTTTGTATGAAATGCTTAATTTTGATGTTGTTAGGTTCTTACCTATGATTTGCATTGTTATTGCAGCTTTATCAGTCATGTTTTCTATCTGAAGAGTGAATTCATATGCTCCTGAGTGATGAAGCTCTGCCTTTCTGATGAAAAGGATTGTGTCCGTGTTGCTGTTCCGAATTGCCACATCTTTGGAGTCTAGAGTTTGACCATCTTTCATCCAAATAATTTTGGGTCTTGGTTTACCCTGAAGAGAAAAAAAAAGTTTTGTTTTTTTTTTTTCTTAGGCTATAGTAGATTTCCATTTTTCATTTTTCTGTTTTTTAGTGGTCTATAAGTCTAGAAAGCCTAATTTAATAGGCAGAGTTAAGATAGTAAACTCTCTAAATACTTTCCAATTTCTGTTTTCTTGCAGACAAATATTTGCTCCCATCTGTGAGATTTAGTGGCACCATGCCCTGAGGATGCCATTTAGTTACTGTTAGAGAAAAGACTGAAATTATACTGAGAACAAATCTGGAAAAAATATACTTGTGCTGGTCTGGTGCTCTTTCCCAGGCATCTGTGAAGCCAACAGTTGATCTGGCTTGCTCTGATTATTATTTTGTAACAGAAGTCTTTAAAATCTGAGGAGTTTATTAGCTTTTTCCCCCCTTCTCCTCCCTTTCTTAAAACATTTGATTCTCTATCCCCAGGCATTTTTAAGATCTTTCGAAACATTGTTATAATCTTGAAGTCTTGGGTTGTGAAACTCACTGTATAATTCTTTCTGCATTGCAAAAATTGTTTTGGTGACTGTCAACCTAATCAGTCAGTGTTGCTACACCCATGGAAGATGACGTTGTGGAATCAGTAAGGTATCTGTGGTTTACCTCATTGTCACTCAGCTATTTCCAGGAAAACTGGTAGATAATATTTAGTTCTTCAAAAGTTGTTTGATTACTACTTCCACAGTACAGCTCCAAACCAAGAATCCCAAGAAAACAGAAAAGGGCCATATCATATTTATTAACTGTACTTATAGACAATCTAGCAGAAAATAACTCAGTGGGTTTTTTTAAGTTTTTCCCAGATTAATATCGTGAAACAGTGCAGCACAGGGCTAGATGAATGCCAGGAGCAGCTCAAATGGGTGGGGAGGGAAAGTGAGACCATCCAAGCCAGCAGTCAGATCTGCTTAGGCTGCCCTGGAACTGAAGTCTAAGGCACTGAAATTAGGACACATACTGCCCTCCGCCTCTAGTAAACAGCAGAGAGAGCACCTCTAGAAGGCTCCTCAATTCACTGGGTGTCTGGAAGATACTCTGTAAGACTGTATCTTTTTCCTTAGGTTACAGAGGGAGATTAGGATACTCAGACTCTTGGTTTAGGTGCCTAAAGGTAGGCAGAATAAAAATAAACCTTTGTGCTTTGCTGCACCTTTGTTTCAGGTTTGTCTGGTATTTGCTCAGAAAATCTGTGCAGCATCATTTTATTTTTCTGTGGTATTAGAAAAAAACATCTTCTTTTATAAGAGTCAGGCCAAGATCCGTCCAAAATTACACTTAAAGGACTTCTAAAACACCTAGAAATTACTATTCTTTAATAGATGCTCTTTTCTCTGGCATGTAAATCACCAGATGTATTGTAATTGATTTTACATTGGGGCTGATAATAAACCTTGAATGAGCAATGTTTTTGGATCTTCCACTTTCCCCATCTGGTAACTGATTTTCTTACTGCTTCCTGTCAAGGAGTATAGTCACCTCCAGCCTGTAGCTCTGAAATATTAAATACAAGATTATTTTGTCCAGTTCTAGTGTACCTTCACCCTGGTCTCATTTCATAGAACCCTTACAAAAACCCATTAGAGGAAGACATGGGTTCCCTTCTTCAGCTGGAAGGTGTAGTAGAAATTCTTGAACAAGTAAAAGGATGTGTTTTGTTTTGTTTTGTTTTTCCATATCCATGTCTGATTATTGGTGAACTTGACTTGACAATAATTGACTCTATTTTACTTTCCGCATATGTGTATATTTTAAAGTGATATGAGGATTCTTCTTGAAAATTTTTGCTAGGGGAATGATTTAAAAATAAAAACAATCTAGTTAAAATGGCATACTTATATGGAAATTTTATTTAAATTTCTAATTTGTCAAGACAAATACTTGGCTAGGTTTTCAGACTGATTACAAGATTTAGTAGTTCTTGATGGACTGACTAATGAGGTGAATCGAGGATCTGGCCTGGGCATAAGAAACCATAGCATTATCTTTATCATAGGAAATATCTTGACTATAAATCAAGCTTTGCTACTGCTGGTGTTCTAGTGTGGTTGATCAGATATGTTCTCTCGTGGCACCTCCTTTTTTGAGGTGCTATGAGTGCCAGTGAAAGATTGAAAGTTTTCAAAGTGTTGGTTTTCATATACTCTTATATTTATAGACTGTGAAAAGCATAAACAGATAGAAAGCATGTTCCTAATACATATCTCAGAGGATTGTATTTCTGCAATGTGTAATAGGTAATCTGAGAGAGAACAGTGAGTGACAGAGCGGGTAAACAGCACACCAGAGAAACTTCAAGGAGTTTACTGCCAGGGAAGAACGAATCTAAATGCTTTTAGATGTTTATATTCACACATATATGATGGGCAAGAAGACTGCTCAGTAATACCGTGAATTTTATCCACTAATAGCACATAATATTGCTTCAATCGTGTGCCCGTGTAGTTAATTTTGAAACAAGAATGTATTGGTTCCCTTCCTTTCAGCAGAATGTCCCACCTGCTTAATGCACTCAACAGAAAAAAGAGTTAGTAATAATGTTGTACTTGTTCTTTTCTGTACATTTTAATTTAAAGGATTGAATAGATTTGCAAATAGCGTTTAGCCCAGGATACCCTGACAAGGTATTTAATAGAATTTCATTGTTAAATGACACAGTAGTGACCACAGAGGTCACTGGCAGGGTTGCACAGAAACTGTAAATAGTAGAAGACACACTTTAGTTAGATAATATTCTGCCTGCTTGTGTTCCCTAGCTCAGGGTTCACAGTAATTCCAGTATTTATGTATTTTCTCCTATATCTTTTTTTGTAATTTGAAGATTACAATCATATCTACTTAGAGTCTTTTTCTTCAAAGAAATGGCCAGCGATTTAAACTTTTTCAAAATGTAAAGTGAAATGTTCTTTTTGCTTTGCTTTTTTTTGAAAGATCCTCAGTTTTGCATATTCTAAATATCTTTTGCAGTATTAAGAATTGCAGCTATAGCTGCAATTCAGCACTATTACAAATTTAATTCACTCAAAAAATACCTCTTGAATTAAAATCCTCTGGTTTTGTTCTCGGGCTAAAACTTGGTGTTGATGGATAGATGTTAGCCTTACCTTTTAGGAGACAAGAGTTTATACCAACAGATGATTTGTCTGTCAGTCAGCTACTCAAATAACTTTTTAATCAGTTGGTTCATTTCAGCTAAATTTGACAGTGCACTAGAAATCTCTAAGATTAGCTTAGTACAGTTTTGTGAAAATTGATGGCAGGGTGAAATTCCAAAACCTTGGTTAGTGTCCCCACTGAGAAAAAGTCAGGGAAGACTTGGTCTTTATCCGTTTTGTTTGGCAACAACTGAATGATCAGGCAGGATAAGTGAAGCTCTGGATTAGTTGCTACATGTACTTTCTCTGGCCCAGGGAACAGAGGACTTGTCAGCTAGGACTACCGAGGGGAGTAGGGCAAAGAACTGGCAATTCTCTAGGAATATTGCAATGAGGCTGCTCTAAGCAAAAGAGGTGAGTTAGTATGCTGGGAAGATCGTGATACAGGGGACATAAGACACAAATTTATAAAATGCCAAACTTTATCAGTTCCTCTGCTTATGGGACAGCTTGTCAATTTTGTGCAAATTTTCTTCAACTCAGATATCAAAACAGCAAAAATATCTGTTTATTTAATTTTTTTAAGACTTACATAACTCAAGAAATATCAGATGTAAAATCTTGAATTTTGCATGTGGCTAGACCTCAGTGAAGGGGCCATTTTAGCAATTTTGGAGATAAGCATGAAAGAAAAAAACAAGCATGTGATTATGTCGAAGTAGTGCAAGCATGCAATTCAAGGCAGTTACTCCATGTATTGGTTTGCAACTGTTTACTGATTAGATAGATCTTTGTGAAAAAGCAACTTTTCATGTAACCCAGTAACCACAGGGCAAAAGACGTGTATGTTTTGTTTTACATAGGTTTTGCCTTTACATAGATTCCCGCCCCCCCCCCCCCCCCAGCTGGTACTGCCCAAACAAAAGAATATAGGTAACGTGTGCATATGTCTCCCTTGCTGGAAAAATGGTTTGCATATCTCCAGCATCTTTTACATGAGGATTTCAAAACTCTTCACTGATAACAGTGACTACATTTTCATAAATGTCAACCCTGGGCAGCAGAGAAATTTTAGTTTCTTCAAATTATAAATGAGGACTGGATTAAATGATGTATCTATTGTTGCTGAGGATATCTCTGTCAGAGCCAGAATCTGCAATTTACAATTTCTTTTCCTATGTTTCACTCAGAAAACCTTTTCCTTCCACACACTAATTCTTGCACTGTATCGATATTATAGCCTTGCATCTGAAAAAATGCTGTGGTGGTTTACGAATAGTCATTATAGTTGCTTATACAGCTGTAGAAAATGCAAAGACAGGGTAACTGGTTAGGTCAGTCTGTGTGTATATTTTAGCAATTTTGTGCATGCCATAGCGGCGTGTGTAGTTACGTGCATGCACTCTTGATAATCCTTGGCATGCTGTGTTTTTTTATACCTTGAGCTCATGTACAGTAATACCCAAGCTATTCTTTATATACACACAGATTCTATATAGGGCCAATTGTGATATTCTGTTTATGTACAAACTCTAATTTTTGTAGTCAGCCTTTCAGAAATGAACATACACACTTTTGGCAAAGAAGTTGCCCAGTAACATCATATACGTTGGTTCCAGAAGAGTAGTTGGTTGAATTCTTACACTTTTGTGTACTTCTCTCTTTAAGGTGCACCCTATGGTCAATAAGCAACAACGGTCTTGCACTTACTTTTTCTTCCTCCACAAAAGGAGGGATTATGGAAGAAATTATGACTGTAAAAAAATTGTCACTGAAAGTAGAGTGATTTTATTTTTTTTCCCTTTCTTCAATGTTTGAGAGGGTTTTTTAAATCATCAGCCATACTTTATGTAATACTGTTTAAGCAGTGAAGCAATGGGAACTTGCATAAGGGAAACTACTTTAGGTAAGTAATGATAAATAACCATGACAAAATAGAAACCGATACATACCTGAAAAGGGATCACAATATTGATTGTCTCACCCACTTTCTTCACCAGAGTCTGTCTGAGATGGCGTGGCAACCAGATTTTGGGGCGCTCTGCAGTTAAGCATTAGTACGTTAAATACAAAGCTTTTGATAATTTGAAATATTACTTATAGCACAAATAAGACAAAACACCAAAGATGAGAGGCTTGGATACTTGTAAGCATAAGAAAGTTTTGCAAACACTGTTTATAAAGTTAGGGAGTAGTTAGTTCTCTAAGCACTTTCAAATGTATTTGACTACTGGATACAAATTTAGTAGCAAATCTCAGTTATATATTTACAACCGAGCAGGTTTCAATGACAGCAGGATTTGTGAAACTGTGTCGCATCTGAAATGACAGATTTGGGTGACTTCCGTTGGATGTGAGCCTTCTGTGTGGACTTTGTTTCTTTGGAGAACTTCATCAGTTCAGTAGAAGGGATGGGACAAAGCGTGTATTGGAGTAAAAGAGTGATTATAAACTATGATTAATCTATTGCTATCTTGATACTGCAGCTCCTTGTAAATTGCCATTTGGAGATATTTATGGACTTACTCAGAAAGTAGAGCAATCAATGGATTTCCTTTACCTTTCTACAGTCATTCGGTTACAGTTCTTTCTTTGAGGTGGAAGGAGTAGAGTCTCATTGTAGCAGCTTACTTTTCACTAACGAAAAGAGGACCTTAGTGCATGTTTTTTCATTTAGTCCCTGCTTTCCTCTACCTCACTGGAAAGCTTTCTATGTTCTCCATGTGTTCCTTATTCTTTTCCTAGTCATTTACAGAAAGAATTTCTTAACATACAGGTGGGATATCTGTCTTCATGTCCATTTGGTTTTGAGATGTATTACAACTTCATTTCATTTACACTGAGTCATTTTACTGTCAGTGAGACTCTGGCAGACACTTCATGTGAGTCAAGGTTGAGGAATCCACTATTAGCAGCTCTTGATATCTTTTGGACTCCAGTCAAATGAATTATAATCTACTGCTGTTGGGTGATACACGGGGTGTTAATTAATAACCTAGGACAATCAAGTACAGATGACTGCTTTTATTTAAATAGATCTCTTGGCGTAGCCAATGCGGTCATTTTGCAGTAATGTAACAGCTTTTCCAGCAGAGCTAAATATTAAAAATTATGTCTCTTAAATGCTGACAGTGCCATTACAAGAGGTGAATCGTCTATATTTTGAAAGTAAGAAGTAGGATTTTGTTTTAAGTGCTATGCCTTAGAAATATAAAACCTGGACAGTATAGTAATGTTCTCAGAAGATATTGGGCGCCTAGTCAAAGTGAAAGAGCTGTTTGGGTGTTGTTCTCAGAAGAAGGCACAGGCTTGCCAGTCCCAGAGTTTTTCTACGTGTGTACATGACTAGAATTTTGACCAGAGGAAATGGATGAATAAGATTTATTCAGCCTAGATACTCACGCAGGATCTCTTGAACAGCAACGGGCTCTTTGATTATTGCTGCCCCACTCTCACCAGCCAAGTTTATAGCCTTTACACGGAAATGAAGTTTGTCCCCTGTGACCAGGTCTTTAATCAGAGCAGATGTGCGCTCAGTTAGGCCCGGAAGAGCTGGAATCCATTCTGTAGCTGCAAGTACAGGATTTGCATATTGTAATAATATATTATTTTTCCAAACTGATGCCTTGTCTACAATTGAAAGTAAATTTGTGTTAGGGTAAAATGAATTTAACATGCAATACCACACTTAAAAGGGAATAAACTAAGCTGGAAAAAAAGAACTCTGGATCTAGAAGATGTGTTTACACATGGAGTTAAGGAATATATAGACTTTGTTTATTCAAAATAGCTAAGGGTAAGGGAATCATCTTTGGGTAGTTCCTTTGTCATTCTGTTTTATAGAGCTTAGAGCTATGGGGCTTCTCTACATTTATTTTCATTAGCAAGAGATGGGGGGAGAGAATTTTGGAAGTATTTTTAGCAAGAAAGTGAAGCCTTAATTTAATTTTTTCTTGAAATAAGTATATCTCCTGTGGGTGTCCAAACAGATTGGTGAGAGCCACATATGCTGAAAACAAGGAATTTATTATTACTTCTCAATTGACACTGTAGGACGGAATTCTTAGGGCTTCCTTAGTTATTCTAATGACACAGGAGTATGACTGATAAAATCATTCTTCTATGACAATGATGTAGGGATTCTGGTAATTCCATGATGATATCTCATTAAAGACTATAAATTATTTCTGGATAAATTATACCCTGTAAAAACCCTAGTTTAGGTTATATGGCAATTGAGCTTAGTGTCAGAGAAAATTTCATGATTGAAGTGATTATAAATTTGTTGTTTGATTTTTATGTCATAAATGTTATGTTGTAGCATCACAGTAAATTGAGTGTTGTAGACATGGTGCAGTTTTACTCTTTATTATCAGACCACAAGCGTTAAATGAGATAAGGTAACAGTTACTGATGTTGTTACAGTCATGTTGTTATATTGGTTTTAAGGAATACGCAATTTGTGAATGCTACAGAAGTATAGTAGTGACTATAGAACAGCATTGGTATTTTTGTAGTACTTTTCTGTATTAAAGTTTATGATGAGTGTGAAGATGACGTTGTGGTTGATGTGATTTTCATGGTTTTATAGTCATGTCGTGGTAACTCTGGTGATGGTTGGCAAGGATGTTAGTCATAAATTAGAGTTCAGATTTAATGATACTGGATACTGTGAATTTATTGGGATATTGCAGTGAAGCTATTGCAATTGTAGTATTTTAATAATGTTCAGCTGCTGCTGCTACGTACTCGTGCTTACTTACATCCATCTTTGCAGTATTCCACAATATAACCATCTAATCCCCCGGCTCCAATCCGCTCAGGGGGTCTCCACTTCAAGGCAACAGTGCTGTCAGAAACATCTTCCACTGTAAAGTGGGTTGGTTCACTTGGAGGAGCTGTAAGGAAATACGTAGAAGTAAATTCTGAGAAATAGCAATATAACTGTGAGAATTCAAAGACTATAGAAGGAGTGGCTAGCAGCTGAATTATATACGACTATCCGTTTTAATAAAATAAATGTAGCTGAAGCTTGGTTGTAAAAATGTAACACCTAATACTTCATTTAATAGAAGTGCAGCGTAAGATTCCTATAATAGGGAGGGGAACAAGAGGTTAAGACAGTAGTTCCTATATACATATGCTCCCTTATGAGTAAAAGCCAATGAAAAAAGAAGAGTTGTAGAAGGGAGTCAAATTGTCAGCAGAAGTCTGCAGAAAAGTTTAGAAATAAAAATGCATACAATTTGTATGCCGTACTTACACCCTGATTGTAATTAGACAAAATTCACATAGTCAGAGGACCAAATTCATCAGTGGCTAAATTTGACTTCACTTATTTTCCTCTAACAGTGAAGAAAATGACCAAAAGTTATGACTACATCTTTAGAGAAACACTGGTTCTGATTTGCGCATTTGTAATAGAGACATGCCTGAGAAAAATATTTTGGGGCTGAAAAATTTTCATTTCAGTTAGATATAGCTATTTCATATCTTTTCAGAACAGGAATGTCATGGCTCTTTTAAAATCCATAGTTCAGAAAGACCACTAGCTAAATTCAGTCTTCTTAAGCATGACTGTTGTCTAGTAATTAAAAAACAATAAAAAAAAGCCCTTACTGGAGAATCCCAAATACACAAAAATGCTACTGTGAAATCATTGATTCCAAAAAGCAAGCAGAAAGATAACTTTTTCAAAATGACATTTAGAGTGCTAGAACATAAAATTTAGTATACATGGCATAAAAGCAATCATGTTAAACAAATGTATGTTTGGCATACTCTGTGTATATGTATTATAAATTGAATATTTTTTGAATATACATAACAGATTTTACATACTTTATATATGACATATTTCTAATAAGTTAAATACAGGTTTATAAATTGTGCAGCTGATTGGAATTGATCTTAGTTCCCAAAGTTATTGTAAAAAAAAAAAAAAATAATTAAAAAATATCACCCAGTTTCCTTTCCGTAGCTGTGTCAAAATTTTTCACATTCAAATGGCAGCAAGGACTGTGAACAGCACACAGGAGGCAAAGGCAGCTGGGAGCATACACAACCACACAGTACATGATTAAACCCCCAAACCTCTTCTCTGAAGCAGTAAGTGTGAACTTTATCCTTAATCAAGTAAAACTCTGCCTATCCCATGAAAACTTTGGACCTTTTTTTGCAGAAGCTCCGCTTGATGGTTTTCGTTTGCCCTCTTTTGTTGCAGACCAGTCGTTTTGTGTTTGAAATCCAGAATTAAGAGACCCTTCTTGCAGTTCATCCTTTCCTTCTGATCCCTTCACTGCATCGTGTGCTTTTACATTATCTCCTTCAGCAGGCTGTCCCCCTTTGCTGATATTTGTAGATTTAGCAACTCTAGTCATTTTAATCTCCAGCTATTGGTATTTTTGTGGGTCTTCTTTCTAAAGTTCTTAGCAGGCAGGCTTCCTGAGGACTCCTTTAGTTTGCTCTTTGCTCAGAGACTGCAGGAGACACTGCACTGCTGTGTTGGGAATGATTATTTATAGAAAATCATTCCTCAAATATTTTCTTAATCAGCTATCCTTTTAGCTGTGGAGAGGGCCAGGATTAAGGGAGTACTGGGTGGGATACTGTGATATTTGCACGCATAAGGGAATGGGAGAAGCTGAGAGGGACAGGAAAATTTCTGTCAATTAGTTCTCCTCCTTTCCAGATCCAGCTTGACTCTCACACTTCTAATTATAACAACTAAAAATTCATCAGCAATTTCATGAAACTGGAACCTCTGTGCTTCTCAGGAAGGGGAATGAGAGATAGAGAAGAGGAAGATTACAAAGGAAAAGGTTGATTAGATATAGAATATAGAGATGGTTGATAGCCTCTTTCCTAACACATTCTTTTTAGGTATAAGGGCAGTTGAAGAGAAGAGGTGAAAATTGTCCTGTCTTGGTTTTGTCCTAGAAATTATATAGAGTGTGGTAAAACTCACCAATTGGCATGAAGGGTTGCGAGGCAGGGCTTGGCCGGGACATGCCAATAGAATTCACAGCATAAATCCGCATCTCATAAACGACTCCTTCAATCATTCGCTTGGCTTCGTAGGTTAGCTCTTTTAAAAGGTCAAAGTTCAGTCTCATCCATCGATAGCTCTTCTTCTTCTTTCTCTCTAAAATATAGCCTGGAAAGGATAGCTCTTATGATGTAAAAGAACTGCAAATTATTATCTCACATGCAGGAAAAAAGAAAATCACCTTTCCCCCTGCCCCCCAATGGCATAAAAGAGCCAAATGTGATTCAGAATTATTGCATATAACTGAATTGTGTGAAGCTTTGGTACTTTCCTGCAGTTTCCTTTTGTACTACTTTCCTTCTATCTGACATTCTTACCTAAACAATTATACTATTCAGAGTAGAAGTTATTTAGAATTGTCTGTGTCTGGTATTAGGCTTTAAGCACATTTTGCATGCTAAACACTACTATTAAGGCATTTAGATGTATGCAAAATAGAGATACTAGCAGAGCTGGTTTAAATAGTAAATCCTTTCTGGTGAGAATGCGGTCATTCACTCCTAATGGCAGAGAAATGCATGAGACACAGCAGTTCAACAGAAAGCCCTTTCAGTGAAGGAGAAATTGCCTTGAAATGTGTAGGATGAGACATAGAGCTAAAAAATTAGTTTCTTATTTTTCTTTCTTTCTTATAATTCTTTCTTATATTCTGCTGCAATTCACTAATTTTGTCTAACAGCATAAATCCCAAAGCAAAAAATTAGTTGGAAGAACAGTTTGACAATTCCCTTTGTGGGTTTTTTTTTTTTTTTAAATGATTTATCAAAGAACTTATGTTAGATCTCTGTGTCCATTGCTAAGTGGTGGAATTGTGGAGTGCTTCCCAGACAGTGCAGATCCCAGCTCTGCTTCAGCCCTATAGTGGAGTGAGTCCTGGCCACGCACCATTTTTCTTGCTCTGATTCCCTTGGGAAGGAAAGTGAACCTGTATGATTACAGAGAACCAAGAGAGCTGGATGCACTGCAGAAAAAAATCTGTAGTATAGCTTAGATGTAGCCTGTATGCCCAGAATCCAGGTCTTTAGTACTCTCCCTCTCAACACCCACAGCCTTTCCCACACTACCATGCTGTTTTTCAGAATGACTAAGTCAGGCGGGGTTATCACTGTAAAAGATAAACTCATTTCCCAAAACTGGGAATGGAACCTGTGATTCTTGATCCTTAATATGGAGGATGGTTGTATATCACATTGGAAATGTTTGTATAAATTATTTTCCAGTGACCTGCTACAAAGGAGTTGCTAACTGTTTCTTTCCATCTAGCTATATTAAATTTCTGCTGCTTCTCTGTGTTGTAGATAGTATGCCTGGATGTGATGCATGTAGACGTCTTTTAAACAGATTTTGTTTTGAAAGGTATTCATCTTTTAACTATGGAGTGAGTAATCAGAAAATACACTGAATAGTGATTTACACGTGCCATGTATTTGTATGTATTTTACGTCTGTTTCTACCCATACTCTACAGAGGATATGTCTGTAACAGTGGTCAGCTGCAATAGTAAAAGTCTATAGCAAACACATTGTAAAGACGTATGAATTGAGCTGTATAGGTCAGCGATTCAATCCCTGCTGCTCACAGAGGTCATGGCTATCAAACCTGCAGATGTCCCTTTGGTATAGCTGTGAAGTATGATTCACACTTACAGCATCTGAAGGGAGATGGAGAACGACAGGCACGTTTGCTGACATGTTATAGTCACAGACATCATGCATCAGCAGCCTTTCCCGTCTACATTGAATTGCAAGAGCATGGGAGTCTACAGAATGTTTTGGGAAACGAGTGGTGGAGGTACCCTTGAGCTGACAGGTTGTATCATCACTTCTAATGTATAAGGTTACTCCTGGCATGCTTGTTTTCAGTAGCTTTTAAATAGGGTTAAATGCTGTAAGCAAAGAACCTATGGTTCCTTTGACACGTTCCCGCTTTTTTCTCTCTTCACCAGGGTCTGTGAGACCGAGAGAAGTTTCAGCAACTCAGTTTCTGTTTTTCTGCCACTTTAGATATGCATAGTTTCCTCTCAGAACTGAGACACTTCTTCACTGTGGCATACCAGAATCGCAATTAAAAAAAAAAAAAAGTAAAAAGGAGGTAAAAAGACAATACTGGTACTATTGGTGACATTTGGTAAAGCAGATTATTTCCCCAAATGCACAGAATGTATGATAGATAAAGATACTGCTGTGGTAATATAAAAAGTACAGGAGACCCCATGAAAGGTTTGCATAACAGTGAAGATGGGGTGTGAATTTCTTTTCTGTATCTGTTGGATATAGCTAATAAAGACTGCAGCAGACTGCCTACAATGCCATCTGTAACAATATGAAGACAGATTAAGAGTGCATATGTCTTTCTCCCCTGCCTTTTTAACTTGCTTTTAAAGCTTTTTTGAATGGGTAGTGCTGCATCTTGGCTTTTTTTTTCCCCGGGTGTTTTATTCTAGCTCTATTGGTAGTACAGTCCTGTGCTAACTGAAGAAACCTCCTCATGTAGTGCAAAGGGTTGTTAGTGGAACGTTAACAAAAGCATTCCTTTGACAGTGAAAACAAAACAAAGAACTTTCCAAAATATGTGTCCTGAAAACTCTACAAAACCAAATCATGGGCTTTGCATAGTCAAGGGGGGAGGGAGCGGGTGTTGGCTGTGGTACCGGGACAGCTTTGCACATAATAGTTTAAATTGTTAACTTCTTGCTTGTTTCCTGTCAGAACAGATGAAACCACAAAGGACTGGCCCAGTAGTATCTTGTTTATTCCTGCACAGATAACTTCTGTTGAATTAAATGAGGTTACTCTATTCTTGTGGAAGTGAATGAAGCCCAGATATCCAAAAGCAAATACAGACTCTTCTCTTCCAGATACTATGCAGGGCGTTAAAAGAATTTTAGAACATTTTTAGCCCTGGCATCCCCATTGGAGTCCATATAGCTTTCAGTGTATTTTTTTAAAAAGAAACTCAAACTCCAGTGATTGTTATTAAACAAATTGCTAGATTTGGAGTCCAGAGGAATTTTCCCTAAAATTGGCCAAGACCCTGCATTATTTCCTTTTCCTTCTGAGGATCACAGGGAGTTTTATCTAAAACACACCATGCTCTGCAGAGAACTTAAAATGGTATTGGTGACATTCTTGATTGCTTCTGCTCGTTTCCTATATTGCATGATAACTTTGTTCTCTAGTTTTTAGTACAGATTTTAAGGTCATTAAAATGCCTGAAAAGTGTTTTGTGACCTGTGGTGTGTGGTTGTATATCAAGTAGAATTGTGAAGTAGTTTTCTAAAAGAAACATGTATCGCATGAGTGCTTGAGATTGCAGCCGACTGGAGTTGATGACTGAGGTGGCCACAGATCTGTTTTGGTATTCCTAGGTAAGTCCAAAGGCCTGTATACTGACCTAAAGAGAATGTTTAGCTTTAACTGTTTTTGGTATCACCTTCTTGTGCTTTGGTAACGTATTCGCTGAAATATTTCTCTGATTCAAATAGCACGGGTAGGGGGCACTCTCTCCCTAAAATTGAAGGGCCAGAATCTAGACCAGTTTGAAGGTTTGCTATATTAGAGTAGTTAGTTTCTGAGAGTCAGCCTTCCTAGAGTGAATAAACACAGAGAATCCTTCTGTGCCATTTTAAAGGAGCAGCAAAAATATAGGCAAGGCTGCTGGGGACTTTGTATTTTAGCACTTCTTACCAAGTACTGGTTGCCCACCATCATATTTAGGAGGTTGCCACTGCACAGTACAGTAATCTTCTCCAATGTTGCTGATCTTGGGAGCTTCTGGAGGGTCAGGAACATCTGAAGAAAGTGAGAGAATGAATGATATTTGTTACTGTTTCAATTTCTGTATACAAGTCAATGAAATTTTTCTTCAACATTTTTTCTGTATCACATTGATACAGCTTTGTCAGATAGCAACAGTAGGTACAATGGAGAATGTATTATCTTAGTCTAGAGTGAATCCTGCTCTTCGATGCTTCTATGTTAGGTTGATTTTCCTGTAAATACCATTTGATTATTCAGCTCCCTTTTTCTTCCCAGACATAATCAACTTTTTGCAAAAATTTCAGGTTACAAGGTAATTCTGTTCTGTAAGAAGAGGCTTGCTCCAAGGTTTCCTATTTTCTCTATAATAAACTTTATATAGATTATAATGGCTGCATGTCTCATGTATTTTGTTATTTTGGAGATATTCATAGTAAATATACTGACTTCGGATTTATAAAAGACGAAAAGAGACTTAGTATTCACCTAAGCAGTGAATTCTAAATTTTAATACTGTAGGTGAAAATAATTTTCTTTTATAATTTCTAAGTTTGTTTATAACCTGACCTTTTGTCATATGTGTGGCAGGGTATAAACGAGTTAAGTATTATGAAAAATTTTATAAAAATTACTGACTCAAAATCATATTCCCCCCAGCTCTTCTGTGACTCACAGTGGCAATCTGTTTCTCTTGTATCAGATATATTATGTATCTTTATTCCATTAACCATTTACTGCATATAGAATGAAGTAATCTTTGCTTAAAAATATAAACCACAACAAAATGACAAGAAGTTTTTCTTATCTCAGACAAGCATGAAGCATATATTTCAGAAGGGAATATCATCTGTAAAATGATAGGGTCACCTGAAACTGGAAATATATAAAAAGGAAATACATGGATTTCTACTGGGAGTTGTTCTCGTAGCTTTTCACACAGAAGGCAACTACCTGTGCAAAATACTTCTGCCAAATTTTGTGATTCCTGCCTTTATGATCCTTTTCTCTTTTTCTAAACCTGAAGCCAGAATTTGCCTCAGTTTTAGAGAAGGGTGAGTTTCAGTGAACTCAAGATGCTTTCATACTCTGGTTGTTTCCTTCCTTCACTTACCAATAACTTTGACTGTGATATCAGCCTTATCTTCTCCCACTGGATTCTTAACTATAACTCTGTATACTCCCTCGTCCTCCTTTTCTGCTCCTTCAATGATGAAGACACAGTGGTCTTCATGCATTTCCACACGAACTCTGCCTTCAGATTCAAACAGGAGCTGCAGGCAGTGAAAGTAACAGATAAAGTCATTGTAAGTTGTGCCAGGGACAGCCTGATGAGCCACTATGTAAGCTGGTGAAAATCTTCAAATCATTGAATGTTATCAGAATTATTGAAAAGCTATAAGGTGTTTCAAGTTCTATTTGTATGTAGAAGAGAGAAAATATAGACTAAGTGGCTCACGTAAATAACATTTGGGAAAATTGGTTCTGAAAGTCTGCAGGTTGTTAAGATTCATTGCTAGTTACACATACCCAGTTATGTTTCAAAGAAGTTACTAAATACTTCCTCAAATTCCTACTTGGGATTACGGCTAGTATCAACTCAGAGTTTCATGGGTAACAGTTAGGTACTGTGTAAATTCAAGAAGGTTTGTACATTCAAATTCAAATGGTTGAGCAAACATTCCTGATCAACAGTATTTACATTTGGCATCAGATAACATGGATTTGAACAATTTCCCTCTAAAAAATTTACCATGTTTCTTGTAACTGTTGATGGCATCAGTGTGGTTTCTGTCACTCAAGAATGTCGTACGGGTAACTTTCTACTCTGAGCTGAGGTCTAAACATAATGGCCACAACTTTGCTGTTCATTTATAACACACTCCTTTTTTTCTTTATGTGCCTGCATATCTTTAGACTTAGAACAGGAACCATTACAAAGCATATGTGCCTAAATAGTGACTAGTACAGCAGAATCCTAACCCTGAGAAAGGTTTATTGTTGCATAATAAATGTAAAATATTTTTGACTCTATCAAAATAAAGAAGTTATTTATGACAAAAAGGGAACTTGTTGGAAAATGAATCCTCTTTCACTGTTTTGTACATACATAGTCCACTCTCTTGACCCATTGTCATCTTTCCCTGTGTCCTGTAAGATTTTTGTCTGAGTTTTTTTCCTGTAGTTATTGCTGAAGCTTACAGGTTAGTGGGGGAAAAAAGGGATAAACATTCACAGATATATTAAAAAGAGTTTTCAAATAACTGCTTTGATTCCGTGTAATCCAACCATCATGTGATGGTGTTTAGAAAGAGATTTCCTCAATCAGCATATCTAAAATTACTCACTAGATCTCTTGTGCCCATTCAAAGTGTTTGGTAATCACCATTGTGAAGCAGGATGCTGGGCCTGATGGGCTATTTGCTTCACCAGTTTTAATATCTACTGACTTTAATTTTATTTCCTTCTGAATAGGCCCTTTTATCTGGAAAACACTAAGCATAGTTGTGTGTCTGCATAAATAATAAGGAACTTACCTTACTATCAGTATTAAAATCACTGCTGCTTTCTGAGGGAGTCATGGAATCATCATTGCTTCGAACAAGGTCACTTTTCTAGATAAGCAAAGAAACCACAGAAAGTCAGCTAACTCTTTCTGAGCAGAGCAGTAAAGCTGTTTCTGCAAGACAGAGGAGAAGAGTCCGTAAGTTTGTTAGGGGGCTTGAATATAGAGATGTGAGAAAAGCAAAGAGCAAAGTGAGGCAGCAAGCAGACCTGGGAAGGAAATCAACTGATAAGAAAGTAAAAAGCAGAAATGGAAATAGATGTATCAGACTGCAGTGAATTAAGGGAAGGATAAGTCAGCAAAACCAAATTCACAGCTTAACAAAGATTCATGACATTCCTGCAGTAGAATTGCAATTGGTTGCGAATCTCTCTGTGTCCTGTGCTACTGGTTACTCATCTTGTCTAACTGCAAAAAAAAGGATTACTTCTTTCAGTAACAATGGGATAGTAAGTCGATGTAAATGTTTTAACACTAAGAAATATAGTCAGGTCTGCAACACACATCAAACAATGTGTTCTGAAGCTGTGCTACTGTTTGTTTAGGATTTAATTAGTAAGTATATGCTATACATCCTTCAAATCAAGACTGGCTTCTTTTACTCATATGTTGAGACCTCACGTCTTAGAAATAACACTGTATAGGGGTTGTCTGATACCCAATTGTCATTTTATCAGAGAAACTTCTGTATGAGAGAGTCAATTTCTCTTGGTTCCCAAAAGAGAGACAAATGGCTTTTTTTCTTTGTTTCCATACTGATTCTGCATTGCAGAAAAAAGTCCTAAGTGTTATTAAATATGGTAACCTGAACAAAGAATGCAGCGGAATCATGAAGAAATGAGACTGGGGAAATTAATATAACTGGCAATATTGTTTTGTCTATATGTACACCTATGGGAAATGTAATGATGCTGTAGAATATTATGCAAAGTATTTCTACATTTTGTGCTAGTTATAGCTCAAGAGCCCACAGATGGTGAGGGGTGGGGATGTTCTGAGATAGCCAGAAAGGAAGCTCACAACATTTTGTGTCTACCTTCTAAATTCTTTCTTTGATGTTTTGTAATTGCTTTGATAAGGCAAAGAGCAAGTGTCCTCTATTTTCATTATACCAAATACAGTTTTACCCCAGTGGTCTGTTAAGAAGACTTTTTCTTCACAGACTATAGAATTCTTGAGAAAGATTTCTTCTTTAAAAAGAAGCTGCCATCTCCAGAACATGTCCATCCTGTCAGGTGAAGGTGATGGGGGTGACCGATCATTCATTTCTTTTTATCTGAGGTAGGAAGAGAATAAACCCGTATGGTATCCTACTGTCTGCATCTACATGTGTCTACTCATATACGCTCCGTCCCTTCTTTTGGAATAGTAAAGCAGGCAACAGTTCAGAAAAAGAACAGTTCAGGACGACTCTCAGAAGAACAGCTGAATCCCAAACAGCTGCATTGCAGCTATTTAATTTTTTTTCTTGAGGTTTTAAAAAAATAAAATGTAAAGGAAGATGAAAATACTTGTAACTAAGAATTGTAAAGCAAAGTAAGATTTGAGAAAGAAAACAAACTTCCTGTTGTGAAGTGCCTGAAGTTTCTTGCCTCAGACATTGTGTCAGGTTACACGTTACCTTGTTTACTTTCTGCCAGATGACAGTGGGTGTTGGATCTCCTGATATGGGAACATCCAATCTCAGTTTGTTCCCAGCGACCACGACAATAGTGTCAGGGGATTGGCCCAGACAGTCAAGGTGGATTTTGGGGGGTTCTGTAGGAAGGGCAGAGAAAATAAGTTTTAAATATAGTTTGAGTGTTCTGTACGGAAAAAAAGAAAGGTGAATATTCATGCATTAAATTAAAAATGACAAAACACTGCTTCCTTTTCTATTGAAAGCATGTTTACTTGCATATAAATAATGACTGCTGTTCTTACCTTCTCTTGGTACAAAATCAATCTTGACCTCTGGGGGAAAAAAGCAGGGTGGGGGTGGGGGGTGGGGGTGGTAGGAGAAATAGATCAGAAAACAGAATTTACATAGCATCTGCACCCAAAAAGTAATTTTAAAACTATTAATCTTTAAAACCTCATAAGGTATATACATCAACAGATTAATGCAATAAACTGGAAAATGGGCTCTGTAAAACAATGTGATAATGATAACACAAAATATCAGGGAAAAGCATTTTCCATTGCCTCTGTTTCTAGTGGAGCACAAGTTAGCACGATGTGTTTTTGACCTACCATCCTGTGCCTGAGGCATTTCACTGGGAGTCAGGAAATCTCAGCTGTTTGCTTTGGCTTGAACTCTTTCAAAGGGCTTGGGTCCCACAGTATGAAAAATCTGTCACTCGACTAGTGAAGATCATTATTCCTTTCTTAAATTTTCTCCCTATTAGAGAGCTGCCATTAACCCCCTCTTCTCTCCAGAGCTGATCCCCAACATGCTGTTGGAACAGCATCCAGATCCCTTCTGGGAAGAGATTTGTCTCCCTGCAACCTTAGACAACAGAGGCCACAGGAGGCAGAACTACCACGGACTGATATGGAGAAAGAAAAAAACCTATGCAGATTATCCAGAGGTGGACTGTGATCAGAGCCACCTCTGATTGAGATATCAGGAAAGAGATTCTGCATACTCTTTCCTGGTATAACCATGTTCAATGCCATCATTTTATCCCTCTGGAATTCCCATTACATATTCTAAGATAACTTACCTAAAAACTGAAGCTTGGCAGAAAGGTTGTAAGCAAATCCCTGAGGGATGAAGGAATAATCAGCCTCGTCAGCTGGTGTAACGTCCTCAATAGTTAGCTTATGGATTCTGGAAACATGAACAAATATATTCCATTCCCCTACCTTACCTCTCCAGGAGGAACAGGGCTATCTCAAGAGACAAGGTGCAGGCTATAGGTTATTAACAGACATTACTATTTCTTCTCCCCTTGCCCTAACATCAAGTCAACCACCACCAGGGCTGTAGACTGCTCTACTTTCAGTATTCAAGCAAATCCATGTCAGCATGTTGTCTATGAATGGATTTTTCTTGTCAGGGTAGATGCACAGTCTAGTCTGAATAGAGGAAGCAGTTCCTCTGCTTTAGTCCAGCCCTCTAACGTTACTAGGGCAGTTGTAACACCGCTGACTGGTTTCATTTGATCAGATTGTGACTACAATAAATTCTGGAAAAACAAGCTAAAAATTGATGCTCCATCCCTGTATTATTGTAAATTCAAAACTGAATACAGAAAGGGAGCACCAAGGAAGACTTTACCTAACGTGTAATGCTTACGTATCTTCTGAATCTTCTTGGTCTGCATTTCCAGTAGTAGTTAGAGTGCTAAGAAACTTGAGCACAGAATTGTGCAACTGTATGTTAATATAAACACTAATTTTTCTGAAGGGGTTTATATATAAGTGTTATCTTAACCTGTCTAAACACTACTGCCAATTTTAAAGTTATCAACAATATGTTTTCTAGATTGTTTGAATACCAGGAAAACATGAAATCCTAATGAGAACAGAGAATGAATTCTGTTGATATACCACTGATGCCATACATGCAAAATGTACCAACACAGAAAGACTGCACACGTACCAAAGCAAGTCTGTGACTATGTTGATTGCATAGGAGAAGGTTTTAAACTTTTTTCCTTTTAGTTGGAGCCAGGACAAAATCTTGTTTTATATTCCTATCCCCTGAGATCATAGTTCCTGTGGATTGTAACGCAATATCCAAGCCTGTACCTGCTTTCTGAAACATGACTAACCTGCCAATGTGGGAGATCTTTATCCTTTCATCTGGGACCACCTCCTTTCCATTTTTCAGCCAGATTCCTTTCACATTTTCATCGGAAACTTCACACTTGAAGACTGCCTGGTCACGTGCCTTCACTGTCAGGTCCGCAATGCTCTGATAAACTTCCAGCTTTTTCTCTGATATTGTGAGAATAATTGATACATACATCAACAAATCAGAATAGGTCTGTAAGTAAATGGTGTGCATTTACTGAGTAGAAAAGGCTAGGGCTGAGCAAGTTGTTTGTGGAAGGGTGAAATATGAAGGGAAATCCACAGCATGCAGGGCTTTAACAGGACTGATAGCTAGGCGCCTGTTATTATGAGGGTATCTGTTAACATCCAACACACAGATCCGAGTTCTCCTTGAGGCCTTTATTATCAAACCTTATGCCCCTTATTAAGTCTTCTTTTTCCCTGGCATGAGGATTATGCTACCCCTATGCACTATCCTGGAGAAGGTTACCTTCAGCCTGTTTTCGTTTTTAGCTTCTCTGGTTCTGTGATATTACCTGTGCCTACCTTGTACAATCAGTTCAGCAACTGATACCCCACCATTGGTCTTCACGGTGTAGTGTCCACTATCCTCCTTGGTTGACTCATTAATAATTAGATACTGCTTTTTTCCATCTTTCTTGAATCGGTACTTGAATGTTTCTTCCCGTGTCAGCTCAATTCCATCCTTTTCCCTGCAATGCCAAATAGTGTTGAGTCATTTTTCTATGGTTGGAAGAGGAGAGTAAGAGTCAGCTCAATGTTATTAGAAATTGGAAGATGCAAGATAAATCCAATCTTTGTAGCATTTCAATTTAGCAAAAAAGAGACCATTGCACAAATGTTAGTGGAACCAAACCCAGAATGCTTCTAGGTTGACCATTAATTTTCACTAGGTATTTGACTTCAAGAGAGTTCACTCACAAGGAATTACTCGTTACTATTTATATGCTATAAATAAACATGAAAGTATGTTAAATGCTGTAGAAAATACAGGGATGAAGACATACTTCACCAGCAGGGAATGCACTATCTTAAAAGCTGCCATAAGGTAAATGTGACTTGCTGGGAAATGACTTAAAAGTCTTAACTTTCCTGATGTGAATTATAATTATTATAAATTCATGGTTTGTGGGCATCAGTAAAAGAAGAAAATTTTAGGATGGATTTAAATGAAGATGTATTTTGGATTTTGTAGCCCTTTCCATTCAAGGATGCCACAGTATATTTAAGACATTTCTAAATTAAGCCTCACCATCCAGCCTGGGAGGAAATTTAATTATTGTAATTTCCAATCATCATGAAGGGAAATGAGCAGAGAGCACTCATGCTGTTTAGTCAAGGTCACACAAAAATACATAAGACTTTTTAAAGATTTCCTGTTCCTAAACCTAAATAACATAAACAGGCTACAAGAAAATAACTTGGAATTTCTTCAACTTACTCCTTTTGTAGCATTTTATATTTTTCATTATTATTTGAATATATTTTTATTATGTTATTTGAATACTGCTGAGGTTTGTAAATGAAAAAGTTTTTCTCTTTGATACTTACTCATGTGGAAGAAGAAACAGAAAAGATGTTATGCTTTTAATAGAGTAAGAATTTTCTTTCTACCTTGTGTTATTTGTTACTAATGACTATTCGGCTTAACAAATGAGCTTACAGGATAGCAAATTGAAATGCTACTTAGGGTCTCATTAAAATACTATAACTCTAATCTCTAGGTAGATGTGTGCAAGGAAACCTTTTGCCTCTGTCAGAGTCTGCTGAAGTAAATCACAAGATCAAAACTTGAAGCAGAGACAGGAATCCTACAGTTTGTGACTTAGATGCACCTGCTGCAACTGCATTTCAAAATACCTACAGGTTACTCACTCCTAACTGTTCTTTAGAGCACAGCTTATTGGAACTTACAGTTGGCTTAGAAAAACATTGGCCTCCCTTCCAGATCACAGGACTACGACACTAGTGACATGGTTTAACCTCAGTTGGCAACTGAGCACCACGCAGCCGCTCGCTCACTCCCCCCGCAGTGGGATGGGGGAGAGAATCGGAAGGGTAAAAGTGAGAAAACTCGTGGGTTGAGATAAAAACAGTTTAATAGGTAAAGCAAAAGCCGCGCACGCAAGCAAAGCAAAACAAAGGAATTAATTCACTACTTCCCATGGGCAGGCAGGTGTTCAGCCACCTCCAGGAAAGCAGGGCTCCATCACGCGTAACGGTTACTTGGGAAGACAAACACCACCACTCCAAACGTCCCCCCCTTCCTTCTTCTTCCCCCAGCTTTATATACTGAGCATGACGTCACATGGTGTGGAATATCCCTTTGGCCAGTTTGGGTCAGCTGTCCTGGCTGTGCCCCCTCCCAGCTCCGTGTGCCCCTCCAGCCTTCTCAGTCGGTAGAGCGTGGGAAGCTGAAAAGTCCTTGGCTAGTGTAAGCACTACCTAGCAACAACTAAAACATCGGTGTGTTATCAACTTTGTTCTCCTCCTAAATCCAAAACACGAGTTTTCTCACTTTTACCCTTCCGATTCTCTCCCCCATCCCACTGGGGGGGAGTGAGTGAGCGGCTGCGTGGTGCTTAGTTGCTGGCTGAGGTTAAACCACAACAATGTCTAACTGCTCAGTTTTCCGTTGCTATGATTTGAAGAGTTTCTCTGACCACTTGCTGTATTTCAGGCTGAGACAGCTGCTGGTTTGCCCTTGTCACACCAAATGCCCATCCCACAGATACCAGCTTCTGTAAGATGTATGGGAGTTGTTCAAAGGCATAGGATCAAAGTGTGGCAGCTGCACTGTGCTCTGAGAGGGACAGATCTGGTTGTCCCCATCTCTCGTGACCAGGCATCTGTAAGCAGTTCCTGAACAACAGCATGTGTGTGCCTGTGCATGTGGCTTTAATAGAGTAATGCATATGCTGTACTAGCTCTTGGGCTCTATTTAAATTCTCAGTTTCTTCCTTTGGGAGAGCAGATGAGTGGTTGGCACTTTCCAGGAATGTAATGAGCATTGTGGGAACAGTTGATAACCATGTGCCTGAAGCTGTTAACAAGCACAAGAGAATTTCATCTGGTAGAGAAATGAAGTGAGAACAGTGTGTGTAAGACCTGGTATGTGAGCGCTGCCTGCTGTGCCTGCCCAAGCAGCGTGAACCTTCCAGCTTCCACTCAGCTGGAATGCCCAACAAAATGGACTCTATGGTCTAAATGTTTGTCATCTTAATCCTGCTTGCTGCATATGCATAATGACCGGCTTTGCAGGATCACCACAACAGATATGTTAAAACAAGTCAATGACTTTCCCTCTCTGTCTCAAGAGACGCTAACATTTTACCTAAGAAAAAATACTTCAAAAAAACCCTTCTCACTGCAGTTGAGAAGACTAGAAGATTTCATAAAGTACAGCAAACTCATCACAATACAGATCTGATTAATCTGGCCAATAGTTAGACATTACTGTCAAATGTCTAGAAAACTTTAAAGCTAACAGCTCAGTACAGTCAGTAGCATCTTGTAAACACTGAACAAGAAATTCTAGAGACACTATAAAATATCTATACTTAGTTTGTTTTCTGCCATATTCTGGCCTCTCAGTTCCTCCTCAATGTTTGACATATAGGAGGAGGATCAATCTTTTCCTGAAAACAATTATGTAGGATGCCTTCTTCCTTTTTATTCCACAACTCTTGTCCACAGACACTGGTCCTAGACTGTCCCATGGAGGGATATGGTTTCATGTTGTTTGCTGTTTTTTTCCCTTTTCTATTACCTTACCATTTCACAGTAGCTCCTTCCTCAGACACTTCACACTCAAACTCCACTCTCTCTCCAACCATCACCATCTGGTCCTCCAGTGGGTGAGTGATCAGGATTGGAGGTTCTGGAAATGAAGAAACTTTTATTAAAACAGTATTCTGAAAGACTGAAGACCAGAGGTAGATTTCACCACTCTGCACGCCACAGGAAGAACCCCTGGCCAAATACATGGTGATGCTCTCTGTGTTGGAACTTAAAATTTACTATGCTGGATCACATTATCAATATTATCAAATGACCTTTTGGTTTTTGCTTCATGAGACAGAATACAAACACAGGATTAATCAGTTTTCATATATATTCTGAAATTCTAAACCGGAGGCATTAGTTTTCTGTACTACTTGATCTGCTTGAAGATCTTGAGACACATGTTTATCTTGAGCGGAATCAAATTTTTAAAGTAAGTTTCTAGTCCTATTGTTGGGAAGATGTAAATCACTTTCCAAATGAGAATTAATGGTAGTTATTACTGTGCTGTTTTCCTGTGCTTTCTTAGTTGCAGTTATAGGGAAAATTTTCCTTCGTTTAACTGTAAGACAAATCTATTTCAATAAGTGTCAGAATTCATTCATATGTTTGAGAATTTCTTTTCCTCCAAGATTAACTAATCTGAGAGTAGAGAAGGTGACAGTAATTCAATGCTAAATGTTAGGGGAGATCTCTTTCCTTTTGCTACCATTGCTCACCTTTTACAAATAATTCTGTGAAGCTCTTCTCCTCCCCTACCACACACTCATATGCTGCATCATCGGCCAGAGAGCAGTGGTTTATGGTCAGTATTCTCTTATTCCCAACAGCCTCAAAAATATATCTGAAAAGAGAATCTAAATGTAATTATCAGAAAGTAACTCTTTTGTACCCAGTCACTGTCTTCCCCTGCCTGGCAGAGAAAAAGGTTCCTACTTTTCTTCTGACATCAGTGGCAAGGTTTGTTAAGACTCAAGCCCCATATCCCTGTTCTGGTGCAGTGGACAGCAGTAGTGTTTGAAAACCTAGCATGGGAAATTATGGAGAAATCTTCATACAAGTGTGAGACACAAACTCCTGTGAATGGTGTTGGATGCTTTTCTAACATCTAGCCATACAACAAACCTGACTAGCATTAAAAATGCTTTGTCATGGCTTCAGCACAAAATCAATGGAAATTTGTTTTACAAACAAGCTACACTGAAATATATCCCATATCACAAGAAAGAAATTCTGAACCCTGGATATACACATAAAGATCAGAATATAATCTGAGGACTTACTTGCTAAGTAGATAGACGTAAGCATCCAGTTCCACATGTAGATATATAGAGCAGAGGGAAGAAAAAGGAAAAGTCATGAGAACAGCAAACTAACCCTGAGCCAAAGCACTATATAGATTCTTTCTCAGCTCCTACTTCTCCCTATTTTATTCCTTTCTTTCTAAGAAAAGCTAGTTTTTCCACTTTGTTCAAGCTGCAGCTCATTCCTTTTTGGATTTCCCATATTTCTAGTTTACCTGCCGCTCACTTGGATCTCCTGTCCATTCTTCAGCCATTTCACATCAGCATCGGGATTGGCAACTTCGACCATTAATTTAATCTTTTGCCCTTTGTCCACTTGGTAAGCTGGATCTAGTTTCTTGAGGAATGCTATGATGAAGAATGATTTAAAAAAAAGAGTATCTTAATCATTTTTATAATTAACTTTTTTTTTTTACATTCTCTGTTAGGAAAGTAAATCTTTATTCCCTTTCCTGTTGTTTACCATCATCCTAAACCTTCCCCACTTTCTGCATCCCTGTTTGCATTTTTACATTTCTGTCTGTTCTTCATCCTGTTCCGTTTTCTGTTTTTCCTTAACGTAGAATGAAAAGCAGGTGACTGCCGCTCACTTGGATCTCCTGTCCATTCTTCAGCCATTTCACATCAGCATCGGGATTGGCAACTTCGACCATTAATTTAATCTTTTGCCCTTTGTCCACTTGGTAAGCTGGATCTAGTTTCTTGAGGAATGCTACGATGAAGAATGATTTTAAAAAAAAAGAGTATCTTAATCATTTTTATAATTAACTTTTTTTTTTTTACATTCTCTGTTAGGAAAGTAAATCTTTATTCCCTTTCCTGTTGTTTACCATCATCCTAAACCTTCCCCACTTTCTGCATCCTTGTTTGCATTTTTACATTTCTGTCTGTTCTTCATCCTGTTCCGTTTTCTGTTTTTCCTTAACGTAGAATGAAAAGCAGGTGATATAAACTAAAATAAGCAAAGTAGAATATTCTAAATCAGATGTGAGTATGTACTTCAGTACATCCTAAATAGAGTTACAGCTACATCTCCCCATGTAGGAAACGTTACTGATCTTCTCAGTACTAATGAATGGCAGTTTGCCTTCTCTGTTTCAGACTTTTAAAACAAATTAGTTAAAATTAGATAATTAACACTTCACAAGACTAGAAAAGGCTCAAGAATTCCAAATGTATCATCCCAATGGAAATTAAATTCTTTAAATGTATCACTGATGCCTGACATACTGACCAGTTTTGGGGGTGGGGGAGTGGGGGGTGTTGCTGTTTTATGTTCAGGGAAAGATAAGGGGCAGAGCAGAAGAAGCTAGTAAAATGAGCAGGGTCAGAATATCCAGAGTTTCAGAGCAAGGTAGCTCAGAGCTTTGGGCATAGCTTTAATCTTTGGTAATCAGCATTTCACATGTAAAGCCTGTGTAACAATTGGAATAGGAAACTCCTATTTCTTGTGCTCTTGTATCTAGCTGCTGTCCAGCTGATGTTAATATTTGAAGAACTCCCAAAGAAGAAGGTATGAACACATATATTTGGAATAAATGCAGCTCACCAACCTGTACTTTTTTTCTCTTCCTTCTTTATGCGTTTGAGGCGTTTCAGCATCCCACGCAAATCTGTGATACCATACTGAAAAGCAATTTTCTCGTATTCAGAAGGAGGAGCTTTCCTCAGGATTTCCCAGACATCAACATCAGATTGTGATTCAGATTTTGCTTCACCTCTGCAGAAAGGGGTTAGAGTACCTGAATGCTACTATTGAGAGGATTTAAAAACATCCATAGGCTTGGCAAGCTCTTGATGAATCCATCTCTTAATAAAAAATTTAGCAGTCTAACTTTTTCTATATTATTACCTAAAATAATGAAATAAAACTGGTGACTAGTTTTACTTATATTTATATACACAGTGATTAAAATTCAATCGCTGTCCTGAAGGGTTTACTTTCTAATAGCCAAAGCAAATAAATATTAACTTCCCTTTAATTATGGGTAAACACAAGGAGACTTATTTTCCTGTCATGGTCATACGCAAAACATGTGGCAGAGTAAGGAACTGAACTGACATCCTGAGAATGCCTTAGAAACAAGGCAGTTGTTTTATGTTAATAAGAAACAAGTCCTTTTCTACTCAGAACATTTTTTCTCTTCACTAAAATGAATCACAGATTATTAAAATATTTATCGCCTGTTGTAAAGACAATTGTTGGCTATAGTAATCTATAAAACATAAAGACACATAGACTGGTGAGTAGTGGCAAACAAGACAATATTTACAATGGTCTACTTATTTTATAGTTTAACCAAAGAACTAGTGATTATGGAAGAATTAATGTTTGGTTTAGCAAAACCAAGTGAAAATTTGGTTATCTGGCTTTGGAAAAAGCATTCTTTTTCTGTCATCGTATTTTTTTATTTAAAAGATCATAAATGGAAAAAGAAATTTGCGTTACCTTACCGATTTACCGAGCGCAAGAAGCTGCTGTACTCCAGAATGACGCAGAGAATCGTTTGGAAAAACATGCAGCATCCCGATAGGCAAGAAAGAGGGCATCATGTGTTAATACAAGAGAGCCATGAATGTCATCTTCACCGTTAGCAGAACATGCCTGTGCTTCAGTAGCAGGGAGATGAAGGAGCTCGTGCAAAAGCTCTGAAACAGGCTTAAGAAAAATGCTGTTCCCTATTGAAACCAAACTCACTCCCACACTTTGTACAGTTCCACTCTGCAATTTATATTATACATGTAAACACTTCTGCTTATTCCTGATGATGGCTGATCGCCTTACAGGGAAACAAATAGCTCTACTTCACCCCGTCATCATGGAGTTGTTGCCTGTCATAGTTTGCATTTTGGTAAAGAGAAAAAGGATGAAAGAAGTAACATTTTCTTAAAAATTTCTTTAGGAAAAGGAACTTCCTTTTCCTGTTGTTTCTGATATCACCAGGACCAAGCAGATTCCAGTGCAGCAGAACACACCCTTAAAATGAAGCCATGTTCAGTGGTAAACAACAAGAAGAGAAGTTATGCAACAGGTAATGCAGAGAAAAGTGGAGGTTTATTGGGGGTATTTCCATTTTTTTCAGGAAAAGAACAGTCCCATTAGTCTGTGAGAAATATTACTACTTAAAAAGCATGATTTTAGTCGGTCCAGACAGCAGGTATAACCAAACATTTCTGGTACTCCTTTAATTGCCCTAATTAATAGGCTTGACTGTAACAAGAGTGCTATGTTTATTAAAGTACTGCAGTCCTGGCTTGGGATTTCCAGCACCCTTGTAGCTCTTGAACAGAAAAGAAGCAAGAGAAGAGGATTTCAGGCCGGTGAGTTTGATCTGAAATATGGCATGCAATGTATTATATCTTTGGAGTGTTTTAACACTCACTAAGTGCTAAGCCCTCACTACCACTCATTGAATTGATAGGTGTATCTGAAGTTTGGACTCCTTGTGATAAGTGCAGCCTACTGGGTATTTGCTTTGTCATAACAGTGCATCAACATCACCCACAAATTTAGTCAGGATTCCTCTTCTCTGTATATCTATCATTTAATTTGGGGCAGCTACAAATGGTTTGTAGTTTTGCCTAGCAGAAGGCAGGGCAATTGAACTGATTCACCAAATAGACCAGGATTTTTTTTTAACATAAGCAGTTCTTGGGCTAGTTGCCCTGATCATATCAATGAGCAACTTTAAAATATTTCTAAATACATGTAAATTGGAATAGATACATAAGTACGTAAAACTAGGAATATATGATATTTGTAATATGTGCTGACTCTTTGTACTAGCACAATTAATGTTCTATGGAACAAACTGTTTCTCAAAAGGAAATATAAAATCATAGGAAATAAGAAAGACTTAACAGATGCAAATGATATTATTTTCCCTCAGGCATTGTATAAATATTGGTGGTCTCTCCGTCTATCTGCCTACTTATATGCTCATCTGTATACACTCCTTTACCTGAAAATTTGCGGGTAGGATTATTCATGGAGATTTCAAAAATATTTTGTGTGAGTTATTTTTAAATACATAATGAGAAAAATCTTCCAATTTGGAAGCAATTCCACAGTCTAGTATGTCTCAGTATTGAGAAGACTTCCTTAATTTTTGCTTTAGCTTTTCCATTACTCAGTGTCATCCCATCGTTATATCTGGCAATAGTGTTTTGGTGTATGCAAGCTGAAATACAAGAAATTTGATCATAAGCAAGAGTATAGTCTCTTCCTTGGAAATACCAATATTTTCTAGTTACAGGGAAAGGCTTGTAAGTTGCATGTAAAATGGTACTAAAAGCTGAAGGTTGTAATTCGTATAGTGTTTAATTGAGTTCTGAAAAAAAAAAAGAAAAAAATGTCTTTCTCTGCAAAGGTTTCCCCATCCCAGTAGTCCTTTTCACCATTTTGTATTTGTTAAAACATTCTCTTTGATCCCGTAAAGTCACAGTTTCCACAGTTAGGCTGAACTCTTCCACTACCAACAGGAACTAAGCAGCGTGCGAAAAATAATAGAGCTCTTGGACTCCTGAAGTTTCCCCCACCCTCACGTTACTCTCCCTGATGTTGGGGATCCTTATTCAGAGTGATCACCTCATAAGTTAACTATGCACTTGGGGGCATTAAGATGCAGCTCAGTGAACCTGCTGTAAATGGAATACGCAGCTGATATGTTTTAAACATATGTGGAGGGGTTAAAAATAGTTTTGTACATCCCAGAGATGGTTCCTTCCTATCCCATTGCTGTCAACTGATTGGACCCTGTCAGCTGTCACCTCCTTCAAGGTCTCTGCTCACTATCCCATTTAACAGTTCTGTGACAACTGTTCCCTTCCTCTTCCCAATGACCTCTCCTTGGCCCATGACATCTGTATGTCAACACCAGTTAATTAAATTACAGCGATAGGAGATATAGTATTAAATGAAGCTCTCTTTATTATAGTGGGAATGTTCATTACCTCTGGATTGAGGGGCATTTGTAAATGAGGTGGGACAAAGCAGAAGCGGTAAAAGAATAATCTTCAATTCTGTTTGAATCTGCATAGCTCTTGAGAGTTCCTCAGCATGAGGTCCCTTTTTCTATTCTATTTTAATGAAGAATACTTTCATTCTGTGATGAGATTTATGCCTATCAGTTCTCATTAATATAGGAGTGGTCTTCAACCTGTGGTGCGCAAAGCCTGAAGGATCCACAAATTACTTCTAAAGCGGCTGTGAAAAACAACTAGGAGCAGTGAATTTATCAGTATGCTTAAATTCACTAAACAGAGATTTGTAAGTCAAGAAAGGTCAAAAACACTGATAAAATGCAGTGAAATTTATAAGCTTTTTTAATGAATTATATTTCTAGCCTAACAACTAATGAAGAGTTATATCCACAAATTGAACATTTCTGGAAATACTGGAGATTTTTACTACTTTTTAGAGTTCTATCACTGCTCAAAACTAATTGTGAAAGCAGAAGGGAAAGGCACTAGGAGAGGGGCTCATAGTACTTAGCACTTCATTTCAGCTGGAGTCACTGTATGAAATTATGCAAATAGTTTCATGTTGGCCTCCATTTATTTGAAAATTCTAAAAAGAGATCAATAATTCTGTTTTGCCTTACATTTTCTATAGAAATTAGAATGTGTGTACAACTACTATTTCAGCTCTCAAACCTGTACGGTTTTGATTACTGCCATTATTCAGAAAGCATATTTTCCCTACTTTAGAATTACAAAAAAATTCCAACGCACTTTTTGTTTCAGACTTCTCTGGGGTTCATGATGAAACAAGAAACTTCGATGTCAATGTCAGCTGTAAAAAGTTCGATAGGTGTACTTTCTGTCTCGTCTAGCTGGCCCCCTTGAGAGTCCTGCTTGTAGTGTTACTGCAAAGCCGGAATTCACTTCTAGTTGGATACATTGCATATTGCATAATACAGGGCTTTGTATACCTATGTGGCCTTGTTTGCCCCACTGAAATTTGGGTGAGTTAACCTGAGTGAAACATGAAGCTATTGTGGCTTTATTGCCTTCCGTAACCAAGCTGTTTCAGATGTCTACCTGATCCTGTACTCTTTGTGAAGATAAAACACTTTTCATAAACAGTGATACCAATACCTGAGCAGAGACTGAACACAGATTCACAACAACATTCACCCAAGTAGTTGATTGCAAAAACTTAAACTGCGTGTTTAGATTTGCCACACATGAGTCTAGTGACAAGTGTTTATAGTAACTTCAGGAGCTGGAAAGGCAGAGTGAGCAGCCAGGGGCAGTGAACAGAAAGAAGCATGCTGGGAGTAATGGGATGATAATGAGCAATGGAAACTTTACTTGGAATAAAAAGAAATGTTTTGTAACAGAGAAGCCTGTACATTTATGGAATAAGTGACTTCAGTAATATGTTCACTTAACATGTTTAAGGATGGAGGGAACAAAACTTCAGCGCATATTTGGTAGGCGCCAGCAGGCATATTATGCAAATGATCTTTCTGATTCTCATTTCTATGACAATAGGAATTTAAAGCAGCAGGTTACTGAGGAAATCTGGAAATTCAAGGACAATTTAAAATTGCCTACAAAAGAAAGCGATGGTGAAAACCAAAGAACATTCAGAGAAATCCATTGATTTATATTGAATGGTCCACTCTTAACTTCTACTAATTGTTTAAAAGCATTTCTGTCTCAGAAATTGGTGGCTGATAATTTTCTTTCATACTATCTAATTTTTGTCACACTCTACACGTAAGAAAGATAAAAATGCATGCATTGTTTCAAACCAAATTGTTCTTATATTCAGTCTGACCCATGCATTTATAATCAAATGAAATAGCGATCTTACTCTCTGTTGGCAGCAGTGGAATCCAAAACATCCAGATTAAGATGGTGGTAAAAAGAGAAAAATGTATGTAGACAGGTTATGAAAACAGATGTAGCAAGAAAGGATGAGAATGGGAGAGGAAATTCCACCAAAAAAAGTGAAAGTAAAAGCAAGAAATAAGAATTAGAATCGGTTTTTTTTCGGAAGAGTAAAAAATATTTATATAGTATTTGTACAACGTAGAATATCTTTTTATATATATGATAAACAGCTATATAATATAATATATATATAATATATATAATTGTATAGTGTAATAGTAACATTTAGAAATCTAATAAAAAGGCTTGTCCTCGCAGCTCTCCGATGTGAAGTCTTGTGAAAACTTAGGACAGAAAATTCATAATAAGGCAGCATTATAGAGAGGTATTGTAAATTGTTGTTGTGTTTTGGTTTTTTTTTTTTATGAAAAGTGCTGGTGGAAGCATGTAATTACCCTAGTCCCAGCCTTTTCTATCACAGGAAAGTTCAATCCTTTTTTTTTTTCCTCCAGTATAAACCTAGCAGAAATGCAGCAAATGCTGAGTATTTGGGGAAGTTGCCATAATTACCTGTCATCCTTTTTCCAGTTAGAGCTGCTTTAGGAAAACTACAAGGATTCTGAATTTATGAAACTTTCACTTATTCTACTTTTAGTGTTTTCAGAGTTGTTCAGCTGAAGCTGGTTACTTTATTTCTCTAAGTCTATGGATTTTTACTCACCTCTTTTTCAGCAGGGCAGTAAAATTAAACTCTCCACCTTCTTCATGTCCCTCAGTACTGTATAGTAACAGAAAACCATAATTAGTTTCAGAAGGAAATGGGAATAGCTTGTGAGACTATATCATTATGTAGATGATATATTTTTGTAGGGGAGTAGTAGATGTGTTTAGAATGACTTAAAATGTGCACTGACTCGGAAGGTGATTTAGTTAGGCTCTTTGTCCGTATTGGTCTTCATATAGGTTTAAGAAATATATTTAATGAACTTGTATTTTTTTCTGTATTGATTATGGATAAAGTTGTACAGGGTATTAATTTGGTGGTCATATTGATCTGGAATGTATTCACTAGCATAAAAATGTTGCAGAAGCTTTCCTTTAGAATCATGGTAAGCTGTAGTTTCAGGAATGTGGATACTGTTTACAGTGTGGGGCAGTATTTAATAACCATTTTTGTGGGACTCCTTACAATTTAAAATCACTTTTTTTTCCTAGCATTATCCCAACTGTATTTGTTTCTTAAGGCTCTTTGTGATTCCAGAATTCATTATACTGAAAAAAGTGTCACATCATTGGTGCTTGGGAGAGTTAAAGGAGGAATTTTGTGATCTGACTTTGATTCTGAGACGAGGTTCAATATGCAGTTGTTCAACAAGCATCAGGGCAAGCAGTGTTGTGGTGAACTGATTCGTGAGAACGAGAAGCAACAAGCAGGAGTTTTTTGATGTGTAATTCTGTCTGTTACATATGGTGAACTCAGATGGAATGCACAAAGTTATTTTTGGTGTTCTGAATGAAATATGTCTTAGCTGTGCTTCTGAACATTTGAAGTACAGATCTACTCTGAAAACAGCGTAAAGTCACTAAAATCACTTCTTTGGGTTTAATTCCTAAAAAAATCACTTCAGGGATTTGATATAAAAGTATTGGGAGTTACACTGGATCTCATGACTATTGATTATGCAATTTAGCAAAAAAAAAAGGTCTTTTTTGCATTCAGATAGGGTTTATAAAGTCAAAATGGATTTTCTTCATCTTGGTCAGTCTCCCATCATCAGTGCTCAGCTGCTCCTTGACATCTCTGTTGTCTTGAATATAAGAATCTGGTGATGCCACCTTACAGCATTCAGATTCTTCCAGCGGCAACACCTTATATTTAATTATTGTTTTATACACAGAAATTATTCTTTTCAGTTGTACTGCTGGTAGTGGTAGCCCATAACGCTGTCTCTGTCAATACACAGTGCTAGTTGCTTCAGAGACAGTCAGTCTGTCTGTGCAAGTGTAAATCAGAATGTCAGGAAAACTCAATATTGCAGGAACAAATATTTTGCCTCAACAAACAAGGTACAAACAGCCTCAACAGGTAAATGATGGGCATTTTAACAGTACTGTTAATAAAATGGAAGAGAAACGAGTGCGCAACTTCTTGTGCTGCTTGATAATGCAAGGTTGCTGAGAATAAGTAACGATTTTGAATCAGTGTAGTATGTTGTGAGAAGAGATCTTTTTATTAGGAAAGTGCTGTTTTTACTTCTGTGATTACTTTCAAGATAGTATAGTACTGGAAAGGATAGTTTTCTGGGTATAATGCTCAAACAGAAAAGTGTATTTTTGGCCAATTTGTTCCCTACTTTCAGAAGATTTTCAATGTTTGCAGGCATAAAATGTACATAAAAATCGCTAGTATAATCCCAAATATGAAAAGGGCTTCTTGTGATCAAATATTCAGGAAATCAGAATCTACAGCTGGGAGGATAATTAGTCACCTTATTGCTTCCCAGTTGGTAGTTAAATTGGATTTTCAATAAAGCCCAGCAATCAATGTTTAGCTTTTCTGAAGAATAAGACCCTAATAATTGCTTTAACATGCATGGAGTTAAGTCTAATCTCAGAGTTCCTATTTTCATTATGGTAGAAGACATTGGGACCAAAAGGGATAGGGTGGGAAATTTAATGATGCTAGGATAAAGAGCGTGCCAGGAAACAACAGATTTTCACATACGTACGTGTTGGTACATTTCTGTGAGCAGTGGCAATTTTAGTCAGGATGTGCTCAGTAGAGAGGAAAACGTGTAAAACAGAGGGGGCAGAGATGCATATAATTTGAAGTTACTTTTTATCTTCTAACAATGGTGAGAAGATGCCACTTGCCAAACACACGCTTTTTCTGTAGATGAATCTGCCTCTCACTGAACTATCAAACTACTATTTTCATTATTTATACTCCTCTTACATTACCACTTACTTGTATGTATTCGTCTCATGTAAATACTACACACTATAAATGATGATTCATTTGGAATTTAAGCTGCAGCTAGTTCTGTGGGGGTTTTTTTTCTTTTTTTTTTTTTCTTTTCCTAAGCGGAGAGAGACAGTTCATTGTTAGACTTGAATTTGTCTGCTTACACAGACAGTGGCTACCTGAGAAAGGCTGAAGTCATCCATCTCCCCCCTCCTGCCAGGCTCCTGAGTGAGGGTATCAAAGACAAAGCTTCAGATTTAAACAGTTCAGCTCAAAATTTGGCTCCATTCTTACAGAAGAAACTGAAAATCTGAACAGCCTGAAGCTGCTCACACTGCACTCACTCTGAACTGATTCTAAATTCTTTTAATTGTGCTAGCAAGAAGAGAAACTCTTGGAGCCTAATTTCACTGCAGTGAAATAACACAATGCAGCTATGCACTGAGTGTCCTCTATTTAATAGGCATCACAGCGAGGCTGGTCAGCTACCTATAGATGGATTTGACTGTAGATAAATACTGCAAGCCTTTTTTAGTTCTTTGTGATAGAATGTTAAAAAAAAAAATTAATATAAAAATAGCATTTATAGGGAAAAAGTCAAGGAGTTGCCACAGATGATTTGTGTCCTATGTTAGAGAAATAGATGTCTGTTGGAATATTCTTTGTCTAGTAACTTTGCAAAAGTATATAAAAACTAAAACAGAAACTGAATTACATGAAGGGAGAAGAACAGTGAAAAAACATGCTGTTAATATCTAAATAAAAAAAAACAAACCACAACCAATTTTGCAAATTTTACGAATAGAAGGGAACATTATTCCATTAAGTCATATATCAATTCAGACAGTATTATAGATGTGGGGAGAATAGGCTTTTCAACACCAGTGCATTACCTTGCAGTCTTTAATATCTAAGACCTACATATATCTGAGTTTTTACACAGACACAGAATCATTGTCTTCATTCAATTAATGTAATTGTAGAACATGAAAACAAATAAATACAATCAAAATGCTTGTATTAATGTTATCAGTGATATGCTGCTTACAGAGCTCACATCAAACTCCACTTCTTTGTTTAGCAAATGTTTGTATTAAGCTACACGTAGTTCCTCAAGCCAGACCAAATCAAGACTAGGCACTACACAGAATCTTTTCCTTCTCTACTGGTCTACCACTCGAGCACTCTTTACAGGTCTGGGAAAAAAGTGCTGAAGTTCTTGGTAGAATTATACACATTATCAATTGCATAATTGAAGACAAGCATGATTGTTATGCTAGTACAAAGTCTAAACTCTCTTAGATGATTTCTAGGAGTTGTATAGTATTTTAATAGTAGAAATATTTTCTTAATAGAAATATTTTCTTAGTAGACATCCCTATCTTTGTGCTTGTTTGTACAACAGCTTTGCTTTTAGTTAGTTTTGTCTAGGAAAGTAATTAATTCTGCATGGAAGTATAATCTGATCTACATAAGTTTCTACTGTACAAACTCACGTGCGTCGGAAGGCAGTGCGAATATCCAAGTCTCCAGTTATCGGTGCTTCTGATGTGACAAAAGTGATGAACAAGAATGGGAGAGCAAGTCAAAATAATGCAAAAATACAGTGCTATTTCTAAAGCTTTTCCTTTTCAAGACTTCTTTTTTCTAAAGTTCTTATATTGTAAATTGTGATCAATTACATATTGAAAGATTGAAGCATCATATTTAAACATGTAGCCTTCACTAATTAGATCTCACCATCCGGTGTTTTGTGTATAACTTAATTCTGTCTCATGCTTCATAATAACCTGCAGCATGATGAACTAACCGTCTTATCTCTTGTTTGTCAATTCTGCTGCTGGCAAATTTTACTTTCAATACTGGCTTCACAGGGTATTTAAACCCTAATGAGAAAACCACTGGATATCAACTGAATATTATTACTGCTAATAAATTGTCATCCATCCTCTGAAAGCGAAGGTAAATTCCTGGAAATGTGTAGAGATGTACAGAAACTACATCAAGGATGTTGCGTAGAGAGAGCTTTATTACTCTGCTCTAAGCTTCTGTTGGTATGAACAGGTGTACTGCTACTACTGGGAGAAAAACTGTTCTCGGTCACAGCTCCTAAGTCTTACGAGTCCTACAGCCAACTAGTGAAACTTCAAAAATGAACACTGCTGATTGAGTAACTTCAATAAGCTTTTGTCTTTGCTCATTGGTTGCTGGACGCAAATTCATGTTGCAGTCCCTTCAGCAGAACCACTAAACCAGGAAATGGTCCAAACGTTCAGCTCTTTCAGGTGGTCCCTGCTTATACTGTTTTACTTAAACTCTTCCACACTAGGGGGAAATCGATGTTAAAATGTACTTCCTTTTCAATTGCTGATAAGCTTTTCAGTGTAGCAGTTGTGAGTGTGGCACCATTTATTATGTAAAATGGGTCATCTAATCTTAAAGCAATTTTATATCAGAAGGTGCTTCTGCATGACTTGATTTTATCAGGAAGAAAGGAATTGATGGTAGTGTCACGTGTCTAAACCTTTCCATCCCCCCCCATTTTTTTCTTTTCAAGTATCCATTTTTATTACTGAGCTTTTGCCAAAGTAAGAATGGACCTCTCTTTCATTCTAGTGGATTTAAATATCATGAGAGAACGGAGCTGAAATCAGAATAAAGCCAGAGAAAAGTTGGGCTGATTTGCATCTTTCTGTGTGCTTTCTTTAAGAGCATCACAGTTCTGACTTGAGTGACATCCAAGTGTTACTTCTAATATATTTCTGCCAACCCATCCCAATCTTCGTCTGTGGGCCTCTGTAAGTGTTCCTGTAGCTCTTCAGGTCTGTGCTTCAGATCTATGCTTGTCTAGTAGCCACTGTGTACCAGAAAGAATTGTTGGCGGGCATACAGGAAGAAAAAAAACCCCACAACCTAATAAAAGGAAGAAACAAGGTGGCAGGAATTCATCTTACCATTGACTGTCAGGTTGAAATTAGAACTGTCAAACTTGTCCTTGGTAGACACCTCACATCTGTACCCTCCTGCAAAAGTCATGTTTGCTTCTATGATTTCCATTTCAAAGGTGTACACCTAGAACAGACACCGATGATACAATTCATAAGTTAGAAAATGAAATGGTGACATAGAGACAATGCGGCATATTAAGGCATGGAGAGAAATAGACAAGGGATGAAATATGCTGCTGTGTTCTTTTAGAATTAAGAACCTCCTGAGCATGTAACTCATTACTGTTGTAAAAATTGCATATAGCCCCCCAATTCTGTAGGAACAGCTAAAGAGGTCTTTCAGAGGATACAACGTTATATTAGCACTCAGTGCTGGTGCACTGGTGTGTGCAGTCATCATGTACACTAATTGCATGTACATTGGAAACAGAAATAGAGCTTTCATTAAACAAATACAGCCTCTACCCAGAACTTATGCAGTACCTGTAAAAAATCAGCAAAAGGAGTGGCTAATGTGAGCAAGTCTGTTCTGTTCCATCCAGGAGAGGGTAGTAGTGTTTCAAATACCACACAGGATGAGAAGTCAGGGTACAGACTCTCCTGTATTCCTGTTTGTGTATCTTTGAACGCATTTGTGGTAAAAATGATCTTACTCTGACTATTTAAAGTAGTCTAGACAATGCAAGAGAACAATAAATTCCAACACTAATAGCTGAATGCTTGATTTATTAAAACCAAGATAGACCATACTTAAATATCTGTCTGATTTATTGTTTTCTCTTAAATATAATGAGTATCTAGTACTTGAGAGGAAGATGGAGGGAATGCTGCAGTAGATAGTGCAAAACTGCTCCCCTCGTCCTCCAGACATTTTCTCATTTCATCATAGGTAAGGTATGCAAGACTCTGTATGTAGTGCTTGTCTCTTGTCTGCATGGTCAAAACATAGACTTCTATGTATAAGTATAGCATTGTGTGTAGCTTTGGGTACCTTAATATCAAAATATTCCTATATTAGCTTCTATTTTCCCCAGATTAAAGATTAGTATCTAGAAGACTGAGAACCTTACTCCGGCAATTGTACCTTTTTATTTCGATCATAATTGTCACGTAGCTGGAGATGTTTCCCCACTTTACTTCCCAGGTCCATCCACTTTCCTTTGAACCATTTCACTGATGGCTTCTTCAGCAGGCTCTCACCTGCCACTTTGGCAGTGAACGTGATGTTTCCGCCTGGTAAGGGAAGTAGGTTAAAATAAGATTATGAATAATGTTTAATTTATCTGTTATATCACTGCTGTCGTCCTGTACATGGAAAGCTAAATAGTCAAGCAACAGGTACAGTTCACAAACATCACTTGACTCACATTTTGTACTCACCAACAGTAACTTCTCCATCCTGGGGTCGTGTCACAAAGAGCCCAATAGGGTCCAGAGGCTCTTCTGGTTGAGTCCCAGAAGATGCAACTGAAATAAACATCAGAATTACTAGTTAGAACTTTCTGCATTAGCTTCTGTTACAGCCTATATAGTGAGTTTGTTAAGTCATTTCAAAATATCACAATACGTTTCTTCTGTCTCTGAGATTCCTCATTCTTTATTTTCTGTCATTCATCACTGGTGATGGTCTGCTTTCAGCTACTGTCTCTACCTCACTGACTCTAAGGATTCCCTGTTTCTGTTCTTCCCTTCTGTTACTGAACCAGACTTGATAACAGTGTTAGTTCTCTGTTACCTTCTGTGTTTTGGCTGCTTTCTACTGGTGGAGCAGGCGACTCTGAGGCAGCTGGCGCTGGAGGAGCTTCAGCAGTGATTTCTCTTTCTTTTCTGGAAATTAATGTAAACCAAGATTAAAGAAAGTCATGTTTCTACTTCCTTTCTGAAGAAATTTTGCAGAAGAACAGCTTTTAATATATGTTGGGAAATGTAGAGAAATTAGCTGTGGTTTTCTAGAACTTAGAGGATGTGCTGGAAGGAGAAGGGGCCTACTGAAGCTGGATGATGAGGCTCGCTCTTTTGCTGATCTTGGAAAGAACTGATGCCTGGGTTTTTAAATGCTATAGTCTTGATGTCAGTCAGCTGATGAATAACACTATTATTTGATGTTAACTTCAGTGGTCTAAATAGACAAGGTAATGAAAAATCATGCAATTATTATTTTTGTAAACAATTTGCTTATTCATGAGATTTTGTTTAACTCTGCTGTTGGAATGTAGTGTTCTAAATGCTATTGCTGTGTGCGGCTTGGGAAAAGCTCTAGACACTGCTAGTAATCAATATGGAGAAAGTATTTTAAAAATCCATCTATCATTTCTTCCCCTGGCTCATGGGAGTTTATGGCCTCTCAATAAACCATGACCTCACAGATGAATTCAGGCAAATGCATTTGGCACAATGGAGAAGATAGAAATGTATGAAAAGGGAGTAGGAGTGAGCAACTGGGGCAGATGGAGGGAGGTAGAATTTCTTGAAACAGATCAGTTGCCGAGGGATTTTTTTTTTTTTCCATAGGTAGCAGAGCCACTTCCAAAGGGCCTCGTCTACCTCTCACACAAGTCCCACGTGCAGTTTCCCAGCTATTTGCAATGTCTTTTCCACCAGATTTCTGTCCCTGTTGTGTCACGTGATGACTAATGTGAGTGGCTCCTCTGTCACAAAGGGAGGTGGCTGTGTCTGGGCAGGTTAGGGTTCAATTTTTTTGATAATGAAGAGCTGAAATTGTTAATTGTTATTGTTTGTGAAGATAATAATGGGTAATCCAGTTACTCTTTAACAATCTAACCTTAGTAAGGTCTGAAAAACAGAGCAGTATCTGTGAACACATGAACATGAGTCAGCTCCGCTCTCAGAAAATTTATGCCTTTTACCCTAAACTGTATTTGTGTCTTGAAAGAAAAGTGTCCTTTTAAATTGGTATTATTTTAATACTTAAGTATCAAATTCTACCACTTTTATTGTTGGAAGGTATCCCATTGGATCTTGTCCAAATAAATTTCAACTCAATTTTTACTGGAAAGAACTAAACTTTATTCTAACTAATGTAGCATAGATGCTCCCATAACTTGGATGTGTAGCTGTTTAGAAAAGGCTTATTTTGAGGCATCAATATATAACGTACACAGGAAAATTATCTCTCCTTTGGCATCCTGATTTCTCCATCACCAATGTGTGCTTGTCAGAGGTGTATTGCTTTTAGGTAATGATTACACTTCCAAATTCAGTAACTCTGTTATTTGTAGGCTGTCTGCCTGTAGCAGGCTCTAGCTGCAACTAACCTGAAAGACAATGAGGAAGATATAACTAGTATAATTACTTTCAGGATGAGATAGTCAGCAGGATCATACTTTTATATGCTCTGACAGCTGTTAAATTGTCCTAATCCATACTAGGATTTCCCCTTCCTCATAACCTGTCATGCACTGTCTTTTCATCTGGAACAGGATGTCTTGTCTCCTGTTAAATATTCACCAGTATCTTTTCAGCTGACCAGAAGATCTCACTACCATCATGTTGCTAGAATAAACAGCGATAGCAAAGGAGAGCAGGTGATATAGGCAATCTGAGTTTAAGGCTTTTCACCAAAATAAAGAGGGAAAATTAAAATACCAGAAGTGGTAAATGGGGACCATTTGCAAGGGAAAAAACGGATTGGGAAGGTCAAAATGTTTCAAAAAATGAGTTATTTCATCTATCCTCAGCATCTTCAGACATTTTTCATGCAAAAATTTCAGAGAATTTGGTTCTTTATAGATTTTCCCAGGAAAAGCCTGGGGAAGTTTTTAAATTTCCCATCTAACTGATACTTTAATGCATACAGAGGTAGTAACAATAGGTGATATACAAATAATACAAAGGTTACTCTTTGTATTCAAGTCCCTCTTGAAATATGTGTTTTTATTAGCAGGTGATTTTGAGACAGTTTTTGGGAACGTATGAGCTCCTAAAAATATTACAGCATAACTTGTAAATTTTTTGTCAATTGTTACAATTTTGTATTTAAATAAAATAATTTAAAAAAAATATACCAGGCCTAATATGCAGGCATCTTAGTTTAGGTCAGGTTAGGTTAGTCTAGCTTTGCTTTGCTTTTCAATAGTTAAGTTGAAAAGCTTGACAGAGAATTCTAAACATGTACATTGAGATTTCCTCTGTGATCTCCACTGTGTGGACTTCTGACAACTGGAAATGGGTGTCTCAGCCACAGAAAATGTATTCCTCAGCTTAATATTAATGAGTAGCTTCAAATAACTGGGCAAAACAGATATATTGCTGGTAGAGAAATTTTACAGTGTTAAGTTAGGCTAATTTCCGTGGATCTCATTAATGAAGTTCGCATGTGGGCCTGGAAATACTGATGAAATTAGCATTGCTTAGGAAACGCTGTACCTGGTTCCTTGACCTTGAGTTCAAATTTGACCTTGGAACTTCCAGCTATTACAGCATATGTCACATCATCTTCTTTTCCTACATTATTGATTGTCAGTGAATGTTTGTTTCCTTCTGCCTTGATGACATATTTTTCACTTTCAGTAATTTCTGTGCCAGCTCTCTGCCACTTCACCTTGATGCCGGCTTTTTCTGTCTCTGCTTCAAACACAGCTGTGCTTCCGGCTGTCACCTCTGTCGTCTTCGGCTTCTTGGTAAATGCAGAAACTAAAAAAAGAGAGAGGGCTCACTAAAATCTGTTTTGCAATTGCGGCATATCTGGTGTAGTCAGCTGTTGTGGCTGCAACAGCTGTCTCCTTTCTCTCCCATTTGCCCGTGCAAGATATAAATTACAACACTTTCCACAGAGAAGTTGTGGAATTGTCTGCATTTATCAAATTCTGTCTCTGACTGAGATGTCATATCTTCTCCATATTGTCATGAAATAAAATGGAATGGATAGCAAACTCATCTCACTGTCCATCTTCCTTTCTTTCCCCCATAATGAGTTCTGATTTTTCATAAGTGAATGTTTTGAGCTATGACAAGATGGTATGATATGTATTCTTACGTATCAAGCTCTCTACATTAATTTGCTATGCAGTTTCATTTAGAAATATTAATTCTATCCTAACAGTTGCTTAATACAGTTGTTAAACAGGTTCAGGATCTGTTCCTCCAACAAAATTGCAGTTTGTGCAGTAACCTGTGTCCTAGTATACCACAATGAATTAGTGGTTCATGTTTAGTCCTTCTGTTTTGACTGATCAGAGCTTTAGTGGAAAGGAATGCACGTTTCTATGATGGCCCTTGTAATTTTATCCCAGCTAAAATAATATCAATTGTTGTTTGCATTCAAATGTTTAGTTCAGCATTAAAAGTTAAAGTACTTGCCTACATAGCACTCTACAACAACTAGTTTTCTAATTAATTACAAGGTGGATCAAAATATTTCCTCTACGTGTCAAGAAGCACTTATGATGCTTATAATGAGATTTAATTAAATTATTAATATATGGGGTGAACAAGCATAAACCAAATGATCTGTTTTGGTTCATATGTAACCAAAGTAGCACAACAGATAGGAATTTGGAAAGCAAACAATGTATCGTGATTTTGGTCCATGAGTATCCTAATCTTTCTCAAGATTCAATTTTATAAGGTAACTTATTTTACTAATTTCTTTACCCTGATTTATTTATTTAGATTTCTTCAACTTTATTTTGAATCAATTTTTTCATTTTATGCTCATGTTTTGGTCTTAATGAAATCTCTTATCTTTTTGCTGATTGCCATGAGCTATGTTCATGTATAAAAATACCAGTAATTAACATTCTGATTCATACATTGAATGGTTTTTGTGCATCATTATGTCATCTTTTTATTGACTTACCCCTGCATAACCACGCTTTTATAATATACTAATAATTATATCTGTCACCTCTGTGGCAAATTGTCTATGGCTCTTCTACTTGTGCAGCAACAAGAACTCTTCCAAACACCACCACAACAGTTTTAATTAGCTTTAAACTTTTGATTCTGCTTTACAAAAATGAAGGGAACGTGGCATAGAAATATTTTAAAAAAAAAGTTTATACTCATGTTCAAACAGGTGCTTTAGTTAGTATAAATGGTATATTAGTAATAATCCCATCTGTTCATTGCACAAAATCTCTATTTCTGTAGCATGAAAAAAACATTTTGGTTTGCACTGAGCCTATAGTAGCCTTGACTGAGCTCCAGTTATATTCTTCTGCATGCTTTTCTTCCATGTTAAGATATAAGTGTGTGAAATTTCCTCTGGGAGTGGAATGTCCCCGCATGCTTTTATTTGCATTTTTTCTAACTGCAGGCCTGTAAGTGGTGTAATTGTTCTTAAACGGAATATAGGACCGTGTAGAATATAGGGCTCTATACTATAGCATAATACTCAAAGGCCTGTTATCAGTTGCACATCTTTTGATACAGCAGTGCACTTCAGTAGATAACACAGCAGGGTATACTTTGATGCAGTGTATTGTGAATAATTGCAGATGAGTTATTGTAGACAGCAGGTTTGGTGTACAGAATTCAAAAGACATGTAAAGGTGGCCAGGCTACCGCACAGTGGGGAGCCAGGTCAGTTCTGGAACCCACTCCTGAAATACCTACTATCTGGCTCCTCTCCCTATGACGCGAGAGATAAAGCAGCTAAGAGGCATCTTTTTTGTCTCTGAGTGCTATCACCACCACTTTTCTATTTAAGCACAAAAGAATCTATAAATATATTAATTACTTAACAGCAATGTGGCCTGTAAAGGTTCCAGCCTACAAATGGCAGGGTTTCAAGACATGCATACTTGGAAGTAACTCTCTGATCTGCTGCACACCCTGCAAAGGGATTAGGTTTCTTACATTTATTTTAGATGACTCAACAGAAACAGATTGTTGGCCAGAGCTACATGCACAGTGAGAAATCTTCACCACCACATAATATTTCTGACTTTCGGGAAATCTAAATACGTATGTAGAGGTTTACAAGTAAGTCTCCTTGTCCTTTTTTTTTTCTCTCTCTCCCTTTCCTGCCCAAAAGACTCATTTTGGTTCCAACTTAAAATGATTGTGGGTACTTCCACTAAAGCATAAAATTGGAAAAGCCCAAAATCTCCCACGAGAATAAAGGCCTGCAAGAACAGTTTTTGAGAACCCACTTTTTCACAGGTAAAGGAGACTCTAAGAGTCATTTTCCTGCACTTGAGATTCAGAGTCAGTGGGTGACAGTGTCCAAAATAGTGTCTCTCTGTATTCATCTGTATTCCCTTTCATCTTTCACTGTTGGTATTTGCAAAGGAAAAGTAGCGATGTAGGGCTGGAGATTTTACAGGAAATTACTTTGTTGCAGAAGAGAGGTTGATGAACAAGCACGTGAAGAGAATGCCGTCATTTTTCCTTCTGGGGGAAAAATGAGCTGCTTAACAGAAGAAAGAGAAGCGAGAGATCAGCTATTCCCCGTCTCCTTTGTTGTGCCTGCTACTTCAAGCAACACAGAAATCCAAGTTCACCAGCAGATTTTTTTTTCTCGTGCAGTTATACCAATCTAATCCAGCTATTTCCTCATTAGGAATGTTCCTAAACACCACCATTCAAAACTTCTTGTCTGTCCTGAGATCCTCACTTTTGCCTGCTTTTATCAGAAACACATTCCCCATTTGGCACTCCCTCACTTCAACATTTGGCTTCTACCCAGATACGCCCCTCTGAGTTCCATATATCCATCCCATACTCAAAACACTCTTGGATACGACCACCACCATCAGGCTGTGGAAAACCCAACAGCTGTGACACCTCTCATGTGATGTTGTGGAATGTCTTACAGCTCTTGTGCCTGTCAGGCACTGACAGATCTCAGGCACCATCACGTGTTTATCCAGACCGCAGTCGAACGTGCACTTAGGAGCCATTGGGCTGGGGTACCTGATGACCAAGTAGCCCACGTCCTCTGCCGCCCACTTAGTTAACTCTCTGCTTCCCAGTAAATTCTAACCCACCCTGCACAAAGGGAGAGAAAGATGACATTAGTACTAACATACTACAGCAATTCTTGAGAGAGGGCAGAGACGCACATGAGTTTACCAGTGCTGATGATGACAGGAATTATTGAAGGGAAGGAGAGCGATAGGTGCTCTGTGTGTGTGTGTGTGTGTGTGTGTGTGTGTGTGTGTGTGTGTTTTGGGGGGATGGAATTGGAATTGCTGCGGGGAGTTAACATGGGGAGAGAAGAGGGACGTGGAGCTAATGAAAGAAAATGAGGCTAGAGCCACTTCGTACTAACCCATTTTTCAGCACTTCACATCTCATGTCCCAGACCTTCCTAGTCACTTCTAGCTTCCATAATGCAAAGAACTTCATATAACTTCTGAGTAATGTAAACCAGCAAATTCCTACCCCAGGCGGAAGAGGAAGCAGGCTGTGTGTGGTCTGCAATAGTCTTGCAGAAAACTTTTCGGTGGCTAATGCTGCTGCTACCGGAACTGGCATGCAGCACCCATCCTTTAAAAGCCTTGTAACACCTGAAGATGTACACATCAGCCATACAGTTATGTATATTACATGAGTTACAGCTTCCTTAATTAGTAATAAAAAGCTCTATTTAGAGGGCCATGATCAGATTGCATTTTGATAATAATTTATTAATAAGTCTTTCAATCAGGAGGCTGAAGAAATATAAAATACATTTGCTTTTAGCCAATTTAAACCAGAATGACATCATTTAAGTTCCAAAAACAATTTTCTTCACTTTTCACCTAAATAAGAAAACTAGTGTTCTGCCTTCCTACTGCTGCCATTTATTAAATCTTCATACTAGCACCTTCATGCTTTCTCCCTTACTTTCTGACCTGCTTTGAAGCAATCTCCTTCTAACACCCACCATCAACCTAGTTTACTATTCTTCTTCAGAACTTTTTCATAGTCTCCTATGCAAAAGCCTAGAAAATGGCTAAGCTACTACCCAGGTCGCTATCTATTGTACTAATCATTGTTTCCTTTGCTCTCTTGTTGAACTGCCTATTTACTGGGCTTTTATTTTGTAAGTATTTTGAGGCAGAGACTGTTTTTCTGTTGTCTTTGTACAGCATCAAGTTGTTAGTAAGTAGCTACTAAGTACTGTTGTATCCCTAATAAGAATAAAAGTTAGGAGCTAGAAGAGACATTCCTATTTGATTAGTCAGAAAAGATGGAGATGAGACATATATTAAAATAATATTTAAATAACTGGAATAATTTCAATTCCCAGCCATATTCTCTAAATAATTTGGCTTGTTAAGAATCACAAGCATTGGGTGAAAACCTTTTCCTAAAATCACTGAATTTCAAAGTATGTGTGAAGTATGTGATGAAAGTGAGGAAGAAGTGTGGATTCCACAAGAGTGATTTTAGCTAGATAGAGTAATAAAGGAGAGCCATCCTCTTGTTGGGGTTTTTTTTTATTATTTCATCCTGCTTTTCAGAGTGGCGGCTCTGACTTCAGCTCTTCATCATTCATTATTTGTGATATGTACATGGAGGAGAGGGAGATAAGCACTTAAGAAGAATGTGTGTTAGATAAGGCTTTCAAATGATATTTCTGCGTTTCTGAAATATAAACTGCTAAAGGTATAAATGTTTTAGGAGAATCTAATGTATCTGTTTGAATGTACATGCTACAAACTCCAGCAGAAATCTGTGATGAGTGTGATTAGAAAAAACAGAATCACAGGTTTTCTTCCACAAAGCTGAGTTATCTTACTGCACATTCTGTGTATTTGGTATTAAAATATGTATCTGGCCAATGTATTGAACTAATATTACAAAAGTAATACTAGCTTTTGGGATTCCTTAATTTGTTAAGGTTTCATGTTGAAAATTTATCTTTGCTTTAGTACTTACACTTGGCATCTAGTTTTCCTTTTGTACCATTTGCTCTTCCATTGAGTTAAAAGCCAAATTGTGGATAAGCAGGCTTCAGTAATGGACCTTGTAAATTCCTTGCTGAGGAACTATATAAAGATGCTGCGCATTCCTCGGTCAGGACCTAAGTGGCTTCTTGCAATTACAAGCTTAATCATTCCATGATCCAAAAGCTATTGAACTACTCAATCTTATCATTCCTTGCCTACTTCAGCAGCTGAGATTGTAAATTCCTGTAACATGAGCAACAGGCGAGGAATAGTTTCAGTAAGCAGAGTCACCTCTCTCTCTCTATGCCTCCATCATACTTTCTGTAAAATGGGGATAATAATGTTCAGCTTGCTTTGTATTTTAACTTATAAAAGAGGAAATTATATCTATATGAATTATTATTATATTATTATTTATTTTTGTCTTACTGTAGTGCACAGAATTTCATTATCATGGAGCACTACTTTACTGTGCTAGGTGTTTGCAAATGTAAAACAATGAGCTTATATTCAAACTAAAATTCTACAGTCCACTGTTCATTATGCAACATTGATTATTATTTTAATGCCAAAAGCCTCTGTGTATTTTCAAGCCAGGTTATTTATAAACCCTTGATAAAATTTCCTAATCTGAACTGCAAAATCTAGACTACTCCATGTATAAAATACAGTCAATAAAAATTGACTGATTTTCAGAGAAGGTCAATAATACCAGGCTTCTCCTTTTTGACATATACTAATGCACACATTTCCCATTATGTCCCATTTATTTACTAAATTTGGTGTTTAACAGGTCAGCTGTTTCCTCTTAATGTCACAACATATTGTTAGGGAAATGGTTGGGTTTTTTTAACCTTTCTGAATTTTCACAACAAAAAAAGTGAGCAAAACTTTCCAAAAAGTGAGCCTTTGAACAGAGATTAACTATGAAATGTTTAAATCAAAGGGAGAAGAACATAAAGTTTCTGCAACAGAAAGCTGCAAAAAGTGATGCTTTTCAATGTTTGATTGTTTGCTCTGACACTAAATTGCTACAGGTCTTCTAAATCCTGTTGCTTTTGGGGAGTGTACAGATTTTCTGGAAAGCTACAACAGTTCCTTTGGTATTGTGTAAATAAATAGGGCAGTACTTATCCTGAAGTATTTTAGTTGGTCAGTTTAAAGTAAAAGAATGTCTGTTGGAATATCTACTTCGCTCTTTTAGGTTTTGTGGTTTGTTTTTTGTTTGTTTGTTTGTTTGTTTTTGTTGGGTTTTTTTTAACATGTTAAAAGGTTTTTTAAAACAGCAGATACAGGCAGAATATCTCTGATCATTCTCTGGCATGAAGCATTTTCCTTTACCTATGCACCAGATGCCCAAATTTCAGTAATATAGACTAAAGATCTCTTACGGTTCTTCAATATTGTAACTATATGGTATGTGAAAGACAGGAATCATGATTTGTCCAAGTATGAATTGCTAGATGATTATTCAGCTCTCCTGAGATTATGCTCAACATTATCCCATCTTGAAATGGCTTGAACTATATAAACAACATGAAATAGAAAACCAAAGGGATTAATGTCTCTTGGGAGAATGAGAAGATCCCCTCTAGAAGTTATGGGGCATGTGACTGGTTCTGTCTCAGTCAGAGTGGGTAATAAGAGCTTTTCCTCCCCCTGCTGCGATAATTACAGTGTTTGGCCTGGTTTGTTCTTAAGAATTGTGTAGGACTAGTGGTGTTAGGCACCTGTCAGATTTCATGGAGAAATAAGCTGGAATAGAATTTCTCTTCACCATTAGCTAGCAAAGGTGGGCATCTTCACAAACAGAGCAGTTGCCTCCCATCCACAGAGACTGAAAATCTTAATTTAGAGGCAATTAAACCATTAGAAATCAAAAGTCACAATACCTAGGGGATCACACTGTCAAATTTTGCCTACTCTGTCATATTTCTTTTTGCCAGCATTGTCAATCACAAGCATTAGACATTTCAATAAATCTAAAAAATCATGTGACTTTAATAATAGAATATTATTATGAATGTCTTATTTTTGGGGAGATTGCTGAACCTTTACAGCTTATATTTTCAAGGTTTTCTCTACAATTACAAGGTCTGGTATATACTTTTTTATATACGATTCTACTTCCATCTGATTTCAGAAAATTGCAGCTTTAAGAACATCAAATGATGTTATAGTTGTGATAAAATTGAAGGATTGGTGACACCACTGCTGCTTTAGAGTTATCATGCAGAGGGAACAAAAAGAATCTTGTTGGAGTTAATCATGCTTTAGTGCTTTGCAGTTCTTAATGGGAGATACGGGCTGGATTTGTGCTCTGCCTCTGGCAGTGGCTGACTCCAAATATTTTGGCCAAAATGAAAGTTCTTCCTAACAAGTTCATCTTCTTTTGTTGTGACCACAAGAGATTTTCCCATTGACCAACCTAACAGGAGACTGATGCCTGTTCAGTCCTTTGCAAAGCACAAAGGCCTATATTAATAAGTATCAACAGCTATTGTTGACTAATTCTGGAAACTGCACGTTATTAAAAAAGCATGCACCTTGTACTGTACATTCAGGTAGTAGTGATTCTGGGTATACACCGGCATCAGTGAAGTGAGAGCTCTAAAAGTGAAGAACCCCAGATTTAGTACCATTTTCTCTGGCCCTGTGTATTGGATCTCTGCACACTTTTCAAGCAATCATAGCTTCAGCTTTTGACAACTTTTTTTCCAAACTTAATTGCGGACACAAAGTGCTCCTGAGACATCTTCGTCTACCCACACACAGGTGTCCTGAAGCTAAACTCTCCCTACCTCTGCTTCCCAGGCTCTCTTCCTCCTTCTCAGACAAATAGATTCATTGCACCTTACACCCCGTCCTAGGCCTCCCCTTCTTTCCTATGTGGGCAGCCTCTGAGTGATTCCTTATTTCTCAATTTTAAATTAGAACTTTCCTAAATCTGAAATATTTTCCTGATGTTTTTCTAGTGGGGCAGGACTTGCACTGGGCTCTGTGACCTTGGCTTTCTGAAAATGGCTAGTTATCTTCTGGCTCAAGGGGAAAGGATGGAGGAGGGTGAATGAAAAGAAATACGCATATATTCTTTGCAGTACAATGTCTTTTTTTTTCCTAGAGCTCTACTGTCACTGGCTGGAAGAACGAGAAAGGGTAAGCTCTGAACCAGGTGCCATATGCTTTAATTTTCACAGAGATTTCACTAACAACAAATACCATCAAAGTTTGCCACTTACACTTCCTCAAAAGGATCAGAGAAAAAAAACAAAACAAAGCCAGGAGAGCTTTATGCTGCCTAATTGCCCAAGAGAGAGACTACAAGCTTTTTTCAGAGTCCTCAAGGTGACTGGGAAAGGAAATGAGAAATGAAAAGAATCTGAGAATGAAACACATTTCACCTCTATTCTTTCCTCATCCAAAGTCTCTTGAGAAAATTCTGTGGCTGAGGGTTGCCAAACTAGTTACTGATTTCTCTGCAAGATCACTCAACATCTCTTATATTTATAACCTCATAAAATATCGTCTCTTTTTCCTCTCTATTTTTTGTTTCCACTGAGGCATCTCTTTTCTCTAGCGTACAAAAGCTACTCACATTTTTCTCTGTCAAGCTGTTCTTAGGTTTTGTCTGTCAGTTATGATCCTTACCTGTTTTCTTTACAGGCTCTGGCATCTTCACTTTGTTTCTGATGAAGCTTGCAGTTGTATCTAGAAAGTAGGGTCCGAACTAAACAGGAATGAGACTGCAGGACTTTTGAGACCCCCTAAAGAAACACTCGGTGGAAGCCCCCATCCTGCTCCTCCCCTTTGATCCCCCACTGTTGTCAACTACGGCACCTTATCAACAGCAGGACACACTTGACAGGCTACATCAGCTGGGATAAATATAGCCAAGTTCCAGGAGCCAGAGAGCTCAAACCACCCAAGACTGGCTACCACTGATCTGTTGGTACAAACCAGAGCACAATCTGATGTTGCACATGTGTACCGTACATTTTCCAGCTTCACGTGTGTATTGCATTAAGAATTCCTACACTGCCATGTTTATAGCACATTCAGCAAACTAGATCTGATAGTTACATCTCCTGTATGCTGGTTCTGTACTTACTCTAAGTATGTATCTGCTTGCATTCTTGCTACCAATTTCAGTCTTTGTTATTGTTATAATTGGGTCAGAACTGAACAGCCCCTCGGAGAGCTTTTTTCTTGTTTCAGTTTTTTTCTCTTCTACTGAAGACTGTGTTTGTAGGACTAAATGTGAACCTTCAGGAAAGAACTTTCTTTTTCAGAGACACTTATACATTACTGACATTTGCAGTCACAACTAGAAAGCATGACACTACTTAAATAGTTTCAGTCCTCCCTCCCCATCCACCCACTTGATCTGCAGCATACATTTCTTGAAAACTAGAAAGTATTTTTTTTTTCTTTTAAGTACCATTTAAAAAACAGTTCCAAGGTTCTATTAGATACCTCTAGAAATTTTAATTTTGCTTAATTATATAGAAAAAGATCTGGGGGAAATCTCATTAGAAAATTACTCTGGTATTGCCATTTCATGCTCCAGTCATTGCTTCTTATTTAGTCATAGATTTAGAATATGTCAAAATAGCAACGGTGGACAGTCATCCCTTTTATTGACTTGGTGGTATATCCATTTCCTGTCACTTTTGTCTGTCTCATTTTGAGTTTTGAGCTTTATCAGAGAAACTCTGTAGGCCAAACCTTTAGCACATTTTAGCTACCACTAATATTGAAAAAAGAATTTAAAAAAAATGTGGGTTTCTGTTTTTCCAGTTTTATTAGCCTGTAAAAACCTCAATCTAAAGGATTTCTGCTTTTGGCAGGGAGCTCAGAATAGACGACTGTGCACGCAGCCCATCAATCACTGTACTTTTTGTCTGTATTTCACATCTGACTCTCTGGGTAGACTGATAGGACAAATGTGAACATGCAAGAATGACTGCTGCTACCTCTCCTGATTTTGGGCCAAATACTTCCTCCCCTTCCCCCGAAGGAATTTTTTACATATGAGTGAGGAAGATGGGCAGGATGTGACCTGTGTACATTTTCCATTGCCTCTGTTTCTAGTGGAGCACAAGTTAGCACGATGTGTTTTTGACCTACCATCCTGTGCCTGAGGCATTTCACTGGGAGTCAGGAAATCTCAGCTGTTTGCTTTGGCTTGAACTCTTTCAAAGGGCTTGGGTCCCACAGTATGAAAAATCTGTCACTCGACTAGTGAAGATCATTATTCCTTTCTTAAATTTTCTCCCTATTAGAGAGCTGCCATTAACCCCCTCTTCTCTCCAGAGCTGATCCCCAACACGCTGTTGGAACAGCATCCAGATCCCCTCTGGGAAGAGATTTGTCTCCCTGCAACCTTAGACAACAGAGGCCACAGGAGGCAGAACTACCACGGACTGATATGGAGAAAGAAAAAAACCTATCCAGAGGTGGACTGTGATCAGAGCCACGCTTCTTCTCAACTTAGTTGCCTCTCTAGTATGTGTCCTTGAAATAATGTTTACAAAGAAAATTAGCTGACTAGAAGTCACTTCTGCAGTATTTAAAACATGAACCTCTTGTAATTGCCATCAGAATATGCTAATCTTCCTCAGGAATCATTTTGCCTAGAGAAGTTAGTTCTGCTACTTCATCCTTTCTCCCTCACCTATTGGCAAATAATTATTTTTTCTGAAAGCCTGTATGCTATGTCCTGAGGTTCTTGATTTGATAAAAGACATAGTATGCTGACATGTTATATTAGATTTGGATTTAAAAGATTGTTCAGTTCTGAAGTTTTTTTTACAGTTAGCACCATAGGCCTTTATTACCATTAACTAAAATAGTGTAAGTGGAAATAAACCCATTTGTATGGGTTTAAAGGAAATATATACTTATATACAAACTCTTTAAAATGTAGGCATGTAGTATTTATCATATATTCCAAGCCTGTATTTGTCCAGTAGGAGGTGCTTCAAAGCAAGAACTGAGAACCTTGGCATAATTAAATATAGGATATTTCATATCTAACACAGAACTCATTCTGAATGCTAACAGATATTGGCTTAAGGACATCTTAAATATTTCTTCTAAGTTCTTGGAACTCTCAATATTGTTGATTCACCTAAATATTCATATTTCTCTTTAAAGTGACATTAACTCCTTGGACTCAATACTTTCCAGTAGTGGTGAAAATACACTGTTGAAACACACATTGTAAAAATAGGAATTCTATTATTGATTCTGAATTTTCCAACTTTTAATTTGAATATCCTCTTGGTCTGGGAGAACAGAAATTGCCATTCAGTGTCTGAATGTTGGTTGTTTTCTATACTTTTGTCACAGCACCTCCAATTTTTTAGGACAAAAAATACAGCTGTGTAAATCAACATTAAAACACTTTTAAACCTGACGTCACATATGGAAACATTTTCCTTTATTTGCTGCTTTCTTATTGTCAGGTATTTGTCTGTAAAATTGTCAGGCATGTGTCTGACGATGGTGTGTCTGTAAGAGGTCACTTCCATCACTTTGACAGCGATGGAAGGGTCCTGCTTCCTCCAGGGCAAATGCGGAGTTCATCCTGCCATTGCGTGGCTTGAAGAATAATTGTGTTCATATGTTTCTCTGGAAAATTATGGGATGATCTAAACAGTGTTGCCATTCAAAGGAGCTACAGTCATTCATTAGATTAGATTGAATTCTAAAGGTGTGTTGTTTGAGGGTAGTATCCCAGTAACTGTCTACGAGCCATTATTTCCTACGGAATTTGAAAGAAGTTTATGCTAATCTGAAAAATCTAATATGCTAGGATAATAGGTCACTAAAAATACATAAGATGAAGAAGCATTCGCACTGTGTATTAGAAAGGAAAGCTAGACAATATGCTCTGCATTTCTTTATTAATGTAAGGAGTACAGCGTGCAGGAGTTCATCCCAATGATGCTTGCTGGGATCATGTAAATAAATTTATTCCAGTTTGCACTCTCTCCTGCTTATTTATCACAGATACTTAGAAACTATTATAGACTTGAAGAGTTATGGACTCTCATAAGTGCCTGGGAACCTTTTCCCAATGTATTTCATGTTTCCCAAACTTTATATGTGGTTTTTTTCTCTGTTTAAATATGTATTCCTTGTTTAACATGGTTGTAGCATTTTCCTTTTCATGAATGGATTTTTCCACCTGTGACAACACCTGACATCTTATTTTCTTTGGATCTCTTTTCTCAGGATTTAATTTTATCTATTCCATATCTTTCTCACCGTAGATTTGATTCTTTCTGTAAACATTTAGTGGTATAGTTTTAATTCAGCAAGCTACTGGAGGACATGAATAACTTTAAACGTGCACTTAATTCTCACTACTTGTGTGTTCAAAATCAGGCATATTTAATTTAAGTACTGTGGTGAGTCAGTCCCTTAGCTGGTTATTCTCCATAGATACTTTCCAGGATTCAGAATCGAGTTTAATCTGGGGAGGGTATGAGTTACTTCTTCCCTACAATGAAACAGAGCCACGGGAATGATTTAATCTGATGCAGGGAAATTATCCTATTCGAATTATAACTTTGCAGCTTTTGTGATTTTAAATGTTATTTAAAATAGTGTCTGTATGTTCAAGGCAGAGCAAAATGAATGTTTTCTCTGCTATTACACTTCTGGTTACCAGGTGGCAGCATTGTTGTAATGGTAGACCTTTTTCTAGCATTTTCTACATTATATTTATTTATTTATTTATGTAGCCACTTTTAATAACAAAACTGCTATGCAAATGAAATATATGATAGCGATGGCTACACTGGCCCAAAATAGATGTGTAGCGGACTGTGATAGCTACTTACCAGTACACCGCAACACTAGACAATTTTTTAGAAAGTGTGTGAAGTTTCATCCTATATTCAAATGAAACTGATGTACAAGCATAGTGAAGCAACACGTAATAAATATCTCTGGGGCTTCGCTAAAAAAGTTAATGAGAGGGAAAAGAGTGTCCTTCCTCGTCAGAGGAGTTATCTTGCAAGTCTGAAAGTATTGTTCTGCGCCTCAGACAGTGGCTTTCATCATGTAGTTCAAAGTTCAAAAATGACAGTAATAGGTGGCCTGCAGTGACAGGCCATGTGATGTGTCTTCCTGATTTTGGATAGTTGCAGCATGCTTATGCACAGAAACCTGAGGATTTGTTATTTATAGACAAAGTTAGCAGCAACTCCTTCTAATAAGACTATCCAACTTCCTATTAAAAGGCTATGTTTTTAGATGGTGACGACTTTGCCCAAATGTAGCTCTCCAGGTGGAAAATCTATATATTACTTTTCTACTTTGAGCTTTTTTTGCTTTTAGTTTCTGTCATGCCATTTGATTTCTTGTCTCTGTCTCTGTTTATTTGTCTCTCTGCCTCTTAGTTTTGTTTTGCGAAAATATCACCTCCTCCGTGATTCAGCAGTTCCTGAGGACAAGGTAGTATCATTAACTCTCGGTTCCAGGGGCTGCAGATTTACTGGTGTGAATGGTGGGATAGCTGAGCTGGCTCGGTGCAGAGAACGGGTCCAGCAGGAGTCATTCACTGAAGTGCTGCACTCACGAAACCAGGCAGATTGTTTCCTTTGTGCTTTCGGAACACAGAGCTCTGGGGTGTACGGTGCAAAGGCACTTGGCCTCACTGACAGAACTTGAGTTTACACAGGCTTATGAGAGCTGGGTAATGCTGATCCTGCTTATCTGAGCTTCCCTCTGCACAACCATTTTGTATCCCTACACTTTACACCCCATATTTGTGATCTTTCTGGACATTTGACAGTTAACTTGCTTTCATTTCAGGGATGTACTTTCAGCTAGCTTCATGATAACCAACCCGAGCTGCTCCATATTCTAGACTAAGGAAAAAATGCAGTCTACATATGTACAGTGAGAACTTTCTAGATTTTATCCTCTTAAGAAGTTTTGACTGTGTCAGTTGGGTCCAGTATAGGGGTCAGCAGAATCTTCTCTGTGTTTGTCTCTGGGCTACTGTGGGGCTTGAGCTGAATCCCCACTCTTGAATTAAGAACAAACAGCATGTATGTCCTGTGCTTCAAATAGCATCTCCCTCACGCACATACAAAATGGAGGGGAGTGCTGTGGGGGGCAAAGAATTGGACCTTTAGAGAGAGAAGGGAACACACCAAGTAGAGCAGGACAAGGAAATAAAAACATGTGATTGAAGGATATGGGTGGGGAGAAGAAAATTGAGGGTAGAGGTTGTGGGAGGGGTTTGAAATAGATCCTCAAAGGACAAGAATATTGAATGGGGAGCTGGGGTACAAATGGGAGGGAGGGAAGAGAACTGGGAGTCAGTAGGTGATAAGGCTGAAACTGTAAGGGGATGTAGGATGGGAAAACTATAAATGGCTGAACAAATATATTGGAACTGAGAACCATTCGCATAAAGAGAAGCTGACTGGAGGCACATGTGAGAAAAGTTGGTCTGAGGTGAAGAAATTAAGACTAGCCCGTCAAAAGTTGAAACCTGACATTGAGAATAAAGCAACTGGGATCTACTAAATATGGAGGGGTCCGGTGGCTGAGTCTAGAGATGGAGAAAAGCTGAACGAAGAGCTGAGAGTGGATAGCTGGGACTGGTTGAGAAAGGAACAGAGTGCTGGTGGTTGGGAAAAAGTGGAAGAAGGAATGTCTAAAGAAGAATTCTAGAATTATATTTCTAAAAGAAAACACTCAAACTCAGAAAATTAGTTAGTTAAATCTAAAAGAAACCCAAACTGATTTGTATACGCAAATGCCCATCTCGGCACCCAAACATTCTTCACTTTGCATAAGGCACAGGCATCAGAGCATTCTGCACAAAGGCGTCAGTGGTCAAAGGGCTTCTCATACCAAGAGCACTGCTGCTCTGCTGCTGGGGAGTTAAAACAAAAGCTCAGAGGGAGCCCTTAAAGCACAGAAACTGCATTCCTTCCTACCACAAAGCCGCTTCCCCAATCCTTTGCATAACCTTGGTCTCCCCAACACCTCCTCCCACCCTTCCTTCTCCTCCACCACCTCCTGCTAAACCTTATCTGCTCTACCACATCCTCATTCTCCTCCTGTCCATAGACTGCTCTGCTCATTCTCACGTACTGCTTTGACTCCCCAATAGTAAAAAGTAACACTGTGGGGAACTGAAGGCATGAAGAAGGGGGATGTGGCTGTATGAGTGGAGAGAAAGGAAAGAAACAGAGAATGGAAAGAAAGTTGCTCTGAGAAACCTGATCTAATTGGCCTGCTTTGAGTAGGGGTTTGGATGAGGTGACCTCCAGAGGTCCCTTCCGACCTGTTACTCTGTGATCCTATGTGGTGATGTGAGGTGTTGGGAGAGAAATAAATGGGGCTAAAGCAGGCACAGATGAGTTATGAGTAAGAAAATGAGAAAGAACATCTGCGGCCTACTGCTGTTTTCATGTTCTTTGGAAGAAGTTCACATTCCCCAGCTCTTGGACTAGGACTCTGATGACTTGGGTTATATACAGACCTCCCTAATACCACAGGCTCGACTGAACCAACTGAATTGCAACATGCAAATTTGTTAGAGAGGAAAGGTGAAACTTGGTGAAGTTTTAGCTATGTTACAGTTGCTTCAAAGAGCAAAGCTCTTTGTCTACTTGACTGTAGTATGAGATTAGTGGGTTCATTACAGTAGCTTTGTTTATTACAAGCTTTATGTTTTTAGTGTTTTAGGTACATGGGTATGTGAAATTATGTAAATCTGGTTTGAGTATCGCTTAGAACAAGGAAAGGTGGTGAGATAGCAAGTTAACACACAAAATAAATCAGAAATAAATGCAAATTCTTGGAATTGGTACCCGAAGAGTGCTGTAGTCTGTGTCATATCATAGTCTTTACAGTAATCCATACATTTTAAATACACAAGAGTGGGATTCCCATAGAGAAGATACTGTTCTGGGCTTTGACAAAGAAAAAATACTTATTGTATTGTCATCAGTGATAAAGTCTCTGCTATGAATTTATAACGTGCAGTTAGAGTATAAGCAAAATTAGAGCAATAGAGTAAATAAACTGAATTGAACTGTCATGTGATATACGTGCTTGTTATGAAGTTGACGCTATAAGCTTGATGATTATGAAGTGACTTTTGTTGTGCAGAGGTTTGAATGAGGGAGGAAAAAAAAACAGAGAGAAATGGAAGAAAGAAAAAGACATTAAGGGATACAAATAGAAAAAGTAAACCGAGGCAGAAGGTTTACTGAGGCAAAAAAACCTGGCAAAGTACAGAGCGTAAGCCCTGTTGTAATCGAAAATGAAGACAAATACAGAGTATAAGACTCTGGCAGTGTATGGATCTCAAAATGAGGCTATGGAGATAAAATTTAATGAAGGAGGAGACAAAAAACCAGTAAATATATTAGGAGATATATATTTATATGTATTTTTCAGGAAGTTTGGGGGATTCGATACATGTAGACTGTCAGGCAAAAACAAACGATAGCACCTTTAACTGCAGTTCTGTCTGATGTAGGTGAGTAGCAGCTCAGATCTAGAAATGTCTAAAACTCTCTTTGACTGGGTAGAATTAAAAAATATATGCTATCTCTGTAAATTATTATAAGCAATTATCCCTCAGGACAGCCAGTGCAATTTTTCTACCTTCTACACCTCTGATATATGGCTGGAGGGAGTCTAAAATATTGTAGGAAATTCAGGATTTGGGATTTAGCTCAGCAACAGTTTTCTGAATAATATCTTTCCACAAGAATTGATTAGGAACTAGTCAGCAGCTAATAAAAGCTGTTGTTTTTTTTTAAAGCAGGCTGTAAAGGTCATGTGTAAGTTGAAATCCAGCTGTAGTATGAATGCTTGCATTGAAAAAGGATTGATGATCTGTAACAGCAGTCGGCTGCAAAATGTTCCAATAAACTCGTGCTAATCATGGGTCATCTCTCCAGATAATGACCCGACATACCTTTTTCCAGTATGTCTGCCTGTCTGGTACTTGGCCACTTTCAGAGCAAATGGAATGCTTGCTTCTCTGTAATTTTCCTCATTTTGTCACACTAATTTTGGTATTTTTCTCTAAAAAAGCCTAAGAGCTTCTGCTTGCATATGCAACTGAATGGCGATAATTCAGCTTGATTAGACAGCCTACTATCCAGACCAGTTTGATTGGATGGGATACAAACGGTACTGTGGCAGAGAAGCATCATCATTTGATCTCCTTCACAGCTGCAACACATGATTATCCAGACTCTTTATGCCACAGATGAAAAACCTAACCAGAAACAGATGGGGGGTGAATATTTTTAGAAACAGTATTTCAAAGCATTAACAAGAGGAAGAGAAAAAGATTTCAACTTTGGAGATAAAGAAAATTTTAGACCTGCTTGTTAAAGTATATTAAATAGTATTTTTTAAAATGTTTTAATTATTAATAATACTGTCCCCAGAAATATTTTTCCTCAGATTCTTCCACTTCCATTTCCGTGTTACTTGTGACCAAAACCAGTGTAAAATGCAAATTCTTCAATTCAAGTACAAGTAGGTGCTCTAAAATAATATTTTATAGTAATGCACAGTGCTCAAATGACTCATTTAAAGGTTCTTGTTGTTTCTGTTTGAATGTTTATTTTAATTTTGTGTTATTTCTCCAGCATCTAATTGTTTTCTATGCAAGACTTGCTAGGAAAATGGAAAACTAGGTCTCTGAGATCTAAGAAGGCTTTTTGACAAGCTTGAAACGGCTTTTGTGACATCCTAAACATCTCTACAATTAGCTCACCAGTTAGCTCTTTTCAGTCATCATAGTTTTCCTGCAAAAGGAAATGGTCCTTCTCCTTCAAATTATAGCGTCAGAGAATGATCAGTTCTGCTTTTCAAACTGTGTTTGTGATAAAGATATTTTTGTGAAGAGAGGAATTAATCCTCTAGTTTTCTTGAATATCAGGTCTGCAAGTCTGATGAGGGCAGATGTCTTTTTCTAGTAGCAAGTCAGTGGTGGAGAGTCATCATCAGTACCAAGCAGAAAAGTCCTGAGTTTCTAGCTCAGCATTGAAGAAACCCTAATTATGTCAGCATTGAGTGTAGTTCTAGTCTTTTGAGAGCTACCTTCAGTGTCTTCAGCTTCCATCCTACAACTGCAATATGGATGCAGATGGAGTTTGTACAAATCTGATTTAGGGAGTATTACATTGTGTCCTATAGGAAGTAAATTCTTACAGTACAATATTAGAAACAAAATCTCTTCTTAAATTGTTTTATAGCTTTGAGATATCCTAACCCTAATTGAATAAAAAATATTTGACTAGGAGAATATACGTGGTCCTCAAAGAACAGTAACTAAAAGTTGAGTTGCAAGATTTTTTATAAGACTGAAAGATAATTTCTATTTATTATTGTTGTCTTGGATAGAGAAAATTCTGAAGCCCTCATCCGCTTTTAACTCTCAGTTGATTTTGGCATTGATTGATGTATTTATTAAGTTCATGGACTGGGAAGAAGAATTGGGAAGTACTACATTGTAATTTTTTTTTAAGCAGGAGCTTCTTTCTGTTTGGCTCCAAGGAGACACTGTAGCCCAGTGATGTCACCAGACTTTTCACTTCCATGGTAAGATTGTTAACGTAGATAAAATGGACTACTTTTAGATATAATTTTGAGAACTCAGGTCTGTAAGAAGCTCATCACTTTCAACTATTTCTGGTTTCAGTGAGGAGCAAGCTCTCAAAAGCTTCAAGTTAGTTACGTTACTTAGTTACGACTTCCAGACTGTCATATTTGGCATGTTCTACTACATTTTAATATTGTTAGACAAAACCCTTCTCTTCATTCTAGACCTATCTCATTTAATCTCATCTATTTTGGAAGAATCGTGATGATATTTCCTGATTTCTGAGTGCTTGAACACAGTTGGGATTTAAAAGTTAAAATGCTAATTTTCTTAGAGTTGGTTGACTTTGGTTTTCTTTTCTGTGTTTAGATGTACCGGGTAACTTTACCGTGGTATCTCAGGTGTTGAATTATCTTTTATTTTGCATTTTGAGTGTAATCTATACAATGCAGTTTTTATTAGTTACTATTAATTGTTTTACAGTAGGGACTAAAATCCACAGTTAAAAGCTTGAAAACCTTTTGTACTAGAATTCTGCAAAGACATTATTAAATGCAACTTATTTCTCAGAAAGGTTCATAAGCTAAAATCAAGATATCACTGTGGAGGTAAGCAAGCAAGAGGAAAGAACAGGAGCAGGAAAATGAGTGAAACCACAGAAGAACATGGTTAATTGTTATGTTCTAAACCGGATAGAGCTATAAACGCCATTCTCGGTAGAAGCGAATAGAAATTATTCAACTGGCAGTGCTTCATATGCACAGGAAAAATAATGACAGATATATATATGTATTTTAAAATTGACTTCAGTGCTGTAGTCTCTTTCACAGTAATGTATCTCACCTATTATCTTTGTTACTTAGTTTGACAGCATTGATGATGTTTCTAAGTAAATTGAGTAGTGACGGAGGGATAAGGCCCTATAACCCAGTGTGCTTTTTGTTCAGGTACCACACATGAGCTGTATCTGCATAACTGAATGCACATGAGATTTGTTTGTGAAGTAATCATTTATTATGCAAACACCAGAACTTCATTATATCAAATTTTATTAAATATGTACATGTTATTACTATTTAAAAGAATGAGTATCATTCCAAGATCTGCAAACTTCTCTCTAGCTTTGAGAGCTGCGGCAGAGCCTGTATTAATGCTAGTTTGAAAGCTGTAAGCTAATGCAGTGTCACTGTGAATGACACAGCACCACCTTTGAAGGCAGAACTTCATCAGCTGTATTCTTTAGTTACAATACAATCAAAAAAATCTTTCCTGACAATAATATATTTGTACATTGTTTAAATTTCCCAACTCTGTCCAACTTGTAGGATGGAAGCAAAGAATTCTGTCACGTTTAGGATTCTCAGATGCTGAAGAAGGGAATTCGTACCAGAAACATCTGACGGTAAAGGCCGTTTAAAGGCAGAGAAGGGGGCACAGGAAGCAAAGAGAAAGATGCGTCCATCTCCTCTGCTGGTATCCAGCCAGGAGGTCTTAATATTTTTCTTGCTTAGGGTCCCATGGCCTCAGTGAGGATAGTGCTTCCTATCAGTGACCCCCCTTCCCATCACCTCTCCACTAAACTGGTAGGTCAGCTTCTTCTTGACTTTCTTGACCTCCCCTGTCTTGCCGTAGTTTCTCAAAGCCCGTGCCATCTTCTGGTAGGTCATTTTCTTGCGATTGCCTTTCTGGATGCCCCAGCGATGCGCCAATGCTTCTTTGTGTTTGGAGGAGAACTGGAAAGTACCTTTTTCCTTGTCCACCCACCAGATGCTGTCCTTCATGTCTCCACTGCGAAGAAGGTCCAGAAGGAACTGATACAGACGTATCTTTTTCTTGCTGCCTGTGTGAGAGTCAGAGAAGAAAGGCAGTGGAGCATTAGTATTGGAGTGTAGTTCCTGGTGAAACAGCAGAACGTATATAATTGTATATAATTCATATAACTATATCAGCTAGCTTGTCAGTCACGTAACTTCTTCAGTTTGCAACATTTATAACAATAGACAGCGTTACACTGTGAGGACATAATGTGGATTGATGTACCAAGAAGAAAAAACAAGAATAAGGAATTCCAAAGGCCAAACTTTTTGAAATTAATTTGCTAATTTGAAGCTAACTGAAAAACATTGCTAATTTGAAACTAATCTGAAGATAATTTGGGCAGGTTATACATAACTGACTTTCAGGCATTGAGCACACAGAGCTAAATATTTTTAAAAATCAGTTCCTTGACCTTCTTGTCTTGGTTTTCCCATCTGTTAACGGAAATTGGAGTAGAAATGGCAAAAGCCATTTCCATTCAGGAAGCTGAGGAAGTGGGAGTACGTGAAGAAAAGAGATTTGAGATATGGACACAGTTATGGTCATAAAAGATTTGGAGGACAGGAGAGTGCAAGGAGTCAGGGAAAGTGAAGCTTTGGCAGCGGGATAAAATACTAGCACAGCAGTTCTACAGTTTTATTCATTATCATCATGGTAACGTAACAGCTGCTCAGCGCATAGCTTGATGAAGTCCCTCTGTCTTCACTGACCTGTTTCTCCGTGCATAATTCCAGGCCCAGGGTCCACACCATCAGTCTCCCCATCTGATACCTCCAATGGGGGGCTCTGCCTCTCTATGTCCTCCTCATCAGAACTGGGCTGCGGTGGAGAGGAGTACTGTAGGCACATCCGGGGCAAATAGGACACCTTTGGGAGAAAAGAGTAGTAGAGGGAGGGGGCAGTGACAGAGAGTGGAGCATCAAGACAAAAAAAGGAAATGTCATGGAGGGAGTTACAGAGAAAAGGGGGGAGAAAGTAAGAGGTATATGAGATTGTTTAGGATAATACTGAGTGACTTAGTTGTTGACATTTATAATAAATACTATGCAGTTTAGAAACACTTCCAGCTAACAGTCGACACTTGCACATGTACAAAGATGCATCTTCACAAGAGGGAAGGAGGAATAAGGTGGTGAAAATCAGAACTTTCCCATATGTTATATCCCATGCAAGTGATATTGCCTCTCTTCTCCTGTACCTCCCCATACTTCCTAATGAGTTTCTGATCCCTGTTGCCTATCCCCAGTGTAAAACTGCTTTTGAGAACACTTTTTTCCTAACACAGACCTTCTGGAACTACTCTTTTAAATTTGAAAGAGCTGAAGAGTTCTGCCCTAGCATGGCTGCTTTGACCGGCTTTGGCTCTGTTGTTCTCTTCCTTTCTCAGGCATAGTACCTTCCGACAGCACTGAATCCCTATGGGACTGCATCCAACTCTGGAGGCGGGGTTACACAGGTCTGTCAGATTCCTGTCCTGAATTTCCCCTGTGAGGAGGGGAATAGCCTTAGCACTAAGATAAAGGATACATCATACTGGCTCACGTTCTCTTTTCCTAAGTGGCTATCTGAAAATTCCCCATTAATGGGGATTTCTCATGTCCAAAGCTAGCAAGCCAGTTTTTGTGCTAAATCCTCTTGCCCTTATATAGAGGTCTTGTCAGGAGCAGTGTGGAACATACGTCAGCGCTGTAAATTCTCAGTTGCAGTCTGGTTTGTTAGGGATCATGACCAGTTGCCATGAATTATTGCAGTTTCTTATTTAAGAATGAGAAACAGATCAGTCTGAGGGGCAGGGAGTAAGAACCCAATTCCTACATTAAAAAAAACAACCAACGTCCCCAGCATCTATATGAGCAGCATACAGAATGTGGTTTTCATGAAATGGGCCACATCGATAGTCCTGGAAGGTGAGCTCCTTTTGAATTGCTCTTCCTTCCCTCCACCAAGAAAGGATGTCTTGAGCCTGATTCCCTTCCCAGGGGACTTTAGGCACTGAAGCGGGGAGCTGGTGTTCACTTCATGAGTCACACCACCCACCCCATGTCGGGCTTTGCCGGGTGGTGCTGTTCAGATGAGTTCTGCACCAGCTTAAAATGTCCCAATAAGGAGTGTGCAAAGGGCTGGTTTTGGGGTGCAGCAGCTGGCAGTTAATGAGTTGGCAGATTGGCTGGAGCCGATCTGGCAGGAAGGCCAGGATTGGGTAAGAGTGTGTGTAAGCTTCCTGTCAGATCCCCCAGAGCGAAACTTCAGCCCTCACCACAGAGTCACCTTTAGCTTTCTACAGTTAAGAAAGCTGCGGCCTCAGGGGTAGGAAGGAAGGGAGAGACAGTGCCATGGGGGGAAGGGGAATGAGAAGGTGGGACAACGTCTTACAGGGGAGGGGAACAGAGACTGGTGCCCCTGCAGAGAAAAAGGTTGTGGAAACCTGGAGTGCACTGGGGGCTGGTGGGAGTAAGGAAACCGCTCCTCTGGGGCTGGAGGGGGATGGTGGGAGAATGCTGTGGAGGAGGGAGGGGGAACGGTGTCTCACAAGCAAAGGGAGTTGCAGAGGCCAACCTGGGGAGTTGAGTAAGCTTCCCCCACACCGTCCCCACTTTCTCCATCTGCTGTATTTTTGCTTACGCTTACTTTGCACCTGAAACTCAGCGTAGGTCAATACATACAGTGTCACACAGTTATGTTACACAGAGTCACAGAGGACCTGCTAGTGTGTGTGAAAGAGCCAGGTTACTAATACAGTTCTGGAGAGAGAAAGCTTAAGAAACTGCTGGCTATTTTCCATATTCTGATGTTATCTCAGGGTCTGTGGCATCCATTTGTGATTTTCCTCTTTCTAAAGCTCTTCACAGTTTTCCAACCTTTTCTTTCATTCTCCCTTCAGAATGACTATTCTTTTCTTAATTTATTATTTGGGAGACCGCCTGTTGGCAGGCTAACAAAACTTTTTAAAGACATCTTGTCCAAGAACAGCTTGAGCCTCAAATTTGATTTCACAAAATAATGTGATATCAACAGAAAATTAGAGAAATATCTTTGCATGTTCTTCCTTTATTTGCAAACTGTAACTCTGATATTGCACAACAAGCATGGGTGCAGTTAGTAACTGGCAAATTCAGTGAAGGATTAAAGCTTGCTTCCTGGTTCTGTTTCTTTGAAAATGCCTTGAATAATAGTATGTGTTGCCTAGGACTGTGGCTGAGACACACCAGAGTTGGAACCTCAGAGCATGCTGAGTACCACTTGCATGAGCTACTGTAGGTTAAAGTAAAAAGCCAAAGATCCCCAGCTGGTAAGGAAGAGGAGGGTAGTGGTGAATTCTACCTACTGATATCTTCTGCAGCTTGGTATGGGGCGGGGCAGAGAGAGCACAGTGCTCTTTATCAAAAGTTGCAACAAAATTAATTCTCTGCCTTTCATCCTGAAATGAAAGATGATAACTGAGTAGAATGAAGTGGGATAAGCAGAAGCACCCTCTCTTGTTTTTTGGTGGTGCTTCCAAAGACATCCATAAAGGGGCTAATTTTTATTCTTTGCCTTTAGCTGGAGGTAACGGTCGGCCATTATGTATTAGCAGTTGCAGCGAGCAACTGAAATGACTTGAAGCTTCCCACAGACTGCTGTTCCATGAAGCATTTTTTATATTTGTAACTTTCTGTTCCTAATTCTTTGTTTGTATCTACATCTTATATTCTATTCCTGATTTTTTTTCTGAGTAGTAGGTAGAAGTTTGATGGCTTGCAGTCAGTCAGTTTCCTGTTGACAGTGTTAACTTACTCACTCCATTTTTTGCCTTCTTTGTTTTTGATTAATACAGTATTTGTATACAATTTCAGTTGCTTTGAACAAAGAAGCACAAAACGGCAACTCCACGCATGCAGTTTCTCTCACAAAACTTCAGCAATGGCACCATTATATGCAGCACTGTAATCAGCAAACACTTTTTTCTCTGACCTCAGTCCTACTCTGTCTTGTATTCAGCACATTGTACGTAGCTTGTCTGCCTTGGGAAACTCCTTAGCACAAGATCACCCAGCTTTCTTATTGCTCCCAGTAATGACTTTGGGCATATTCTTGTAGGATCAAGAGTTAAAAGTGATCTCCACACCCACTTTGTTTAGTATCTTTGCAGTACGATGGAACCCCTTATAATTTCAGCTTTAGTGAGAATTCACTGGCACTTTGGTGACTTTGGCATCTTTACTGCACAATGGAGTATCTTTTTTTACAGGGACATGACTGGCTTCATGTAAAATTTGAGCAGAGACAAGGCAGTGTGTTTTGGCTTGTGACTTATTTACTTGCACGTAAAAACACAAGTAGGTTGTCCTCAGCCTGTTTCGCTGTGGTAAAATTACCAGTGACTTGTCTTTGTTAGCATTTCTTGTACAGGTCATGTAAAATTGTCAGGGTTGCTTGGAAATATTTAAAACTTTCCCACTACTTTGAGGCTCAGAATACTTCCCAGTAGTCATGGATACCCTTGCTATGACAATGCATAGCTTCTCAGTTCCTGTTCCTCTGCAGAATTTCAAAACAGTTGATTTTCATTCCAAATAAAACAAAATTTTGACATTTCAAAGACCTCCACAAAATACAATTATCTTTTTAGGCACAGTTTGAGGAACACGACTCCTCATTATCCAGATAAAAAGAATACTTAAACCACATTTGTCCTGAGTTTTATATCAAGTGCATGTGCAGTAAGAACTTGTATAATTCATTTCAGCAATCTCTTTCACATGCATTCCCTGATGCATTATTTTCCTTACCCTTAACTATCGTCCTAAATTCTGAGTAAGGGTTTGTAACCATACCTGATGGTTGAGTCCGATGTGTGTGGTTGGGATTGCGGAATCCAAGACATGCATTTGTTCAATCTCCATGTGCCTGTACAGCTGCTGCAGCTGGGGAGGCTGTACACTCTGCAGTTCTGTGAAGTGATTGTCTCCAAAGGTCTCAAACTCACTGTGCATGTGGTGTGGATGATATTCCCAGTAATGATCTAAAGAAAATAAAAATAGATTGTCTGTCATTACAAGATTAAGAACCACGGCGTTTACCTGTCTTTCATTGATTCCTACTCCTGTCACTGTCCTTTCTGCCCTCTCCACACCACCCCTGTTGACCTTTCTGTCTCTGGTGACAATCTATATAGATCCCTGTAAAGTTTCTTTTCCTAATCTCATAAATGCCTGTGGCTGGAAAGTAACACTTAGGCCACTTTAATTAGGAGAATACTCTTAGATGGAGAGATGGATTTCAATGATAATTTAGCATAAGATGCAAAAGACATTAATGCTGGCACCTTTCTCAAAAAGAGACCATAACGATCTTACATTTTCATTCTTGAGGCAACAAATTCTACTGATTTACATATTGTCATATTCTCATTACACTCTTCCTCATGGCACAGAAATGAGGAGATGGAGAAAATTTACAGATTATTCTGCAATTATCTTCAGTCTTTATTTTACTCTGCCAGCAAAATTTCAGGAATGCTGCAGAAAAGGCATGGCACTTTGCTAGTTATTTCCTGTAATCATGTGTTGATATGTCACACATTTTTCAGTACCAATACTAAAGAATAAAAGGATAAACTGTTGCGGCAGTCTGGTGCACATTGTTTACAGTGAGGCTAAATTCTGATGCAGACTCTCTCTACCTTTTTTATCTCCTTAGTATGTTTGAAATTTCTGTGATAATTTAGATTTTTTTTTCAAAAACATAAAAAGTACTCAGATAACCACTGTCCTGTTTCCTGATTTATTTACTTTTGAAATTAAATTCCATATCATTCTCAGTTTTAGATTTCTGTTTTTTTTAGTTCAATATAAGCCTCCAAAATTTTTAGAATTTCATATTTGCTGCTCAAAATTTAAAATCTGTTAGAGGAAATGTGAAGCATTGCAAATTCTATTTCTCTTTTACATACAGTAGCTGCATGCATAATTATGCACATATTTGTGCACACTCTGTTTTTTAAAATCAAAGTCAACATCACATCCTCTGCTCTGACTAAGCTAGGAACTAATCTTCCATAGTTTACCTTTTCATGCATCATTTTATGCATGGCCGAAATTTCTTTATGATATTCAGTATAACAGTTCTAATTTATATCTTACTATTGCGAGTTTTCTTCCCTTGTATTATTATAAATCATTTCTGTCCTACTTTTCACATGTTTTCAGGTTGCTATCATGTATCCTTACAATCTACTGCTAATTATCACTTAACCCAGCTGCATGTGTTTAGCTCTCAGTCTTTCAATATAAGTCAGTATATTCAGTCCCCTAATCATACTTGTGCACTTCTCCAAGCTCCCTCCCAGCTGTTGACATCCTTTGGATAATGCGATGGATAGAACTGAACATGTTGTTCCAAGTGTAGTTGTACTGAATTTACAGAGGAGCAATTGTCTCATTCTGCAATATGATGTTATTGTGTATGACATTATCTGGATACTAATGTGCTGTGAATATTTTTTCTTAAATACCAGTTTCATTCTTTCTCTCAGTTCTATCTCCTCATCCTTCCCCACTTATGTTTCAAACAAGTAGGTCTAATCTCATTGAGGAGTTGAAATCCGGGATAGTGGCTTCCTTTAGAGGGAACTCAGTGATATGTTTATACCAAACATAGTTGTACCTGAGAAGTTGTAAGCTCTTTTAGCTGCCTTTATGGCTCAGGCCTGTAGAAGTTTATTTGGAGGCTCTATCAGACCATTTACCACACCAGTGCTTACTTTTTTGTCCTTCCTGCTTTTCTGATTCATGGATAAACCATGTCACTGCATGTGAAAGGGATGGAAAGGTGTTTATAAAAGCACCCAGGGAGCTGCTGCATTACTTTGTAATTTCTTTGCTTTGTTCTATAGCGCTTTCTGTGAGCCATGTATGGACTTTATAGCCCAAAGTTATAATTACAATGCACAGTAGCACTTCTTCATGCTGTAGTGCTAGAGAAAAATTTTGTTTTCTCTGGAAAAAAAGTGGGGTTTATGGTGCAAAGTACCCAGGTATTTTTACATTCACATCTGCTCCAACCCAGGAAATGGCAGTGGGTGAGTTTGAATCCACAGGTCATCTAAGGCTGCGTCCTGGTAGAAGGCTTTGGGCACTTTCAATCTGAAACTTTTTTGTTTAGTTGGAAGACTAAGATCGATGCATAATTGTGAGGATGACAAAACCCAGGCAAAAGTCTTACTAGTAGTAACTATGGCGGTCAAGAGAGAACACAGTACATTTCCAACATGCATAGCCATGCATATTTGTGCATGCTCTGAGTGATCTACTTTTGATTCTTCTTAAATATTTTTTTGTCAGCAGTCATGTTTTTATACTTCAAGATACCTCTTAGTTTTTTGGAGCCTATGACAAAGTTCCTGCTGCCTCCAGAACTGTTCTTTTAAACAGTTTCTTGGCAAATAAATTAACATGTGGAACACTATTTATGCATATTCATGTTAATCACTATGCAATATTTAGCCTATTCATTACTGAATTTCTTTTTTATGGAATTAGGTGCTGCTGTAAAAATACTATAATAGAATAGTACTAATAGCACAGCATCTAGGCATTTACAGTGACCACATAATACTAATATATTAAAAAATAAATCTATGTCAGAAATTACTTCAACACAAACTTATGTCCAAATATTCAAGTTATGACAGAAGGTAAAGTCCTTATTTCTTTCTAAATTATCTATAATTTCACAGTGATGCTTAGGAAAAGCAATATTGTTTTAGTTACATTAAAAGAGACATTCTGAATTCTGTCTCCACAAGCCCCTCTGCAGTTAGACGTCCTGGCACATTATTGCACATGAAAATATAAAAAAATTCTAAATATCTGTGTCCACAGTTATTAGAGTTATCAGCAGCTATTTACTTCTATGTTCTTTGTTAGTGTTATGTCAGTAATGCATAGCAATTCTGTTCTTTTCTCAAAAACATAAAGGTGGAAGGAAGAAAAAAGAAAGGAGAGAAAAATTCTAGAAATGGAAAGTGTCTATTCTTTGGGTAAAGGAAAATGTCATGAAAAGCCAAGCTATAGCTACACAATGGAGTCATTATGAGAAATTTCATGTGAAGTGAAAGAGGATGTGAAAAAAATTCTCTCTTATAGAGACATGGAGATTGTGTTTGTTTTGGTCTTGTATGTAGCGAAAGGTTAGAGGAAGGACAGTCATGAATTCTGAACTCCCTCCCATGACAGAGAGGATGTTAGCCTGTTGGGAAGCAATAGTGGACCTAAAGGCATTGTGTTAATGTTCACCATGGAGGTAGCTTCTCGCGCTACAGGTGAGAAAACATAACTGAACTTTCTCAGTCATCTTCTGACCAATGTAAATTGCTTTGCTCCTGTTTTAAGAGATGAATAATGTTAGAACCAGCAGTTAGAATATGAAATAGGCTTAAGGAAGGTATTCATTATAAAGTGGAGTAACAGGCTAAATCTGCATCACGCAATGCAAAACCATGCAGAAATTCATGAGCCAGCTCTTGAACCGGAAACGTGACAGCTCTGTCAGCACAGCACTCTGCCCGCTCTAAGGAGACGACTGTGTTGACATGGCTGTACTTGTGAGGTCTGAGCTAGTGTCCCTGAGTGGTTCTGCTCTGTGCTGTACAGATTTTCCATCTCATTTTGAACTAGGAGAGGGTTTCTTACAGAGTGCCACATTGCACAGCTTAGATGTTCCCACTGTGTTTCGCCCATGTGAAAAAACAAGCCAAGAAAAAACCCATAGAGGAAATGAGAAAAATATTGATGGACACTGGAAAATGAATGTCTTGATTCCCTACAGAATCGCTCTCTGTTGAGTGAAATGCTGTGCTCCTAGGCAGTGCAGCAGTCTAATCTATAATGACAGGAGGATCTCATTAGCTGTCACTTTACAAACTTCATGATTTTAATAATGCCAAATGTTGGAAAACCTATGAGTCAGGCCCCAGCAAATCATGAGAATGGCTTTGAAGCGAGGGGATTTTTTAATGAAGTTTGGAGTTCTTTCTATTTTCCATATAGCATTTAAGACTAAGGTTCACATGTTTGGACTTTCCTCCACTTCTATGTGGGCTAAAATCCTAACAAAATCAAAGCTGAGATTCTTAAATGATCATATTACTCCAGGAGGTGGGATGAAAATAAAATCCCAAATCACGAAATCTAGTAAGTTCCATGAGGCTAGCAACAAAGCGAATGAGGGTCAGCATTCAGCTTCATACAAAAAGTGATTTTTACTAAACCAATAATGTTTAGTAATAACTTAGACACAAAGCTGCAGTGGAATTTTGTAATTACTAAGATTGCATCAGTGTTACAAAATATGCTGTATTACATTTACAGACTTACTAGCATAAAAGCTCAGGGTAGGGTGATGGACTAATACATGATCACTTGAAGTAGCTTCTGTCCTGCATGACTGTGTCTCTGTGTTTATTACAGTATTCACAAAACAGTTAAACTACAGTATACAAAATAAATGCAAACAATGCATGATGTGATGAACATATGGATATTTTTATGGTGTGTTTACTTGCTTATTAAATTTAGTGTTCACTTACTGGCAATGATCTCCTACATATTAAATTAGTGACACACTATTGTGTGTACTTTACTGCCTACTCACATAAACATGGAGTAAGGATTGCCTTCAGCATTATGTTCTAGAAAAGAGACAGGAATGCATGTAGCACAGATCTACAGATTAAGATATTGCCATCTCCCTTTCACAAAATTAATTTGCTAGCAGTGAGAGAGAGGTAGTCTGACACTCGAGCAAGACCCTCTATTTCTTTAGCAGTCCCTTATCAGCGAAATCAGAAGTATTATTCTGTCTTGTAGTATCTATTTACTTTCTCTGGTAGCTTTTCTTTGAGGTCCATAGTGGTATTGAGTAGACCTGCAAAATTATTTTTTATGTATTGCCAGTGATCTCACTACACCCCAAGCCAAACTCCTCTCTCACAATTCTGTCCTACTTATTTCTTCTTTTTTCCTATCTAATCATGTTCTCAGCTCTTTCACTTCACTGTTATCACTGCAGCACCTTATTTATTCTTTTTCCCCGCCATTTTTCAATCATTGTGCTTTTATCCACATTGTTCTGAACACTTAGTACATGTTTCTAAAAGCAGGTTGTGACATCCCTTTCCTGCTCTTCTGCACAGCTCTTCTCAAGACCCACTACTTCTGTCATGTTAACAAAATGAAAGCCAAAGTTAGGTTTGTCAATGTTTATAGGAAAGAAGCAAAATGTGTTAATTTGTGTTTTTCACTCCCCTTTGTATTCTTTGGTTGTTCATTGCTCTGTTGGACTGTGAGCAATTCAGGAAAGCATAGGGCATAATAGATATTTAGACACAACCAACTACATTACAGGTGCTTTCATAAATAAAAAATTGGTTGAAATGTGGAGGCTGGGATTAAGTTGCCTCTTCCATAACCACTTACTGTAGGACTTAAAACATTAAACAATGTTTTTTGGGGTCTTTAGGACAAGTGCAACACAAGTTTAGGAAGAAACAAATTTCTGTCCAAAGTGGGTGTTTAGGTACGTACTTAGGCCATAACCCACACAGGTGACTTTCGAGTTTTTGTTGTGTTCATTATGATGTGTAAAAACGTGTTAATGATCTGAGCAGTGTAGCTTAGGAACAGCCTTCCAACAGAAAAATGGGCAGTAAGCCAGATGGGATGATAAGATTATGAAAGAAAAAGGGATGTTGTTGCTTGAGGTAGCCTAGATTTAATGACAGAAAAGTTATTTCCCAGTGCTTTTTTCTACATGGCATCTTTTATATTTATTGTTTAATTGTCACAATTGCCTTTTGAGATAATAAATATTATCCTCATTTTATGGGTGTGTAAACAGGTACAGGTTATAAAATGTAAAAACCCTGAATTTCCATGTGGAATTTGCTGGGTTTGATTAATGTGACTTGACAGATGCCATGAGATAACTTATAAAAACTGAATTAATTCTTTGTCTCCAGGTGTTAAGAATATCATAGGTGTTTCCTGAATGCAATGTAGAGAACAAACTTAGGTAGGAAACTTTTTCAGTTAAATGCTCAGAACAATCCTATTCTGTAACTTGCTGTCCCTTAAGGTAGCTTCTGTTGCCACGATAAAACAGTGCTATGCTGTGAAGTTGTTAGATGTCTTAAATTAAGCAGTGATGAGTCTAGTTGCTATATCAGTGGGAGTCTTTTAGGGAAACTCCAGGATCTGAAGGGACTGCCACAAGTGATACAGTAGAACGGTGCTTTTCCTTCCTGAGTCAATGTTGACTCTGATATTTCCAGGGTGGTGTTGCTGGACCATTGTATTGCACAGGAGACAAAATTCACAAAGACTCCCCTCTGCGTTGATTTAGAGTCCAGTACCCGGACAACACGAAAATATAAAGACACCAAAGCTTTGAAATCACATACATAAATTGAAGCAATAAATAATCATACAGTATTTTTATATTGAGCTAGGTTTACGTACAAACATCTACAAGGAAGTTTTACATAGATTTAGAGAGAGGAAGTACTTGGGTGTACTGGAGGAAAAGTGAAAGTTAAAGCTAGGTGTGGCAGCATGCAAAAGAGATCAAAAGAAAGGGAGAAATATATGGAATTGAAAAAGGCCAAATACGAAAGAAACATAATTAAAATGAAGGTGCAAATAGAGTATCTGGGACCTAAGTCAAACAGGAATTGGAGATGGGAACACCAGAAGAGAAATACAGTATTGCAAATCCATGTCCTCAAAGAGTTCTGAAACAAGCAGAGTGCTTTAGATCTGCAGAGGAAAGTAAAAACACAGTGAAGATAATGAAGGATAGAGATCATGAGATCCCACCTTCCTGGCGATACACTGAATGTCCTGGAAGCTCCTTGCATCATTCAGTGCTTTCTAAAACTCTCTTTCAGAGAAACCATGTTGCAGTTGCTAGGATGGAACAGTGCCATTAAGCAGAATAAAATATTGTTGGTTTCTGATTTGAAAGTATGTGCCTGTACATTATAGATCACAGCAACATTTGTTCTTTTCCCAAATGTTCTAAATCTCTTTCCTGTGGTATCCCATGAGACTTTATGCTCCAAGGAGGTATTTTTTAACTTACCACCATGACTCTCTCCATCACTGTTGAGATATTGGTAATAGTCATGGGGCTGTCGGTAGAGGTCTGACTCATAGGGTACCATATCTTCAGAGGGCTGTAAAGAGAAGAGGAATTTTTAGAACTGTAAGCTTACACAAATCCCTCCAAAATTATTCATATAGTTAGTGAAGGGGAGATGCC